>NC_048300.1:56987305-57352735 GCF_013100865.1 Trachemys scripta elegans | reverse complement strand
GCCATTCTGAATTGAAACACTAAGTAGTTTGTGGATCCAACAGGGTGGGTCTGTTACAATGTGCAACTTTACAACTGTCTAATATTCAGGGGCCAAATTCTGGTCTCTCTTATGCTAGTGCAAACCTGGAGTAACTCCACTGACTTCAGTGTATGTTAGGTACGACAATGATGAGAGAAGTATAAAACACAAACACACAGTATTTGCAGAGAAAGTGTGTGTGTGTGTGTGTGTGTGTGTGTGTGTGTTAAAAATTCACCTTCCATGAATATTTCTAATATCTGTTCAAAAGTTGCTGTTTCTGCAAACATTCCTGCCAGTAAACTAATTTGCTACAACAGCCAAGGAAGGTGAATGCCAAAGGACCGTGAACACAGCCAACATAAATTCCATTTTTTTATCCAAGCGAATATTCATGGAATGTTTTTTGAGGTGTTCGCCCAGCTTTACTATTGATATCCTTGTGCTAGGATTAGTGGAAAATGGATGCTTTTAAACAAACATAACCTGATCCACCTCCTTTCAATCTTAGAATTCCAAAAACAGCCCTCAAGGCTAAGCATTACCAATTGTTTTCCATGGATCTAATAGAAACCCTGGAGAAATGAAATCTAGCCATAAGAGAAGTGGCCTTAAGCCACTAGAGGTCACTCTAAGAATTAGGTCAGTATACTGCATGCTAGTAACTGTGAACTCTTACAAAAATAGATTGTTGTTGCTTCAGCTTTCAAACACAAATATCCACAGGAACAGAACATACTGTAATATTGTAGCATAATCAAAATTGTGCAATATTAAGAGAAAGTGCTCTTCTGTACCATTTCCATTCATGCCATCATCTCTAGGTCACTCGGTAGCATTACACACTGACTGCTTCTGTTTTGCTTAAAAATTAATGAACTTTAAAGACTGAAAAACTCAGTTATGTGTAAATATATGCACACACATATACAAATATATAGGAGGTACCAAATTACAAGGCCTTCTTCTGACACCTAGGTGCACAGGGCAGACTTTTTTATGGTATCTCCTGCCACTGAGGAGAAAATAATACTTAAACTTTTGGACTGTTTAGTAGACAATAGTTGGATTGTTCCTGTAGGAACCTTTAAATAGTTTATTCATAAGACATTGACTTTCAGAGCCAGAAATGATTATGTTAAATCAGATCATTTTAATTTCAATTAAAGCTGTTATCCTCTATGGACTGCATTGGATCTGTGTGGGAAAACTCAGACTACCACTTTTCTCAGCTTCTGCCATTTTGTGATTGAAAACACTTGTGTGTCATTCTGTCAAAGCATTAGTACAGAAAGAGAACTTGTTTCTTCACATGAGCAATTTAAAATGGTTTCTCAGTTATGAAAAATAAGGTGATGGAAGAAACCAAGCTCAAGTTAGATTGAGGGAATAAGCATGAGGTAAACCAGTGTTTCCCAAAGTGTGGAGTGTCCTTTCCCCACAGGAGTATGGGAAGAACAAGTTGAGAGAGTCATGGACAGACCTTTCAACTGTTCTCCCGAGTATTTAAAAACCAAGTATATCTCTAGTTGCTATAGCTGCAGAGAAAATTTCAAAACATGACCTAAGCATAACTGATGCAGAAACCTCTGCCTGAGTTTGCAGAGACCTTGAAACAATAGCTCTGAGGTGTGAACTGTCTTATTCATTTCAATGGATGCTAATTACAGCTGGGAGTATAACTCATATGGTTCACTGGTAATTCCTAAAACAAAACAAGCAAACAAACAAACAAAAACTAAATAATATAACCACAACAACCAACCAACCACAAACACACAACTCCCCCCCCCGCCAAAAAAACAATTTTTTAAAAGAAATTGGCAAATCAAAAAGTTAGAAAATAAAGGTGTGGGTCAAATGAAATGTTTTGTTTATATTTTGACCTTTTCAAATGTTTTTTGGTTGTTTCATAAATAAAATTAAAGGAAATTTTGAAACAAAAAATAATGTTGAACCTAAAAAAGATAAAAATATTTTGTTTAAAAAATGTCATAATGAAACATCTGGAATTTTTAAAGTCATTTTTGAACAAAACAATTTGGTGAAATCAGCACACATTTGCAAAATGTTTCTGGGTTGCAAAATCTGCATTTTTAAACAAAACGAAACAAAAAAAAGCTTTATGTGAAAAATTTCACCCAGCTCTAGTGCTAAACTCAGATGCCAATGATAGTACTTTAAATGTCAGCAGTGTATATTATTTCATTGTCTATCAAAACATTTAAGAAAGGACAAGCAGCTTCATAATATGAAGCTCTAAAATATATAGAGGCCTTAAGCATTACATGGAAGGACAAAAGCAGGAGTGCAATTGGTTTCATTTTCTTAAAGGGGTGTTCAGTTTTCAAAAGTCCAGGAAAAGTGATGTAAGCAAAGCTACAGAGAGTTATGGCAAAGGCCACATACTCCAACCTGCATGATCATATCCCATCTTAATCAAATGCAGGAGTAAACTGCACTAAAGATTCCTGCTAACAACCCATGCCAGAGTTGAGAGCTCTGAATCAGACATAGGAGATGGCAATTGACATCTGGTTGTGGGGACCCAAGGAAATCAACAGACAATGGGAAATTAGTTAACCATCTCTGACTCCCCCAGTCATTTCACATAGGGTGGGGAGTGGGGTTCTTAAAAAAAAAAAAAAAGTTTTGCTCAGCTGCTCAATGGGATTGGGGAGTGCCCCCGTCAAGACTAGAGTACGAACACCAAGTTTCTCAACAAACCTAGTTTCAACAGCTAAGGCTAGGTCTACATTACCCGCCTGAATCGGCGGGTAGAAATCGACCTCTCGGGGATTGATTTATCGCGTCCCAACAATCGATCCCCAAATCGACGCTCTTACTCCACCAGCGGAGGTGGGAGTAAGTGCCGTTGACGGGAAACCGCAGAGGTCGATTTTGCCGCCATCCCTACAGTGGGGTAAGTCGGCTGCGATACGTCGAATTCAGCTACGCTATTCGCGTAGCTGAATTTGCGTATCTTAAATCGACCCCCCCCTGTAGTGAAGACCTGCTCTAAATTATAAATCCTGGCAAAACAGAGTTTTGTAATAAAAACACTCACAAAACAAGACACTCTTTGACTCTGAAATTGAAGATAGATTCCTCCCTGATAGCCAAATCTGCCACCCTTACTCAAATTAAATTGTACCTTGCTCCGCAAGCAGCCCTATTAAAAACAATGGTATCACTCACAGAGATATATACTACATAATGGCCATAAAGGTGGTGGAATTGGGCCCTAAATGAGTCTCTCTGGAAGCAGCACCATTTCTCATTCACTGACTAGTGTTGCTATTTCCTAATGTGTTCAGCGGGCTCTTAACAGGTAGCTCAGTGGTAGGAGGGATTTAAAAATGTATATAAAAAATGAAGGTAGAAAATTGGGATGAAGAATGGGAGAAGAGAGAAGGTGAGAGAAAAGGAGAAAAAAGAGAGCAAACGGAGCTGGTTGAAGCTAATGAAGATGCACAGAACTTGTCAACTCTTTTATTGTACATGCCAGTGTTGGAGGGAGAGAAATAAATAGGTTCCAGGTTAGTTGAGCAAGTGAGTTCGCTACTCTAGGTGTGTTTCTTTGTTAAGTGGACATCTAAGTGCTATCAGTGGGCCATGTCACTCCAAAAACTTTGAAACCCTAAACTCAAAATATACCTTTTACTGCAATCTAGAGAGAACATTTAAAAAACATCTATATGTGTGTGACACTCTATAGAGAAAGCTGGATGGGACAGGTGGAAGGTGTGATATATATGACAATATCCTGGACAAACCTTAGTGAATTAAGTCAAAGCATCTTAGGAGGTCATTGTATTAAAAATGCAAATATTTATGTAATATTGTGGAATGGTATGTAATGTCTTTTAAGGGAGAGACAGGACTACTGTAAACACTGCAAAGTATTATGTGCTTCAAAGAACTCTTTTGAAACAATGGACCAGACAAGATTGAGCTTTTAGCTGA
Source organism: Trachemys scripta elegans (assembly GCF_013100865.1). Lineage (NCBI taxonomy): Eukaryota > Metazoa > Chordata > Testudines > Emydidae > Trachemys > Trachemys scripta. Next base: position 57,348,748 of record NC_048300.1, on the reverse strand, counting down.
GTGGGAGTTCATAGGAAATATTAGGAAGAAGAGAATGCAAATTACTCACTTTGAGAGATATCCACTTGAAACTGCACCTTAAAGAGAAACTCACTGTATGGCTGATTACCTATCCATGGGCTCTTCAAAGCCCAAACTGGATAAACTCACTAACTCACTGGGATGGTGGTTCTGAGCTGAAGCTATGCTGAACTTGGGATCATAGGTAAAATCCCTGTGAGGGGTTTGAAGGGTTAAATCCCCCTTGCTGGAGTTGTGGGAGGGTGACCAGACAGCAAATGTGAAAAATCGTGACGGGGGTGGGGGATAATAGGAGCCTATATAAGAAAAAGACCCAAAAATCAGGACTGTCCCTATAAAATCGGGACATCTGGTCACCCTAGAGGGTGATCTCTAGTAAGCTTATTAGTATGTGTGTAGGTTGTTTTATTGTTTTAATATGTTTTCTCTGTAATGCTTTCACATTAAGAATAGGTGCCAGAACTGGTGGGGGAGGTGGAGGGGAGCTTAGGGGGGGTTCATAGCCCCCTCCACTTTTAAAAGTGAGAGGGCCATGCCTGCCCACTTTTTAACATGGGCACAGTTTGGGGGGCAGTGTTGCCCACCAAACTGCATGTCTTGGGCAGGCACGGAATGGTGCCAGCAGGGGCTGTGCTTTGCAGCAGGGTATCTGCTGCGAAACACAACCCCTGCCAGCGATGCCAGCCTCTTCCTGGTTGGGGGGCAGCAAGGTTGTTCTTAGACGCCCCTTGCCTCAAGGCCTGGCCCCTCTGTGGCCCTGCCCCTGCTCCTGCTCCTTCTCTTCCTCCTGAGGCCCCACCCTTGGCCAGGCTAAAAGCCAGAGCCGGGCCATGGTAAGAGCCACCTAGGGAGTCCGGGCCACTGTGGGCAGCCCCAGACTCTCCACCTGCCCTGGAAAGCACACCCCGGGGGCAGGGATAGGCTGGGGCTGCCCTCAGGCTCCCTGCCCAGGGCAGAGTGGCCTGGGATCCCTGGGTGGCTCTTACCTTGGCCCAGCTCTGGCTTCCAACCTGGCCAATGGGTGGAGTTTCAGGGGGGAAGAGGAGGACCAGGGAGTGAGGCCACAGAGAGGAGCAGGACCTCATGGCCCTCCGACTTCTACCAAGGTTCCAGTGCTCCCGTCTGAAGAATAAATGTACTTGCTTGTAAAGGGCTGTATGGTAACTTAACTGTGACAATTATGCTGTGTCCTATCTCTGAAGAAAGAAGTGAAGAAGGCCTGCATAGGCAGTCTGTCTTTTGCTGTGGAGATCACAGTATAGTCAAGGAACTGTTCAGCCTGGAAATACCCCAGTCAGACAGGAAAGAGATTGGTATCTCCTCCCAAAGAGGCAATGGCTGGGGAGCCGGAAGCTGAGAGTGGGTGCTCTTGCTGATCCACAGGGGGGAATACAGGTGCAGCTACCCTGAACTGTGATAGAAAGCACTGGGAAACTGGTGTTTTTACTAAAATAATTTGTACCAAGACTTAAAAAAAAAAAAAAAAAAAAAGAGAGGAAATTTACGTGCAGAAAAGGTCAGGTTAGACGACAACACTTATTTCATAGCGGCTGTGCATTAACTGACATTGCTCACTATTTATAATTGTTTCACCTGCAACATCTTGGATAAACAGACTAAAAGATTATCTAGTTTCACTGTGGCTTTTATAAGTCACTATGGGCTTGAATCTCTGTGTTACTCCAGCTTTATGTTAATGCAACTCCAATAGTTTTATTGACTTCAAGGGAGTTACAGCTATATAAAACCAGAGTAACATAGTGGAGAATGAGACTCTATATTTTACTGGAATTTCATTTGATAGCATCTTGTGATACTACTGCCCACTGAATTACATCACATGTACCTATGCCTTCTACAGCACAGCAAACTCAGGGGAATGCTTTTCCTTTTTCTGTAGTAATAGAAGCATACTAGTGTCCCATACTAGATTGTGCTACCTTAGGACTGTAATCCTGTGTACACTCATACAAAGGCACCCACGTGTAAGAGACAGATCTAAAAATAGAGATTTAACATGAAACAGAGAGTGAAAAAGTAGAGCAGAGAAAGACAGTAGAAGGCTTGAGAGATAGAAAATACAAGAGCAAAAGGGTGGTGAAAAGAAAGACAGGGAAAAAAGAGAATAGGAGGGGGAAAAGGAGTCATCAGAGGCTAAGTTTACACTCCAGCTTATGTGGGCAAAATTTATGTCGCTCAGGGTGTGAATATTCCACCCCACTGAGTGACATGAGTTACACCGACATAAGCGTAGTTACACCGACATAAGAGTTTCTCCCACCGACATAGCTTATGCTGCTTGCAAAGGTAGTTTTTTTATGCCGATGAGAGAAGTGGAAAGGGAAAAAGGAAAGCAGGAAGAATGGAAGAAGAGAAAAGAAAATGTTAATCTGGTCATTTTGGACTTGATTCTGCCACCTTTTGTCATTCTTAGTTATACCCTACTCTGAGTGTTCCTATTGAAAAGAATGGAATTATTTGCATGGTAAAGTCCTACTGAGTATTAGTAAGGATGGCAGAATGAGGCCCTTTTGCAATTTATGCAGTTTCTTCTTTACAGAACCAGAAGATCAGAACAATCTGATGTTCTTTGTCTCCACTGAAACTCCCCATCTGACTCTTTTAGTGCTTTGTCAATATGCAGAAAATGGTGATTTAAAAGATGAGACAGCTAAGAACAATTGGCTGAGCAAGGAGGTTTCCTTTAATGAGAAATCCACATCTGAAGTGAGCCTATTAGGGAAAACAGATCATCAATGTTTAAAATCCAACTAAAAGAGCTCCTTAAAGAGTTCTGATCATAAAAGTGCTTTAAGTAAAAAATAAAATAAAATAGAAGAGGCAGCTGGAAGATGTTAACACTTGGATTCTAATTCAAATGGTATGTATTATTTTATATAGGGATTTCTACCAACTCTTAATGAGGCTTCCTACCAAGCAGTTTTCCTTCAAAAAGCTCTTGATGGATTTATGGTCATCAAGAAAGATTCAAGGAGAGCTGAGACCTGCGATTCTCTGGAAGAATATACGTGGAATAAGATAAGCACGCAAATGAGGTGCCCCAATTCACAGAATAAACATAAGGCCAAAATACACAGAATATTTAAAAGGCTCAATGAATGAAGGAAAAAAAGTCTGGAAAATATTTTGTGTGGTCCAGATTTAGTGATAAGCATGCAGCAATGTTCAAAACAAAAGCCAAAACACACGGGCTGCACATTACGTTGAGGAAAATTGATGGAATATTCACAATGCTATGTGTAGCTGGCAGAGTCGGTGCTGTGCTTTTTCCCTGGGGCCTTTAAAAAAAAGTCCATACTTACCTTTTTTATGAAAATCAGTTAAATAGTTATTTAAAATAGTATTTTCCCCATTATTTTCTATGTACAATAAGGAGCCATTAAATGTTTGAGACAAGGCCAGATGTTACAATGCACACTGGAACACACAGTTGGAGTGTACATGTTTTTTTTTCTTTGAAACACTGCATAAGGAATTCTCATAGACAGCAGTGTCACGGCTTACCTTGGAACAACTTTAAATGCAACATATTGAGTCAGATGCTCAGGTAGTTCTACTGAAATCAATGGAGCTACGTCAATGTACATCACCTGAAGATTTGACCCAGTGAATATACTTTGATTTTTATCAGCCAAGGATCTGGTTCATTGTCTTACACACATGAGTAGTTTCACATGGCACAAGAGTACCAAGTATTTACTTGACAAACCAATCAGCATAATAGATTCACATTATCTCCTCCTTTGGATTTCCTAGAGTTTTCTCCTCTTCTCTGTGTCTGATCTTTAGAATGTAAAATCTTTAGAGCAGGGCATGTCTTTAATTTTATATTGTATAGATCTGAGCACAATTAAAATACGTAAAAGTCTATTTGAATTGCATTAAAGAAACAAATCAGAATTTAGACTGATGATACCATCCTTAGCTTGCATTCCAGGCACTGAACAGGGCAACTTGAGGGAGAGTGGGCCTTAGTCTGGCATTTTTTTTTTAGCTTTTAATGATTTGTTCTACAGCATAGAGATTCTGGAAAAATATTTTTGCATTTAATTTATTTTTATAAAAAGGAAAAAAAAATAGGAAAGGATATGAGATGGAATATTGCCAAGAGAGAGTACCTTATGGTTCTCAGTCACAACCCCCTGGAAAGCTGTGACTGTTGGTTCCATGCACATGCTCCCTTATGAAAATGGACATTTAGTATGAAGTTATATAAGGAATTACAGCCCCACTCCCCTCAGCTCCTTCTAACTTCAGCAGGCAAAGAGGGTAGAGCTCACTATCACTCCCCTTGTCACTTTGGCAGATGCACTGGTGTAAATATTGCAAATATTAATAAACTATTTGTCTAGCTTTATTTTAAAATATGAACAGCAGGGTAGCATTAAGTGAAACTGTATCACTGCATTAGCATATAGGTCAGTCCATCAGCTGGTTGGCTTCTGATAGGGGCCATTTGAATCTGGGAAGAAAACTAGATTCAAATGCTGTCTATCTTACAAGAGCAAGATGTTAGTTACTGACCTGCACAGCCACTGCATTAAGTATGTGGGAAAGGGGTATTTAACAAGATGCAGCACAGTCTGGCACTGGTTCTGCTCCCCATTGCCAGGAACGACAGAGTCTCAGCTCTGGACCTCTCTCTGAATGAAGAGGCTTTGAAGGTATCACAGGCTGACTCTGGAAGTGTGGCTAAACTGATGCCCAGTCTCAAAACAAACTGAAATCCAGAACCAATTGAAGTTCAGATATAAGAGGGGCCCAGAAGGCACAAGGTCTAAGGACTGAGAAGGTTCGGATCTGTTTGCTCCTGCTTTAGCACCAGTAAAACTACTGGTTAATATTTTAGGAGAAATGATTTACACAGTTTCTGCATCATTTCTGTCACCCCATATAAAGTCAGTTGCCATGTTGGTAAAAGCTTTGGTAATGTTCATGGATGCCATGAAAATTGGGTGTGTGGCCTTTACACAGTATATGAGCCAGGAGAATAATGGATTTTTCAGTTTGCTGGCAGTTCTGAAAAATAAAAATAAATTGTTTTGGGTCGAACCGAATATGAGAATTCTGAAAGAATGAAAGTCCGTTTCAAACTGAATGAAACATGTAGTTTGCCCCAAAACATTTTGTTTCCAGATGTTTTAAAACGGCTAGATTCACAAAACAGGAGGAAGTGGTAGTGCCGCTGGTGTCCCTCTTACAACTTTTAGCTCAGTGGTTAGGGCACTCATCTGGGATGTGGAAGACCCATTGAACCCACATCTCTCTCCTTCCAGGTGAGTGCCCCAACAAAACTAGGCTATTCTTAGGTGGGTCTCTCTCCGTCTCTTCTGTTGAAACTGTTCCACTTTTTGTATAAAATATTATAAAAGTCATTGAGCAAGAGACAAAGCGAGAATGACCCTATAGCCTCTTGGTTAGGGCATCCACTTAGGATATGGGATACTCAAGTTCCTGCTCCACAGCCCAAGTGAGTGCCCTAACTATTTGGCCAAAAGTTATGATGGGACACCACCACCACTACCACTTCCTCCTCTTATTTTGTGAATCAAACCCCCCTGCCATTTTTTTTAAGTTTTGGGTTTACTAAACCTGCTTTTTTGGAAAATATTCATCTGCAAATTTTTGCCCAGCTCTACACAATATGAGAAAAATGCATCAATTATTGCAGAAAATTCATAATCCAAAAACTAAAAAAACCATAATATTTTGTTTGGCCTCAGTTGCATGTATTATGTTCACACTCCGTGTAAACACTGGGAAGTGCCTTCTCTTCCAGATGCACTATTTATTATTCATACAAGAATATTTTGCTCTTACCTAGAGCTGCCCTTTGCATGTGCCGCTGGGTTATCTCTCCTTTCAGATGGTCTGTGAAAGACACAAAGTGCAAATGGTTAAAGAGCTTTCAAAATCTCAGAGATTAATGAAGTCATACTTGCCTCTCACCATTTGAAATTTCCCATGAGGCCAGCCAAATTACATTGCTCCACAGGATAGGAAGTACCCCTGCCAAGCCTTCCCCGACTTATCTACTGTAGCTAAACTGGAGCAGGTATATTTCGGTCCCATATATCCTAAAATGTAACTTTGTTCAATGAGAAACACAGGAACTTAAGCTATCTTCTGTCAATGAAGTCAAGCACTGTCACAGGATAATGGTCTCCTGCTACTAAATACAAGAGAAGACCTAAGAAGGTAGATAGAGAATTCCAAGTATTCATCCAAACATTCTTAGGGATGCTAGAGATGGAAAAGAGCTCTTAGGTCAGTCCATCTCTCTGCCAGTGCTGAACTGGTTCCCCATTGGTTTCTCATGTTTTGTTTGGACCAATGTTAAATGTCCCACCTGATAAAGTTTCCACAACTTCCACCCCTTTATACATCGCACTATCAAGATGTCACATATTCACAGTTAGAGTTTTCCCTTTCTTAATTTCATTATCTCATTACCCCTATGTTCCCATGCCCTATACGATTCTCCTTCACAGTTCTCAGAGTAGCAGCCGTGTTAGTCTGTATCTGCAAAAAGAACAGGAGTACTTGTGGCACCTTAGAGACTAACAAATTTTATTTGAGCATAAGCTTTCGTGGGCTACAGCCCACTTCATTGGATGCATGTAGTGGAAAATACAGTAGGAAGATATATATACACACACACAGAGAACATGAAACAATAGGTGTTACCATACATACTATAAGGAGAGTGATCAGTTAAGGTGAGCTATTATTTTTCTCTGTTGCTGATAATAGCTCACCTTAACTGATCACTCTCCTTATAGTGTGCATGGTAACACCCATTGTTTCATGTTCTCTGTGTGTATATATATCTTCCTACTGTATTTTCCACTACATGCATCCGATGAAGTGGGCTGTAGCCCATGAAAGTTTATGCTCAAATAAATTTGTTAGTCTCTAAGGTGCCACAAGTACTCCTGTTCTCTTCACAATTCTGTTATCAAGTACCCTTTGATCCTGTGACACTGGTTTAGTGCAACAATTATTTCAAACCATAATTAGATTGCTGGATGAATAACGATTATTCATTGATAAAAGTTTAACCAATTAAAAAAAATGCAACTTCAGCCAGTATGTGTGTTTTGAGAATAGGAGGGATTTTCTGTTTTCCCAAGATTTCATATTAAAACAATTTCTAGGCAGAGATTTGAACATGTACTTTACTGAGCTGTACCTCTGGATACGGGGAAAAGCAAAATGCAAACTTGAGGATGGATTTAGCTTTTCCATGCTGACCATAATGTCTAGTACGAGTGCATCTATTTCAAGATAAAATTTATCTTTAAAATTTAAAAGCAATTCTTTGTAAATATGCGCATATATGCTATGCTAACCACCGCAAATTAAGCCATTAAAGATGTCATGTGTATAAGAGGAGTGTTTTAGAGAAGGAGGAAAACCTAAAACGTCAAAGATCTTTAGCACCAGGTAGCTCCATTGCTTGGGAATCAGTCAACCATAAGAAGTTAAATGTTTCAGAGAGTTACCATAATAATTCTTAAGCATTTAATAGTCTTATTACAGTATGCACCATATGCAATATTTTAGATTATAACAGCCAACCTATAACATATATTCTGTGGGAATGTCACAGGGTGCGATTGCAGCTCGTGAGACATAGCCAAGCTAGCTTTAATCTAGCTAGTTTGGATACCAAAACAGTGAAGCCATGGCAGCATGGGTTTCAGAGTGGACTGCACTAACCTCCCAGAACCCTGGTAATTACTCAGGTGGCCATGCTGGAGTCCATGCTGCCACAGTTTCACTGCTCTGAGACCCAAGCTAACTAAATTAAAGCTAGTGTGGTTGCAGTGTAGACATACCCTATACGTTTCTTGGGATTTCAAATACATCTTCCCATGCCTTGTGTGAACAAGAGAGACCGTGAAGTCAGACTCCTACATTGTTGTACAGTGCAAAGCTTTACTTTTTTCAGTGTTTTCTAACCAATCTATAAGCAGAAAGGTTATCAATCCACAGGGATGCCAACGTGTGGTGATTCTAGAGAAGGGAATAGTTAAAAAAAAGATATTTTAACATTTATTTAGAAAGGAAGAATGGTAGCTAGCAGTACCCCACTCCCACCATCCTCAACTGATCACAGTGATAAAAGTTTGTAGTACATTTGATTGTATAATACGTAATGGATACTTTGAATAAGTTTTAAAGATGCTAATAACTCTTTTGAACTAAGCAACAAATTTTGAAATTTTTGTAGAAAAATACAAATTGCTGACTTGTCCCAGAGCTGAACAGAAAGGAGTGTTTATGTTAGTTGGGTTTGGTCTACATTTAATAGTTTTACTGGTATAACTATGTTGGTAAAAGCTGTGATTTTTTTTTACTGAAATACTTATACCAGTAAAAGCCCTAGCTATACTTGTATTAACATGACTTAGACAAGGTCAACATTACAAACTTCTGCCTGGATAGCTATTTCAGTGAGGGGTGTGATGTGGGTATGACTGGTGACTGGTAGATTTGCGCCAGCAAAAGCCCATAGTGTAGACACATTTATTCCTGCAAAACTGTGCATTTGCTGGTATAGCTTGTTTCACTCAGGAGGGGTCTGGAAAGTGCATTTTTGCTCGTGTAGGTGCATCCACCCAAGGAGGCTTTGCCAGTATATTATACCAGTATAGCTATACGGGAAAAGCCTTTCGAGAGCAGACCTGGTCTTCTACTAATATAGATATTCCCCTTCTCATATGGGAATAATTATATTAGTATAAAGCACCTTTATAACTGCATTCACACTGAAGAGGTTGTACCACACTAACTATACTGGTATAGGTAAAGTAGAACAACTGTCCAGTGTAGACAAGCCCTCAGACAGTTAGTAGCACTTGTGAGCTCAAAACTCCACATGAAGCCGCTGGGGGCAGGACCACACTTTGATGTTCAGTGCCAATGGAAGTTTTCAGTAGACAAGGGATATAGGATTGGTCCCTTTTTTGCAAGTGTCTTTCCAAATTTGACAAGGGCCCAGGCTCTTCCTGTACTAAATACTCTTCTTAAAATTACCAGACAAATATAGATCTTTGAGTATTGAGAAGCAGATTAATGGAAAGAAATGCAAAAACCACCAAAACAACCCTCCCCCTCCGAAACCCAAACCCTCAATCAAATAAGCTGCTATTTTCAGTACTGATTTAACTAGAGAGAGCAGATCACAGTGAACTGGTTGTTATGGATAAAGATTTGGTTAAATGATTGTTCAAGACAAACGTCTTTTGTGCTTTGAAATCCTTAAAATACAACTCCGTTGGAGACACTTCTCAATGAAATGTGATTAAACAAATAATTGCTTTTAAAAATTAATTTTTACTGCTTTAACTACTCATATGCTCTGTATTGTGTCCTATTAGGTGATGTTGATCACACTGTTCTGAGCCAGGCAGTACATATACAACAATTTATAATACGATCTGACTAACGTGTTATAATATGATTAACTCAAAGCAATGCCTTAAATCCAAATGTTTCTGGAAGACAACCGTGGATGTGTATAGATTTAATTGCTGTCCTGATGTAATCTGAAGAGCCTAGGGTGACCAGATAGCGAGTGTGAAAAATCAAAATGGGGGTAGAGGGTAATAGGCAACTATGTAAGACAAAGCCCTGAATATTGGGACTATCCCTATAAAATCGGGACATCTGGTCACCCTAGAAGAGCCCTATGTATTCCTTTCTCAAGGGTAACTCATAGATTAGGAATGATAATTCCATTGTCACAACATGAATAAGGTCTTTTAAAACTATTTGAATATACTGCTCATCAGCAAAAATAAAAAGTCCTGCTGATAATGGGAATTAAAGAGGAAACAAACTCCTATGTCTGATTTGTGGTTTTAGCACAGTAATTACTCTCTGACTTTGCTGAAAACAGACTAGAGAGATTCAAACTGCTGTGCACTACCTTAAAGAGCCACCAAGGGAGTGACAATGAGGTCAATTGAAAAAGTGAGACAAACAAGCAAGCAAATCAATGAAGAAGAGATCAAATTGGCAGAAGACAGCCTGAAATCAATACAAATAAATGCAAGTACAAGACATCAGAGAATGGGTTTTTGAATTGCAGCCAAGGAGCTCAATCCTCAGGTGTCTTGAGTTTACTTTCAGCACTGATGGGGAGGATGGTACGGGGCTTGAGGTGGATTTAAACCACCTTGCTGCATCACCAATCTTGAGTTGGCCAGAGGCCGAAGAAGCTCTCTGTCTAAGAGTATGTCTACACAACAGCTAATGCCTAAAACTAGCAGTGTAGTCGCAGCTGCATTGGCAGTGGCTCAGGCTAGTTGCCTGAGTACAATCCCTCCCAACCCCCTGGATATGTACTCCAGTGGCTAGCCCAAGCCTCCACTGTCACACTGCTATTTTTAGCATGCTAGCACGATAGGGTGTCCAGATTTCCCAAAGGAAAAATGGGACATCATGTGGGGCTGGCCCAAGCCCCGCCTCTCTGGGGCTGGTGCCAGTGCCCCCTCCCCACGGGGCTGGCCCCAACCTCCCATCCCTGTGGGGCTGGCCCCAGCTGCTGGCCCCCCACTCGAGGCTGTCAGTGATCATTTGAACCCTGCTGGGCTCCCCCCGTCACATCCGCTCGAGGCTGTCACTACTCACGAGTCACTCAAACCCTGCCAGGCCCCCACTCAAGGTTGTCGCTGGTCACTCGAACCCTGTTTGACCCCCACTTGAGGCTGTTGCTGGTTGCTCAAACCCTGCCGAACCCCCCCACAGTGGAACCCTTCCTTACACCCCTTCCAGCCCAACCTCCCCCCTGCACAAGACTGGCATCTCCCCTCACCCCCCACATGTTCCTCCACACAACACTCCACTTTTTTGACAAAAGTGGGCATTTGTCCCGTTTACTCTTGCCAGTTGGCTCTTGATCAGTTGGCAAGAGCAAATGGGACAAATGCCCACTTTTGCCAAAAAAGTCAGGAAGGCAGGGACAGGTTTAAAAAAGGGAGTGTCCCGGCCAAAATGGGATGTCTGGTCACCCTATAGCACAAGCAGAGCGAGTGCATGCGTAAGTCTATCTAAACTGAGAATTACACATCGCAGCTACTGTGTAGGCATACCCTAACTTAGAACAGCCTTAGAGTTGCTCTAAGTTATTCTGGCTGCAACCATCTCTTGTGCCAGCCAAGGATCTGGCAGAGTGCCATATGCTTTGCCTCACTCCCTCCCAACCTTAGTACACCTCTTGTCCACCTCTGATATGACCCCTGCATCGAGGTCTGGGGTGAGGTGGTGCAGTGATGTCTACATTGACTTCACAACACACAATGATTCCTATGTTAAGGGGAATCTTTTGCTACTTCTTTATGGCAGCTTTCTAGCAACACAGAGCAGGGTAGAACAGCAGCCAAGGACTGAGCCCAAGATCTTTAATTATAAATATTGTTCATATAAATGCTTGCATTTTTCCTGTTTATCCATGACCTGGAGCTTGACAGATCCAGAGCCAGCTGTTTAAAAGACTATCAGGGATTAACAATGGAGGAGCAGGATGCATAGTTTATATTCACTCGGGCATGCCAGTTTGAAGATCAGATTTTCTAACCAATAAAAAAGAGGATAGGGACTGTGAGAAATTGAGTATTCTTGTCATTGGACTGACCATCCCTCTGAGCTCTTGGTTTGAGTACAGTTTGCCATATGGGGAAAGAAACTCTTGCCTCCACTTTATTATTGTATTACTTGTATTAGAGTAGTGCCCAGAGACCCCAATCGGTTGAGGTCTACGCTGTGCCAAGCACTGTAGAACACCTATTCCTTAACTTACTGTACCTTTTCATTTAGTTAAAAAATGAGTTACCAAATTCATCTCTTTCTATCCCAATCTGCTTGTTTCACTTTTTCTGGTGCCAAAAGCACCCATCTTGGACTCCTGCTTCTTTTTTCCACCTGGCAGTATTCTCTCCCGCCTTGTCATAATCATCAAGGCAAATCCCAAAGAGATGTAGACTCCTTCCAGAACAAGCACCATGTGGATTGATCTCTAGCTAGGTCCTTAAGGTGGTCTGTCTGGTTATTCAGTCTATGTCCAACATGCGTCATCTTATCACACCACTGAAGCTTTTGACAATCACTTGCCATTTAATAGCATTCTTTGGTAAACAGGCATAATATATTGGTCTTTCATCCTAATAATATGTCAGTACCAAGAAAGCTTCCAAAACGGATACAGTTCTGATTGAGGTGCTTGGTGGGTTTGGCTATGGACATTATTATTGCTGGTTTTGTCCTGCCACTTAATATGGAATAGCTGACTAAGATGGCAAGCTGGCGAGAATTGAAAGCTTCCATCTATTGTTCTTCAGCCTTCCTCAAGGCTCACATTTCTCTCCCATTCAATAAAGTTGGCATAACCTTGGTGTGATGTTGCACCCCATAATGCTTTATAGAAATATGCTTATGAGTGTAAATATGACATAACTGGAATATGCTTTATGCTAGATATGCCATGTAACATATCTTTGCAAATGTTATGTTCTTCTGCATGTATTCATCCTATTTGTATGCACGTATCGTTTTTATATCTGACGTTATGAGTGTTGGCTCTATGCTTGTATTTAAAGTGATTGCTGTAGAAAGCACCTAAGGCAGATTTGGTCAACGTAGTGTGAAGGGGTTATTCAAGTAACTGGGACTACTTGGCTAACAAAGAACCTTGATAGATGCCAATCCACATCTGTGCTTTCCTGGGAAAGTCCTTTAGAAAACTGAGTCATGCATGGACATGTGACTTGCCCATGTGATTCCCAAACTCCATTTTGTAGCTGGATTCTACCCGGGGGAGAGAGGGGTTTCCACCCACAAGAGAGAGATTATATATGCCCCTGGAAAATCCCTCCATTTTGTCTTCAGCTGGCACAAAAGATAGCCTCTGCACCTCAAGGAGATGCCTGAAAGAAACTGGAACAAAGGAAAGTAACTACAGGGCTGTGAGTGATTGCTGGACCCAGACTAGGAGGAAGTCTAGTCTGTAAAAGAGGCTTATTGGAACATCTCTGAGAGTGAGATTTACCAGCATTTCATTTTTACTGTATTAGGCTTAGACCTGCATGTTTTATTTTATTTTGCGTGGTAATTTACTTTGTTCTGTCTCTTATTACTTGGAACCACTTAAATCCTACTTTTTGTATTTAATAAAATCACTTTTTACTTATTAATTAACCCAGAGTATGTATTAATAACTGGGTGGGGGGGGGAACGAACAGCTGTGCATGTCTCTCTATCAGTGTTATAGAGGGCAAACAATTTATGAGTTTACCTTGTATAAGCTTTATACAGAATAAAACAGATTTATTTGGGGTTTGGACCCCATTGGGAGTTGGGCATCTGAGTGCTAGAGACAGGAGCACTTCTTAAGCTGTTTTCAGTTAAGCCTGCAGCTTGTGGGGGACACAGTTCAGACCTGGGTCTGTGTCTGTAGCAGGCTAGCGTGTCTGGCACAACCAGGCAGAGCACTGAAGTCCCAAGCTGCCAGGGAAAACGGGTTTAGAGGTAGTCTCAGCACATCAGGTGGCAGTCCCAAGTGGGTTTCTGTGATCCAACCCATCACATTTGGTTCTTTAGATTCAAAGCCTCATAGCAAGCCATTTTCTCAAAAAGCTATCTGCAGGTAAAGAGCTGGTTGGCAGTGGAATGAGGTCTAAAGCCATGCTGAGTATCCAGCCTTTACCACAAAGTGCATCGCTGATTCGAGTCATTCACATGGAATCAAAGGCTTTCCCTGGGACTGACATCAGTACAATACCGCTACAGTTGTTACACACAGCCTTATTGCCCTTTCTGAACAGAGACAGAACAACACCCTTCTTCCAGTCATCAGGGATGACGTTCATGTGCTAGATAGTCTGGAACAGCCTATGCAGCCATGGTACTACAGTACTCTCACCTCTCTGCAGCAACTCAGGGGTGATGTTACAACCTCCTGGTGCCCTCTCAGACTTCAGTTTAGGGACTGCCATCCAAATCTCTTGTTGGTTGTAGGAAGGTTGCTCTATCTGAACTTCCTGCCCCACTTCAAGCAGAAGAGGGGCAAGAGGCAGTGGACAATTGAGGAGTGTCTTCAAATGACCCTCTAATAATTGATACAACTGATCTTGCAGGCTCTGCCATGCTGATTCTGTACTGCACAAGCTGGTGCTACCTTTCGCCACACACCCTGAACAGTTGCATAAAAGCTGCAGAGATCATGCCTGGTGGCAGCTGTTTGAAACTGGGTTGCCACAACTTCATTTGTTTCCCTCTCATTCGGCCTGAGCTTAGGGCTGTGCTAAATGTTCAACTCTAGCTGCAAGAGAGTTCAAAATCAACCTGGGTTTGAATATGACCTGTCATTGCCAACCAGGTGTGATTTGTTAAAACATGGTTTGTGTTGGTGAATCATCCATCAAGGCTTTGGGGTGAACTTTCCTACTGTATCTGGATATCAGTGTATGTTCTCAGGCTGCCATTTACTGTGGAATGTAAAGTCTGAACCATATCTGCCAGGAAAATCACACAGGGTAAGTCACAGGGTATGGCCAATACTCAAACTACAGTTTCAGCAAAATCATCTAAAACTAAACATTGCCTATGGATTTACAACATTTGAGCATAAGAAAGGCTGGTTTGTTCAAACTCAATCCTTTTCAGAAATCAGGGCCTGAGAATGGTGGTGTATTTGATTTTCAGACACTCAAAACTTTATAAATCTTTTCAAATTATTTTCAAAGGGTTCAAACAGTTCCAGCCATAGTTGTGGTAACACTTACTTTGCTCTCTCCTTCCCATCAAGGTGGTAGAAAAGGACACTTAAGTAGGGTAGGTCCCCTAATGGTCTGATCTGATCTTCATTTCTGTAATAATAATGATAGCATCCTCTCCATTCTCCTAGCAGACACAGGAGTTTTCATTCTCTTCTATGGCTCATTGACAGCAAGAGGAAGAGTGGAATTCGTTTGGTTCCAAGGACCCAAAACAGTATGTGACTTCTCAAATAGCAAAAATTTAACTTATCTCCAACCAGCAGAAAATTTTGAGGGGAAATTGAAGTGTATCATGTGAGATGTAGTCTGGCCAGGGAGCCTCGCCTGTAGGGAAAAATGGTGGCATTAGGCACCCAAAGTTCAATTCCCATGAGGCAGTCCAATGGCTCAGGTGTTAAGCTGATCTGAAATGAAGCATTTTGATTTGGTTTGACAAACTGAAATATTTCAGTTTGGATCAATCTGAGTAAAAACTAGATATTTTATTTTGATTTTCCCAAAATAAACTTTTGGGTTTCAAGTGAGAATTCTTGGTTTTCAATACAAAGCTGAAATTTTGTGTGGAAAAGTTTTGATGAAACTGATCTCCCTTTTGTTTTCACTTAAATTTTCAGTGGAAAAAAAAATTCTGACCAGTTCTACTTATAACTGCCCTAGAACACAGGTTATCCTAAGGCAAGTCTGAAAGTTCATTAGGGACAGAATTAGGGGACAATTCCAGTACTGTTGCCTGTACAAACCTTTTCCTATAAATAAACAGAAGATTTCAGCCTCTAGTACTGCCAGTTCTATAACCGTCACAAACACAAATATTTACCCGAAGAACAATGAAGAATCACATGCTCTCACAGAAACACGTCTCCTGATCCCAATAATATAAACTTGCAGACAAGGTAGCTTTTAAATGTGGTTTGCAAAAACTGAATTTAAGACTTGGCGAGCATCTCTCTCCATATGGCTAATTATGTTTTCTGAAGTCTCACCAAACAAGCAGCTAAAAATAGCCCTGCAGCTGATACCAAATCATTTTTTCCAGTGGATTCATTCTTCATTTGGAGATAACAGTCCCAATAAAATGTTGAATGCTGCAACTTCACATGTTTTGGCAAAAAAGTAGTTTTGGGGAATTTAAGAATTCACTCAGCATGCAGCTCGCTGTCATTAGGGCTGAGATAAATCTGTTGGTTTTGGCCTCTGTTTTTGGACACATGTACCATCCCGAGGTATGGAAAAGGGATGGAACAGTAACAGAAAACTCCAGCCTTGTGACAGGACTCAAAAGGCATGGAAGGGAATGGAGAAGACAAACAGAAAAATAAAAGCCAAATGAAGAAGAATAATCTGAAGCAGGGGAAAAGCTTCTTGCATGAAAATGCTGCTAATTAAACATATTCAGTGATTTAAGAGGTATAGATCTCTTCTCAAATTACATGTAATTAACTAGTAACTAGTGTGAAAACAAAATACTCCGCCAAGTTTTCTTTCAGCTTCCATTTTGAGCAGGCCTGTTATTAAATGCTTGTATAACTCAATAATGAAGTCAGAGAGCCCCTCACAGAGGAAGGTGCTATTAAATGGGAATGTTTTCAGCATGGATGGGTAGTAGTTTAAATACAATACCAAACTTGTACAATCTCAGCTGAATTACAGAACTATGTACTCCTCTTGTCATCTTCTACATCTAGGATCTGGAACCTCTTTAGGAATTTCCCTTCTAATGGAGGATAATATTTATGCAAGGTGAAAATCTACTGTAACATTTTTTGTCTTTAATAATGTTCCTTCAGATCTTTCCAGAAATCTGAAGGGAGCTGTGTTCCAAAATTTCACAGACAAATAAAGCTTTGACTTACTGCACACACCACCAGATCAATAAAGAAATGAACACTCTGTAATTTTAGAAATATTGGGGGCAAAGGCTTTTTTTTTTTTTTGGCTTCTTTTGAATCTTTATTGCAACATTTGAAGTTTCTCTTATGCTTAGTCAGACAGTCCATAAAAAGATTACATTAGAGAATGTGAAGATTGCAGGCTTCAGCATGAAAAGTCTGGAAATGTTGAAATTGAAATTGCACATGTAACCGGAGCTGATCCAAATTGGAATTTCTGTTTTGCAGGAAATTTTGACTTTTCAAAATTTGTTTTTGTTCTGAATTGCAGCAAAAATTTATTTTAGAAATTTCCTATGCAATGGAATTTCCAAAAAGTTTTACTTTGTTTTGTTTTGTAATTTTAAAATGTTGCGTTGGAATTTCAAAATGTTGTTGCAGAATTTCATTTTGTTTTATGCTTTGTTCATTGTTATATTAATTTTTATTATTCTTACATTATTTCATGGCATGTCAGTAGTACTATTGCATTATACAAGAACAGCAGCTGGGGCCAGATTTCCAAAACCTCCCAGCTCTCATTAGATCCTTATACATGGGGCAGATTTTGAAAACTGCTCAGCATTCAGTAACTCTCAGTGTGACACTTCTGGTCAGATTTGCAAAAGAGCTGACACAATTTGCTGTGATGTTTTTTGGTTTTTCTTTTAAATCTGGCCTCAGTTATGGCTCACAGTAAATAAGTGTCAAACTCAGAATGAAAACCAAGGTCTCTGGGTCATAGACTAAATTCTAACTCAACAGCCCATAATGTGGATCAGGTAAATAATTCTGCCTTTCTATAACTCAGATTTTCTGGTTCAGATCTTTGACCCCATATATTCCATTTGCACTGCTATTGTGGTGGCAAAGGGGCACAAAATGGAATAACTATTTCTAAGAGGAGTCCCTCTGTAGTGAGAATTCTCTTGACGGCATAGAGTTGGTGTAGTGCCTCAACACTACTTCTGCTTGGCCAAAGCACCCCTATACTCTGGTAATCCCCCACCTCTCAGAACAGCCCCTTGGGGCTGTGGGCAACTGAGTACAATTTAAAGAAGTCCCTTGGAGGCTCTGCCATAGGATCGACCATGACCAACTAACACATTTTTAAAGGTGTTAAATCCTGCCCACACTAGTCTTTAAAAATGTGTTAGTTAACATGCTTTAAGCAACGCATTTTAAAATATGACCTCTTTTCTTAGTCTAGGCAGGACCTAAATGAACACTCAGATTTTGAAGCGCAATCCAATTACAAATGGTTAATTCCACAGCAAGTTCCATGGCTGCAGAGTCACGGAATAAATGAGGCACTGAGCATAACTAATCACAGAGATTTTCAGGTGCCTTATTAACTGTACTAGTTTCCCAGTGCCCTCTGAACTCCCACTCCAGCTTAGAGATGTTAACAAACATAGACCTTTTTTTGGTGTCCAAATTTGAAAGTGTGCTTTCTAGAGTGCAAGAAAATGCATATTTTGAGGTTATTGTTTTAGAAGTGTCTTGTGGGAGCATACCCTTGGACCTCACTTGCTGTCTTAACACAGATTGGGGTCTCACCCTGCCACCTCAAAGCCCTAAATTACTTTGCATGCTCAAACTGTAAGCGTACCTATCTTCCTCTCATATGTTGGAGGGTATTCAGGGAACTGATGCACATCTGGAAGTTGTTGCTCAGTTGTTTATCGCATCTATTTGTCCATGAATTAAATAAAGAGCTGGCCCATTACTGTAGTTGCAAACCAATGCCATATGGATACCCTATAAACCAATCCCATCTTAATGCTGATACTGCAGGCTAGTCTTTAATGTGCTGGATGCTTCTAGACATGACCCAATGCAGTTTGCATCTTCACTAATTCTTAGGAATTAATGTAAGGAGGTACAGTAAGGAAATAAATTAAGAGGAACTGGCAGAGGTTTGTGCTTCTCATTTTTTTTCAAATGGCCATAACTGAAAAAGCACCATACATACATGAATAGGGAAACAATTCATACACAGGTTAATATAAAGGTATTTTCTTTTTCTGACCAAATTTCTGGTAATGTTATATTGATCTCAATTCATATTCTGAGTTGACTGTAACCACATCCAAAACCAAACCAGACAGAAAGGCAAGTTTTTGTTAAAACACTGCGTGTGGGGCTTTGTGCCATTATTTTATCTGTGTACTTGCTTGCAGTCTAGTTTCATCTTGTGCTGTTCTTTCTGGCAGTAGCTGCCCAGTAGAAAATTACTAAGAAGTTCCAGGCCCTTATTGCAATACACTTTACTTTCAACCAACTTGATTTAAAATTGTAGGGGGGCACATGACTCTACACCCCCCTCACCTCCCTCCCGACGCATCCCCAGTATATTTGGGAGACTAATCCAGGTAGGATTAAAGGTGCGAGGGTGGCATGTTTTTCTGTTCCTGCACTTTTTCCATTTACGGTAGAACCTCAGAGTTACGAACACCTCGTGAATGGAGGGTGGTTCGTAACTCTGAACAAAACGTTATGGTGGTTCTTTCAAAAGTTTACAATTGAACATTGACTTAATACAGCTTTGAAACTTTACTAGGCAGAAGAAAAATGCTGCTTTTAACCATCTTAATTTAAATGATACAAGCACAGAAACAGTTTCCTTACCCTGTCAAATCTTCTTTTTGAAACTTTTCCTTTATTTTTTTAGTAGGTTACATTTAACACAATAGTGTATTGTATTTGCTTTTCTTTTTTTTTTGGTCTCTGCTGCTGCCTGATTGTGTACTTCTGGTTCCAAATGAGGCTTTGGTTGATGGATCAGTTTGTAACTCTGGTGTTCGTAACTCTGAGGTTCTACTGTACCAATACACACTGAACCCTTGAGAAGTGTCTTTTTGAGGGTTACATGCATATTAGCATCCTGGTGAAATCTGAAACAGGGTCCTTTGAAAAGTAGATACATGACATATACTTTGTCAAATAGGGTATCTGCTAAGTCTACCCTGGCTCCTCAGGCAGAACAGCAATTTTCAAGCCAATCTGACTATGCATATGGATTTTAGGGCACTTTGATTTGATCAGCTCTAAGCAGAAAGCTCTATTCAACCTTAAATATACAGTGCTGTAAGAAGTAGATAGATCACTTTTGTAGACTGCTCTACTGCTGTAACATACAAAAACAGCTGTGTGGACACCACTAATCCTACCTGATTAAAAAAGTAATCAAATTAGAAAATATAAAATGTTATATTTTACTACAACAGTTGTGTGAATGCTGCCAGATCAGCAAATGAGTCACATAACTCTATAAGACTATGTGCATGATAGGGAACAATCCCTCTCTGACAGAGAGCGACAGGAAGCTACCATCTCTAATGTCTGTGGGCCGGATTCCGCACTCTTGAAGTCTCACTGGTGAAACGAGTTATATTAGTGCAAAGCTGGTGTAAATGGGGTGGAGAATCAAGCCCTATGATTTATGCTAGGCCCAGAATTAAGACAAAAATAATCAATGTAAGTCGTCCAGCTCTCAGTAAAGGCATGCAAAAAATGGAAAAAGGAAAAATTCCTATGTAAGACACTGTTGCAGATTTTAAAAAACAAACAACACAATGTAAATTAACCTATAGAAATGTGATAGATCCTTTGCTGTGCCTCCCATTGTGTTAGCTCTTAATCATCACTTAGCATCTTCGCCCCCAAGAGAAAAATGTACTAGATTAAACACACAAGAACTTGATTTTAACCTGATAAAGCAGCAAAACACAGTGATAAAATGCACGAAGGACTTCACTTTTTCCGTTTGCAGCGTTGTAGTCATGCTGGTCCCAGGATATTAGACAGAAAAGGTGAGTGAGATAATATATTTTACAGGACCAGCTTCTGTTGGTGAAAGAGACAAGCTTTCAATCTACATAGAGCTCAACCCTGAAGAAGAGCTTGTCTCTTTCACCAACAGAAGTTGGTCCAATAAAAGATATTACCTCACCCACCTTGTCTTCACTTTTCCTGTCTTTTATTCTGCAGGTAGCCTGTGAACAGAAAATTTTCCATTACTAAAAGCTCTTGGTCCAAGTTCATTGTTTTTTCAATGATGTTGGTAAAGTCACCTTGGTTTACACTAGTATAACTAAAAGCAAAATTTGTTCACTGTTGTTTCTACTGAGCCTATTTTTTCCCCCAAAAAAACATTTTTGTTTGCAAGAATGGATAATCATTTGTAATAAAAAGAAAGCAAAGATGCTTCTTTTTATGATCAGATTGTAGCTCAGACGTGAAGTGATATTCTAACTCAAATCTAAAACAAATATTAAAAATCTTAGGCTAGGATGGGAAATTCAATTCAATGCTCTATTAATTTAATAAGGCTCCTCTTTAAAGTACAGTAGAGCTAGTTGGATACATTATTAAATTAATTTTGCTATTTTTGCTGAATAATTTATCTGGCAAATAGTTTTTTCTAATTAAAAGATTGCATACAGCACGCATGCTGTCCCCAACGTGAGTTGCCATTTCTATAAATGTCAGAAAGAAGTTGTAAAAGTTTGTATTGTTAAATTACTTTACTGTAAGCTATAATCAACCAACAGACCACATTCTGCCTTAGCACAGGAAGGTACATCTCCCACTGAAATCTGGAGGACTTACACTGGCCAAAGTGGGCCCAAATATTCTAGACTTTCTGTACACTGCTCTTAAGACTTTCCACACCAGGCCAGATTTGCTGCTGCATCCAGCTTCCATTAGGAACAGCAGAAAGGGGGAAAGGGTTGTCAGAAAGCCTGCTATGGTTCACTGATTCTGTAACCAGCCCCATCCCTGGGTGTTGGCTAGAATAATGGACGATATGCCAGCTGGGGACTGATGGAGCACATTGCACCCAGACTTCTCCTTCTATTTGCTCTGACACCCCTTCAAAGCATGCCCCCTGCAACCATGCAAGGTAAGAGGCATGGAAGGAGACTATGTCTGCTGGGGAGATCCCCGTACAGGGGGAATCTCCAGGTTGGGGCTTGAGGTCAGTCTGCTTCCCTTTGCATCACCTGAATGGCACAATGGGATAGAGCAAAGCCAAGAATCTGGCCCACAATGTGTATGGTAATTAAAAGAAACAAGAACAGGTGCTGAAGTTCTCTCCTGGTTTGAGAAGGGTGGAACAGTACTTTACACACCAACAGAGTCGATTTTCTTGTCTGTTTTCCCCATTTTCTTGTTGTTCTGCTTACTATTAGTTTTCTAAATATAGCCATTTATCTGGGGATAGCAACATTATTTCATTATAATAGCCCCACAGGTTGCTAAGAATAAAGATGCTAATTGAGTGTAATCTCACAATTCCAGCACTGTTCCCACATGTAATACTGCTTCTGAGCTACTTTGCAATGTACTTTACATGGAATTCTAGGCATAAATTCCCACATAGTGAGATAAATATAACTAAAAAACAAACAAACAACTCCCCCAAACCCAGGCTCTGCACACTGGAAATGGACAATAAATTTATTATTATGACACTTGCATTGAATCACCAGGGAGTGTGAGCTGGTAGTAACCAAAGGCTGCTGACCTACATGAAATAAATTGGTAGTATCAAGCCTGTTGTGGGCCACACCACCTGAATAAGAAGAGATCATTTCAAAAGCTCTGGGGTCAATTTGGAGCTTTTCCATATGGTGCTCTGCAGGGCTCTGGAGAAGTTTTATTTAAGTTCTGCCTCAAAAAATCACAACTGAAACATCATTAGGAACAGAAAGAAACTCTCTAATACAACAGGTCATGGTGAATGATGAGTGATACTCCCCTAATGGAAAGAGAGATACACAAAGGGGAGAATAAATTAAAATTTAAAGAGTAGTAACAAATCGAAAAATAGTTAGTATCCTGCAATGAGAGGTAATTTAGATTTCTAATGAATAGCAAACTTCAGCTAATGACAAGGTGATTAAGAAATAAAATCAGCAAAAATTCGGGGCTTGTTTACATGATGAAGACTATAGTAGCATAGCTATGGTGCAGTAGCTTTGCTGCTATAACCCTGTAACAGGAATGCAGACTTCAACAAAAGAAGGGGTTTTTCTGTAACTGTAGGAACTCCAACTCCCCAAGCAACTGTAGCTAGGTAGGAGAAAGCATTCTTCACGTCGACCTAGCTACCCTGGAGGTTAAGTTGGGCATAGCTACAGTGCTCAGGGGTATGGATTTTTCACACCACATAGTGCTATAACTATGTCGGCCCAAGTTCCTTTGTTTTTAATCCTATCATTTCAAATATCAGGATGTAACATTTTAGAGCTAGATTTCAAAACTGCAATCACAAGGGAATGGCACTTAGAAATATTATACAAAACAAATACACACTGAACTATATTTTTTCCAACATTACGTTGAAACTACCAGGCCAAGGAAGTAATGAGAAAAAAATCTGAAGATTGTCTGCCATTCAACTCTAACTAGCTACTGCTATTTTTGATGGACACATAAACATGTCTGGTTTATTACAAAATGACTTTGAAACTAGCCTAGGGATCAGAAGCAGACTGGGGCTTCCAGGCACTAGGCCATGTTGAATAAACTCCCAGGTGAGAAATTACATCTGGGACTATTTGCTCCCGTAGCCTATTGGTTTCTTTTTTTTTTCTCAGATAGTAGGAGATTTCTCAGGGATAATATGCTTGATTATGTTAGTCAAAAGTGACAGTCCAGAAGAGCAAACATCACATTGCTTATCTCAGATTATGTATGGTAACATATGCTATCATTGCCCCTTCTTCTGACACCAGTATTCTGTTCTGACACCAGTGTCATCCCTCTGTCAAGTAGTAGCAGACATCTGGGACCTTGCAGGTTAGCTTCCCCAGTGGAGGAGACATCAGTGATGCACAGTCTGGGTATACTCCAAGTGTAACTTGCTTTATTTATGCATACACACCAGTCCTCAAACAGGGCTGATCAAACAGCATGCAGTCAATCTCTTCTTTCAAAAATCTAATTTCTACACTAACGCCAGGTTCCCAGAGAGCCATTCCATATCAAGGATTGATTCTAACCAGGGCCGGCTCCAGCTTTTTTGCCGCCCCAAGCGGCGAAGAAAAAAAAAGGAAAAAGAAAAAAACCCCCCGATTGAGTTGCCGCCGAAGAGGAAGAGATGGAGTGAAGGACCTGCTGCCGAATTCCCACCGAAGACTAAAGCGGAGCGCTTGAGCTGCCGCCAAAGTGCTGCCGAAGACCCAGACATGTCACCCCTTTCTATTGGCTGTCCCAGGCACCTGCTTCTTTCGCTGGTGCCTGGAGCCGGCCCTGATTCTAACCAGAGACCAAAGCAGACAGCAAACTCCCCTGATGCTCACACAGCTCCTTCTTCAAGGACCACTGCCTCTACACAGAACACTGCAGAACAACACCTAATAACAACATGGCATGTCTTCCTATGGCTGAAAATTTGCTTGCATGCTAGGGAAAAGACCACCGCCATGAGGGAAAACCTGCCTTACCATTAGCGAGCACCAACTTTGCTGAATCTGGAGTATTAGGAAGTCTCTGGAAAATACTGATCTTACAACTCAGAAACTTCAGTTTTCCACCTTTACCACTGGACTCTCTGTCCTGTATCCTTCTCATCAATAAGGTCACTGACCCAATGGCCCTCCCATATATAAATTAGAAATTAATAGTTTTAACACCCAGCCCATAAAAGGACAGTTTTTACCTTCTGGTGTTTTGACTCTGCACGATTATGAAGGCCATTTATAATAGTGCTGGAAGTTTGCTAACTAGAACCACATTTAGACTGTATGGCATAATTTTGTAAGCAAGTTTATTACACTGTTTACTCCTGCCTTTGCTGCACAGTGAAACCATGGTACTGTTATTACTTCTCTATATTACTAGAGCCCACCAGTCGGAATGAAAGCCTTATTGTGCTAGATGCTGTACAAACACAAAGGAAGAGACAAAACCATTTCCTGGAAGAGTTTACAATCTAAATGGGCAAGGCAGACAAAGTGTAGAAGAAAAGAAGGATTATTATTCTCATTTTACGGATGGAAACTGAGGCACAGAGAGATCAAGGGACTTGCCCAAAATCATGTATCAAGTCTGTGGCTGAGCTAGGAGTTGAATCTAGAGTCCCAGTCTAGAGTCCTAACCTTCCTCTCTTTCATTATGGCTCTGGATAACAGTATTGGTGCAAGATTGTATATGGCGTTAGATAAAGGCCCTAAAATGACAGCAAATCTGCTGTACATGTGATCAAAATATTAACATAGTTGTTTTACTCTAGAAATGCAAATTTAATCTCACTAGAAAGCTGATCTAGGTGACCTTTTAATGATCAGTCTTTTCTGATCAGTTTTAAAAGACCAAGGATGGAAATATTTCATATTAAATAAATGAAAGAAAAAAAGGAAGAGGGGATCTGGCCTTATTTATGATATTTATCACCAGAGTATCTAAGGTCCCAGTCCAATGGTTCTTAACCTGTGGCCCACGGGCCACTTGCGCCCAATCAGTACAAAGCTGTGGCCCATCTGACATCCTCAGGGCCACACAGGTAGTATCGGATGCTGCCCACATAATGGTAAATAGGTTGAGAACCACTGGTCCCAGTCAAATTTCCACTGAAATTAACTTCAGTGGGAGTTGGATGAGGTTCTCAATGTTTTGTGTAGCTTGGGAGCCTTTGCCCTCCAGACCATCAACATAAGTACAACTCAGGATGACTGTAAGTGAAAGAGATTACTATCGGAAAGCTATCTGGTGGTCTATGTGAAATGAATTTGGTGGGTTGAGTCCAGTTGCTTGTGGACAGATGTTCACATAATAAAAAATACTGTCACAATTGGCTCCAATTGCCACTCTTCTTAACAGTCTCAGCAGAAAGGCCAATAATTAAATGAACATGGAGACCAAACTATCCTTAGTGACTGACTGCTTGGCCCCTTAGGAATAGTTTAATTTAACCATCATTTTAAATTGTACAGAATGACAAACGCATATGATAGGCACTATAAAGTCAATGAAATAATAATGAACCCCCCCAACTCAGAAGTAGTCAGTTTTTCCCTGTGTTTATGGATTATTATACCACTGTCCATAGCATAAGTATTTTATAGAGAAACGGACGATTGTGGTCTCCATAAGGAACAAACATACGAACAAAAAGGATGAGGTCAGGGGAAAAGGAGAGAGGGAAATGAGAGCAGGGATGAGGAATTTACTGTACCCTCATGCAATTGTGCTAGCACCTCGGTGACAAACAAAGACAGGGTTCTCCTTCTGCCTGAAGAAATGTTAAGTGTGTTGCTTTGCTGACTGAATTTCCCCTTTGCTTGTTTTGGGATGGGAGAAGAGAGAGGGGAGAAATGCAGTAACACCACCAAAACTGTGATCATATTATTTATCTGCATGGTGGCAAAAGGAAACAATGCTATTGCACCCCATTGCCGGCAAGCAGGGGGCACAGTTCAACAAACAGAGACTGAAGGCCCCAAACCTGCAAACACTTACACACGTTTAATTTTATATACGTTAGTAGTCCCATTTAAATCAATGGGAGTACTCATGTTTGTAAAATTAAGCATGTGTGTTAATGTATTTGAAGGATTGGGGCCTTTGTTTACTTTTATGATTTCAAAGAGGCAAGCTTCAAATTGAAGATCACAGAATCCCTGTGGCAACTCTTCAGGGTAAATCCTGATCAAAGCCTGAATATGGTTCAACAACCAGGCCCTGTTGGCAAATGGAATTTTGCAGGAAAGCAGCCATGACTAGAAACACACTTGTGACAAACTGTGGTTTAACTGAACTGAGATCAGGGGATCTGCATTGCCTCCTCCTAATCACATGAAAGATGTGAGGGTGTCTGAATGACCTACAGATTCCCATCCAAGCTTTTACAGCCGGGGAAGACATGCAGATAGATTGCAGTTATCAGAATGCAAATTCAGTGCAATATGTATGTTTCACAAAATAAGTTTTTAATTTTTGTTGCTGTATTAATAAACCTAATGTTTGCTGCTTATTACCAATTGAAATAGCAATCATGGGGCCAAATGCAGAAGTCTTTTCAGAGTTTTTATTCAATCCTTAATTAAGCAGAACTCCTGCCAACCTCAATGGGTGTTTTGCTTAAGTAAGAACTTCAGGATTTGTTCCATGGAATTTACAAGTCTTGGCTAGAGATAACAATTCATACTATACTACCTGAAGGAGGAAACACTGTGTAGTGGTATTTTTAGTGGAGTTATCTGTTCATTAAATCTTCATACTGGATTCATTTACTTGTGAATTGCTTGCTTCTCATTTGATCTAGGGTTGCCTCTGGAATGTAACTTTTTTTTTCTTTTTGAGTTTCCCAGTACTCTTTTAATCCTAATTTTACAATTTTTGTTATGCACTAGTCACTTCCAATAAAATTCATTGAACATATAAATCAGATATAAGACTGGAAAAGTACTTGAGACTTTCTCGAAGCAAACTAGAACAGCGAATTACACTAATCAGCAGCTATGAAGTTTCAATGTTTATTTCATTAAAACAAAATGCATTTCAGAATCCTGTGCTAGAGACTGGATATGCATTCCAAAACTGGACAATTCTTTCCTGCTTGCATTCTCACTTCCTAAATGGCTAGAACAATTTATGTCCGGTGAGCTAGTGTTTTGACTTTTACATTACCAGGCAATCAATAAATAATAATACTAATAATGAGCTTCTAGAAAGCAGTAAGGCGCTTTGGGTGAAATTCATTTCTGTGGAGAAAGCCAGCGCAAGACTACACTCCATTTAAGTCCCACTTAATGTCAGGAGTTCAATGGTGCATAGGCATTGTATTGTCCCTCAACAGAGGGTGAATTTCACCCTTTGTGAATTTATATGCCCTTCCACTACAAAGTTAAAAATGCTTTTGGCTCACACATAATTTTCTGCAATTATTTAAATCCATATAATATTGACATAGCTATTCATACAACATTCCTACAATCTTCCTTGGGATTCTGTTGCCTAAGTAATTAGTTCTTTCTCAAAGTGTGTAATTTATACTGGCAAGTGAGGTTAAAAAACGCTCAAAATTGACTTCTTCAACTGTAACTCCACACATTGCCTCAATGGTGTTTTGCAACATCTCTGTCTTGAGAAATCTGATTGTTTTAATCTTAGTTAAGGCCTTATCTACACAGGAAAATTTTATCAGTTATACCAATAGAGTTATACAGGTATAATAACTATACCTATAGAGGTAGAGTTATATCAGTATAGCACCCTTCCCTTTTTCCCCACCTCCAGTGGACAGTTATTCTGGTACATGCGTAGGGTTTTTTTTGTTTGTTTGTTTTGACACATCCAGGGTGACATAGGGTGAATATATGCAGGAAATTACTCTTCTCTACCTTGATGCTCCCACAAGAAAGTTACATGAATACAGCAAGATAAGAATAGGACCTTTAGGCATTTTGGACTGGACTCCCATTAACTCTTACAGGACTGGGATTTGACTCTGATTCTCTCTTCATGAAGCACAGCATGCATCGTAACACAGTTTTTTGTGTCACCCCTCTGTTGTGATAACTATGCCAGCCTCAAAGGCATATTTGCCTGTTCTCCAACAAGTTTCCATGCTTTCTTCCACAACTTCCATGAGCAAAACTTTAAGACCACAATTCTATCACCCTTCAAAGACTTACTTCTCTTGTGACATCTACAAAAACTCAGCCATACAATAATGGCTAGGTTAACGTGGCAGTTAGGAATAGCTGATTTTATTAAGTTTTTTAAAAGGGGAGATGATTTGGTAACCATCACACACCACTGAGCTGTGCAATCATGTAGCTGTGTAAGCTTATTTTCATTATGCTCAACTCCTTCCTTGTTTGTCACATTCACTTGCTGTGTCTTGATTAAGTTGCCTTCAGAGACACTATTACTAACCAGAGATTAAAAAAAAAAAAAGATTTTCTTCAGATGTTTCATATGCCAGGTGGATGAAAAGAGACTGAAGTCTCAGCAATCCCCAAACAGGATATTAATAGCAGATGAGGACACCTGGGATTCATTCTTTAGGTGTCCTTGACTTATAAAGCACCATCTTCTCTTTGAGTGAGATTATGTGTGTGCATATGCGTGTGTGTGCAGTGGCAAGGAGAAGGGAGAAAATGAAAATGCTGATGGACCCCAGGCTAAGAAACAGGAGCTCCAAAAATAAAAATACAATATACTTAATATAGCGTTTGAACTCAAGCCATTAAAACCAACAACATAAAATTTCAGAGTTATGGTATTAGTCCATCCCTAACTCAGACAGAGTACTGCATCTGCTAAAGGATGCAGGAGTTCTCCTGCCAGATGAGACTATGCCTTGGTCTACACTACGAGTTAGATCGAATTTAGCAGCGTTAGATCGATTTAACCCTGCACCCATCCACACGACGAAGCCATTTTTGTTGACTTAAAGGCCTCTTAAAATCGATTTCTGTACTCCTCCCCGACGAGGGGATTAGCGCTGAAATCGACCTTACTGGGTCGAAGTTGGGTAGTGTGGCCGCAATTCGACAGTATTGGCCTCTGGGAGCTATCCCAGAGTGCTCCATTGTGACTGCTCAGGACAGCATTCTCAACTCAGATGCACTGGCCAGGCAGACAGGAAAAGCCTCGCAAGCTTTTGAATTTCATTTCCTGTTTGGTCAGCATGGCGAGCTCAGAGATGACCGTGCAGATCTCATCAGCAGGGGTGACCATGGAGTCCCAGAATCACAAAAGAGCTCCAGCATGGACCGAACGGGAGGTACTGGATCTGATCGCTGTATGGGGAGAGGAATCCGTGCTAGCCAAACTCCGTTCCAAAAGACAAAATGCCCAAATATTTGAAAAAATCTCCAAGGGCATGAAGGACAGAGGCTATAACTGGGACCCGCAGCAGTGCCGCGTGAAACTTAAGGAGCTCAGGCAAGCCTACCAAAGAACCAGAGAGGCAAACGGCCGCTCTGGGTCAGAGCCCCAGACATGTTGCTTCTATGATGAGCTGTATGCCATTCTAGGGGGTACCCCTACAACTACCCCACCCCTGTGTGTGGACTCTGTCAATGGACTCTCACGCAACAAGGATGTGGATTTTGGGGATGAGGAAGATGAGGAGGAGGAGGAGGTTGAAGATAGCGCACAGCAAGCAAGCGGAGAAACCATTTTCGCCGACAGCCAGGAACTGTTTATCCCCTGGAGCCAGTACCCTCCCAATCCACCCAAGGCGGGCTCCCAGACCTTGAAGGCGGAGAAGGGACCTCTGGTGAGTGTACCTTTGTAAATATAATATATAGTTTAAAAGCAAGTGTGTTTAATGATTAATTTGCTCTGAAGACTTGGGATGCATTCACAGCCAGTACAGCTACTGGAAAAGTCCATTAACGTGTATGGGGATGGAGCGGAAATCCTCCAGGGCCATCTCAATGAAGCTCTCCTGGATGTACTCCCAAAGCCTTTGCAAAAGGTTTCTGGGGAGGGCAGCCTTATTCCATCCTCCATGGTGGGACACTTTACCACACCAGGCCAGTAGCACTTAGTCTGGAATTATTGCATAACAAAGCATGGAGGCGTATGGTCCCGGAGTTTGCTGGCATTCAAGCAACATCCGTTCTTTATCTCTCTGTGTTATTCTCAGGAGAGTGACATCTTTCATGGTCACCTGGTTGAAATAGGGGAATTTTATTAAGGGGACATTCAGAGGTGGCCGTTCCTGTTAGGCTGTTTGCCTGTGGCTGAACAGAAATCATTCCCGCTGTTAGCCACGCAGTGCAGTGTGGGGAGGGGTGAAGCGATCATTCCAGAGAATTGTGTGTGTGTGTGGGGGGGTTTAGTTGGGTTTGTGCTGCATGTTAACCCGAAAACCGCAGCCCCTCATTTTAAATGGCCAACCCAACGGGTGCTTGGTATGGGAAATGAGGGCGCTGCTGTTTGAAACCATTCCCACATGTTATGAAGGTTAAAGAAGCCAAAAGACTGTGACTTATGTCTGCCTGCAAGCCGAATTCTGTTGCCCGCTGGCCCTGCACGTGTGGTCTCTCACATCAAACCGGCAGGCCCTCAATATAAGAGGCAAAATGCGACCTTGTAAAGAAGGCACATGTGCTATGTAATGTTAACAGCTTGGTTCACCGTGAAAGAGTCTACCCATTGTTCTTTAAAATGTGTCTTTTTAAATACTACTCTCCCTTTTTTTCCTCTCACAGCTGCAAATGTGTCAATACTCCCCCTATCATCTCCGTCCCAGAGGCTAGCAAAGATTAGAAGGTGAAAAAAAACGCACTCGCGATGAAATGTTCTCTGAGCTCATGCAGTCTTCCCACACTGAAAGAGCCCAGCAGAATGTGTGGAGGCAGACAATGTCAGAGTGCAGGAAAGTACAAAATGACAGGAGGACAGGAGGGACACGTGAGAGGACAGGTGGCAGGAGCAAGAGAAGAGGTGGTGGGATCAAGATGATAGGTGGTGTCAACGTGATGAGAGGAGGCAGGAAGCAATGCTGAGGCTACTGGAGGATCAAACTGATCTGCTCCGGCGTATGGTTGAGGTGCAGGAAGGGTAGCAGGAGCACAGACCGCTGCTGCAGCCCCTGTGTAACCAACCACCCTCCTCCCCAAGTTCCATAGCCTCCTCACCCAGACTCCCAAGAACGCGGTGGGGGGGCCTCCGGGCACCCAACCACTCCACCCCAGAGGACTGCCTAAGCAACAGAAAGCTGGCATTCAATAAGTTTTGAAGTGCAGTGTGGCCTTGTCCTTCCCTCCTCCCCTCCTCCACCACCCCACCTGGTGCTTCCCTCCTCCTCCACCCCTCCTGGGCTACCTTGGCAGTTATCCCCCCATTTGTGTGATGAATTAATAAAAAATGCATGAATTTGAAACAACAATTACTTTATTGCCTCTGCAAGCATGATCAAAGGGGGGAGGGGAGGGCAGCTGGCTTACAAGGAAATAGAGTGAACCAAGGGGGCGGGTTTTCATCAAGGAGAAACAAACAGAACTTTCACATCGTAGCCCCCTGACCAGTCATGAAACTGGTTTTCAAAGCTTCTCTGATGCGCAGCGCGCCCTGCTGTGCTCTTCTAACCACCCTGGTGTCTGGCTGTGCGTGATCAGCGGCCAGGCGATTTGCCTCAACCTCCCACCCCGCCATAAACATTTCCCCCTTACTCTCACAGATATTGTGGAGCACACAGCAAGTAGTAATAACGATGGCAATATTGGTTTCGCTGAGGTCTAACCGAGTCAGTAAACTGCGCCAGCACACTTTTAAACGTCCAAATGCATATTCTACCACCATTCTGCACTTGCTCAGCCTATACTTGAACAGCTCCTGACTACTGTCCAGGGTGCCTGTGTGTGGCTTCATAAGCCATGGCATTAAGGGGTAGGCTGGGTCCCCAAGGATAACTATAGGCATTTCAACATCCCCAATGGTTATTTTCTGGTCTGGAAAGTAAGTCCTTTGCTGCAGCCGTTCACACAGACCAGAGTTCCTAAAGATGCGAGCGTCATGTACCTTTCCCAGCCATCCCACGTTGATGTTGGTGAAACGTCCCTTGTGATCCACCAGTGCTTGCAGAACCATTGAAAAGTACCCCTTTTTGTTTATGTACTGGCTGCCAAGGTGCTCTGGTCCCAAGATAGGGATATGGGTTCCATCTATCGCCCCACCACAGTTAGGGAATCCCATCGCAGCAAAGCCATCCACTATGACCTGCACATTTCCCAGAGTCACTACCCTTGATAGCAGCAGGTCAGTGATCACGTTGGCTACTTGGATCACAGCAGCCCCCACAATAGATTTGCCCACTCCAAATTGATTCCTGACTGACTGGTGGCTGTCTGGCATTGCAAGCTTCCAGAGGGCTATCGCCACTCGCTTGTGAACTGTGAGGGCTGCTCTCGTCTCGGTATTCTTGTGTTTCAGGGCAGGGGAAAACAAGTCACAAAGTTCCATGAAAGTGCCCTTACGCATGCGAAAGTTTCGCAGCCACTGGGAATCATCCCAGACCTGCAACACTATGCGGTCCCACCAGTCTGTGCTTGTTTCCCGGGCCCACAATCAGCGTTCCATGGCATGAACCTGCCCCATTACCACCATGATGTCCAAATTGCCAGGGCCCATGCTTTGAGAG
Source organism: Trachemys scripta elegans (assembly GCF_013100865.1). Lineage (NCBI taxonomy): Eukaryota > Metazoa > Chordata > Testudines > Emydidae > Trachemys > Trachemys scripta. The sequence goes on along the minus strand of NC_048300.1, from coordinate 57,315,941 downwards.
AAGTCTGTGTCAATGTCCTCATCACTCTCGTCACCGCGCTGCCATCGCTTCCTTGCCTGCTTTTGAAGTTTCTGGTGCTGCATATACTGCAGGATAATGCGTGTGGTGTTTACAGTGCTCATATCTGCCGCGGTGATCTGAACGGGCTCCATGCTGGCCATGGTATGGCGTCTGCACAGGTAACCCAGGAAAAAAGTTGAGAAACGATGGTTTGCCGTTGCTTTCACAGAGGGAGGGAGGTGGGCCTGATGACATGTACCCCAAACCACCCGCGACAATGGTTTTGCCCCATCAGGCATTGGGAGCTCAACCCAGAATTCCGATGGGCAGCGGAGACTGCGGGAACTGTGGGATAGCTACCCATAGTGAAACGCTCCGAAAGTCAATGCTAGCCTCGGTACTGTGGACACACTCCGCCGACTTAATGCGCTTAGTAGGGACACACACAATCGACTGTATAAAATCGATTTATAAAAAATCGACTTCTATAAAATCAATCTAATTTCGTAGTCTAGACATACCCTATGTATTGCAATACCCAGGAACAAAGGTAATCTGACTGGAATAGTAGCCTTAACCTTCGATGTTGTTTCTTTGTGGGTCTAAACCTTACTATTAGTTGAATAAAGCTTTTTCTAAGCAATAGTTCTGATTTTCCACTGTCTTGCAACTTCTGTCATCATTTACATCAGTGCAAAGTGAGTATAAAACCCTGCCACTGGTGTGAGTGGAGAGTTTTGAGGCAATAGTGTTTTACACCCACTTGGTACTCACATAAAAGGCTGCATAAAATGTAAGGCAGTGGACAATCTTGACCAATATTTTATTCTTTGCCTCCTCTTATTGTTAGCCCTTCACACTTCTTCTTGTGCTACTGCCCCCACAACAACTCTCACTGCCTTACTCTATCGTTGGCAGTATTACAATGTATTGTGAAAATGATATAAGTGCTATGTATAAAAAATTAATTATACTGTAATCTCATTTTCTAATAGTAGCTCTTTGGCCTCACCGAAGAGTATGATTGTCTTGGATATCATACGATCTCATGCATTAAGCAGCCTCACCATAACGTTTCAGAGAAGGCAGACCAATGAAACATCACAACATTCCTGGGGGTACGGTTGCACAGTCAACATCACATGCACATAATCCACCCACCTAGCCTTTTTCATTACTAGAGGGCCTGTTGTTTGCTTGCACAGCTATTACTCCCACATGAGTTTGCCTTTCCTCAAACAGCTTCAATTATAGCGTTAGCTGATTTCTGGACAGACTAAAAGGAACAGCTGCCTCCCTTTGGGCTTTCAAATACCATTTGGTCTAATTTTTTCCTCAGGAAAAATTAGAACAAATAGTGGTATAAACATCCCAAGTAAAACAGACATTTATAGTGAAGCATTGGAAATCTTTACTAATCATATATGCATCTACTGTACATGTGCCTATTGCATGCTTGCGTGTGAGCAGCTCTTTTAATCACTAAACTCAGTAAGAATAGACCAGCTTAATTTTCCTTGTACAGAGCATATTTTCTAAAGTCTCCTCAATGGGCCAAATTCTTCTCTGTTCTAATTCCTCTGAAGTAGTGCTCCCGGCCTCTTTGCTGCCACTTGATTGGGGATGCTGACCAGCAGTTTGTGCAGTTGCAGACCCTCTTGTCCTGCCTCTCCAAAATCTTTCACAGAAGAGTGGGAGAGAACTGTTGTGCAGCACTATTTTTCAGTGTGCTGGGAAAAGAGAATTCCTGCTGTGGGGATTCTCTGTGGATAGGATCACCTGGGGAGTGGAATTGTGATAGTATCACGGCCTTTGAGGCCTTCTAGTAGGCTTCAAGACTTAACCTGGAGGATACTCCCTCCCGCCCAAAACTGTACTATAGGTGCCCATCCTGTGCCCTGAACACCTTACCCATAAGTTAAAAATCAGAATAAACAAGGAACTGCACATAACTATATCCACCTCAGATCAGCCTCTCCTTGACAATCTTGGAGAGGAGAAAAAAATCAATGGCCCTTGCAGCATGCACAGAAGGTTAATAATGCTGGGCTCTGGCAGACCAAGTGGGGAGCAGGTTCCAAAGCTGAGGACCTCTTATGGACTGCACCCTGCCAGCAGCTCCTTCTCATTTATATTAAAGTAGCTCCAGCTCAAATACCTCTCTTCATCTCATTTGTGGTGCATACCACGGGCAAAGAGACAATCTCTCAGGTGACCAGATCTCAAACCATTTAGTGCTTTATGAGTTAAAAAACCCAACATGTTGAAGTCCACCCAGATGCTTATTGCAAAACCAGTGCAGATCATGGAGTAGTAGGAGAACAAAAGGTTAGAAGTTTATAGAGATTCTTGCATTCAGAGGTTTGGACTATGTGACCATACCCTACAGTTTTATTATTATTATTATTCATGATAGTCCAGATTCTGCCTCCTTTCCTCATGTTGAGTACTACCCTGCAATCAGTGGAACTACTCACAGAGTAAGATACTATTCAGTATAAATAAGGGTGGCAGGATTTGATTCTCTGTGGTGCAACTGCAGAGAGGAATTAAAATAGAGGAATGCTAGCTGCAGTATCTTATTACTGATATTATAGTCGTTCTGCAGTTAAACTCCCACTGACTCCTAGGATGTTTTTCCTTTATCTTTTTGTGAAATCAACAACAGCAACCACAAAAGCCTACCAGAAAAAGTCACATTGTGAATTTCTTTGCTCAGTTCCAAGTGCCTTATGTGTTTTTCAAAATGCTGATGTATTTGGGAAGTGGTTGCAGTATTTTGCATAACTTCTATTGCAAAATACTGCAATACTTCCAAAAGAAAGTCGGAATGAGAGGGTAGTTATGACACACAGGATACAAATTTAGGTTACAGCCAACTACTGTCAATATCACTGTATATAATCAGACCATGTGAAATGGGTTCTACATTGCACCAAGTGGCTTACCAGGAGGTTCCCCCAATGACCTCTGTGGTGCATAGTTTTATATTATTAAGTGTAACTTGGAAATAGAAGAAACTGATATTGATGGGATCTGTTCTTGATTTTGTACATCAACTCAGCCAGGAATGTTTTAAGGAAACCAAAACAACAATAAAAGTGAATTAAAGACCTAGCTGCAGGCCCAGATGACTATTATTGCCCCTATCAGGTTTTTCAGTATAATATTGGCAGGTTAGTAACCTTATGTGGCATCAATAATGTTGCTTTGTCTGAATACGCAAACTATGAATGAGCCAGGCTTAACTGGAAAATTGTTTCAGACTGCTTAACTATGTAAACTGGCCTAATTGCTCTGGTTTAGCTACAGAAACTTTCTTGACCCTAGGGATCTAATAATTGTCTGAGAGGTGCTAATAGGCAGGTTTATTAATAGAGGTGATCTGAAAAGGCCCTGATAGGCCGAAGGACTAGCTCAATACAACCTACATTATAATACCACAGTACTAGATTTCATATGCCCAGCATGTAGTTATTAAAAAAAAAATTCTTCTGGGAAAGTGGTTTTGCACTATGATCTCTTTCTTAATCCTCTGGCATTTTATTAATATTTTGAAACTATTAACAAAGTAGCCTATGTTACAGCCTGTGACCGAGATTTTGAAGTGATCCATGAAGGTGGACACTCTCATCAGCGTGGAGTTCAGCTGTGTACACTCACACAGATCCTTTTATAGGATTGGTGCCTAAAAGCCTATACAATACATGAAAAACATTTATAACCACAAAATGAGAGTTTGTCTGCCTATCACTTGAAAAATACCAGATCAATTGAAACTAAAGTTAGTACAAATTGATACTATTAAAAAAACAAACCAACAAAAAACACACCTAAGGTGAGGACTTGAATTCCAAGTTTCAGCCCAGAGTGAGTTTTTAGGAAAAGTTGGTTGTATCTTAGAGAAAACTGCATTTACAATGGATTGGAAGCAGATTCTAGACCAATAATAATAATAAAAATAACAACAACAGTAACAATAATAATAATAATACTATCTTGGACTTTCATTCAAGGATCTCAAAACACTCTACAAAGATGGAAATTATTCCCATTTTACAGATGGGGAAATTGAGGTGAGAAGTTAAATTTCTTGACCAAGGTATCACAGTGAGACTGCAGTAGAATCAGGAAGAGAAACATACAGCTCCTTCATCCTAGTCATCCACTCTAACCACTAGAACAGCAACATTTTCAAAGTAATCAAACTTTAGGCAACTAAGTTTGTTTAGATGACTGTACTTTTTAGTAATGGCAGTGACCTTGCTTTAGAAAAAAATTAAAGCTTTTAGAAAAGGGGTTTTTTAATGAAAAAATCCGCAATCTGTATGTTGTGTCACAGGAAATTTAAAGCAAACAATAACAAACAAATAAGTAAAGTCTTCTAAAGGGTTTCCTTAGAAACAGGTAGAGGGAAAAGGGCTTTCTGTTCTGATTTTTGAAAGGAACCTTTTGGCATCTTTATGGATGGTTATTATTAGAATTACCTGTGGATGGCAGGTATGTATCTTGAAGTTCAGCACAGCTCTAATGATCTGTGCATAGTGGCAGCCAGTGATCGAAGGGCTGGCTATTTTCTGCTACTGATTCATTCACATTCTTCAGTGTTAATATTGAAACAGTAAATATTTTGATTATCTCAATACAGGGTTTGATGAGAAAAACTATTTAACAACAAATGTTTGTAAATGCTGCAAAATCACAATTCTGTTCCAGTGTTTTTGTCAACAGTTCTGACTATCTTTTGAGAAAAGGAAAAGCAAACAATACTGCAATCAAAGCCAACGTTTTCCTCTAGATTTTGCTGGGATCCACTAAAACAAATTAAACATAGCCACTCAAAGAGCGTGGCTCTCATTTTGGGTTTGTAAAACAGCATTTTGCTGGTACATACTGCCTAGCAGGATACTCTATGGGCATGTGCTACATGGGAATACTCAGGAAATTTAAGCTGAATGAACTAAAGGTGTGAATTTAAAGCACCCAAACTCCAGTGTGGATGCTGTCATTCAGAAGTAAAGTGGTCTTAATCTGCAAGTGGGGTTCTACCAAAGCTCCGAAGCTTACAGCTATGGTAATGCTCTGAGTGATTATATTGCCAGTCTGTGGAAAAGGATTCTTTCTCTCAGGACCAGTGAAGATTTCCCCAGCATAGAGCTTGGCTGTTTGGGCTAGGAACTAGAGAAAGCATTTGGCTCCCAGGAATATTAAAATCCTACAGTGTTGTTTCTTCTGAAAAGAGCAAGATAAAAAGGTGTTTTCCTCCTGGTGCAGAGAGATTTCTCTTGAAACCCTGAGATCTTCTAATTTTTTTGTTTGTTTAAACACTCACCCTTCCCATAGGAGTCTCACATTCCTACTTATTAAATGTATAAAGGTGGAGCACAAAGGCCCAATCAGTACTGGGGCCCAGTTGTGCTAGGTTCTTTACAAATACACAGGTAAGTGCAATCCCTGACCCGCACAGTTTACAATCTTTCTAAACCACACAGTATTTGGATATTTTCCGCATCATATTCTGGATTGCAAATGCTAAACACCTTTCAACAGGGCTGCGCTCCACTTCAGATAAGTGACAGCTATTACCTAAAGCCCCAAATGAAGAATATATTTGGCTTTCACATTATGGAATTTCTAATAATCAAAGTTTGTACTTAAAATGACCACATCTCCTGTCATCAGCTGGGAACTAGTCTTAAAGAGACTTTTATTAGTAATGGGTTGGTTAATTTTCATCAGAAAACAGAGTCTGGTTACATGTCCCTGGTATGTTATGAATGTATGTTAAAACCGACAATTATTTAGATAGATAAGGAAATGAAAACAAATTTACTTACTTATTTTATTTCTTACTTCATTTACTTTTTCTCCTAGGGATTTTGCTTCAGCAAACCTAATGACAGAAACAGAGTAACAGGTGGAGTTACTCAAAACTACAGCTAGAGCTATTTGTTGAGAATAATTTTTCTAACAAATCAAGACTGTATTTCTCTTTGCAAATGATCTGCAAACTCATTATTGTGAATGACTTGTTATCTGTAAGTAGCGTTGGTCACATTTTTTTAGACGGAATAGATTTCCATTGTAAAAGGCAATTTTGTTCAACTTGAATGTGTCAGTTTTGACAAAATTTTTGACAAAAAAGTCTAAATTAATCATTATGACTTTCTTGTTTTGTTTTGATAGTGTCAAAAATTTTCATTTAATTTTGTTTTGACTTTTATATTATATGAAAATATTACTTTTAATATTACATGCAATATTTAATATAGTAATATAACATAAAAGTCAAAACAAAATGAACTGGAACAACGTCAAACTGAACTGTTTTTACCTATTGAAACAACATGCTTTTTACCTTATCAAAACTAAATGATTTGATGGTCCCAAACTGAAATTTTGTGGCTTGTTTGTTTCATGAGAAGTTTTGAAATTGTAGTTTTCATTCCAATTCAGAATAATTAAAAAAAACCCAACCCAAAATGTCAGAATATCTTAGGGAACAGAAATTCCAAGTTTTATTTGTAAAGATTCACTGAATAGTTTGGATGAAAATTTTTCAGCTTCTGAGCTGTATGCAAACTGCTCACATCACTATTCATTATTTGTGATGTGTAACCGGTCACCCAAGTCACATAGTAAGGCTCCCTAACAAAATTTTAGACAGGAGAATAAGAAATGATGAATAGTGGAAATTATTAATACTCGTTTGTCCACAGATACCCTTCTTTGCATGCAAATGCAGGTATTCAAACAAAAACTCAGCCATATTCCAAACATTTGTTGAACTGAAACCCATCCATATGAAAGCTTTCAAACAGCAAATGAAAATGGGCCTGAACATGGTGGAACTGAATCAATGACTTCAAAATTCAAATCAATGTATGGAAAAATTAGTTTTGTAGCATTCAACGAGTGCTATGCGTAGCTGGAAAAGAGGTTTTAAATATGTGACATTTCCCTCAGTTTATTTCATACTTTGTAGAGGATTATAACTGATAAACACCCATAAACTAAATACCTTTTCTTTCAAGCACATTTTTGTCCTTAATTTTCCTTTGCACTGTTCCAGTAATACAACATTTTCCTTTTACTTAATACTGCACATTTGTACCCTCCTTATACTAGCACAGATTGAGGTCTTAGAGTCTTACCATCTTGGGATAGTGGTTTGACGGAAAAATTGACCTTGGTCAATACTTGGATGGGAGACCAAGTACAACCCAGCCAGCTGCAGGAAGTGGTGTTGGTGATTCAGTAAATGGCTTTTCCCTCTGTTTTTGTACTGAGCTAATTACCCTCATGTTTCTAGGGAGTGTTGAAAAAGAAAACTGAGGCTTTGACCACTTGTGATAATTAAAGATCCCAGGGAACTTTTTGCAAGAGTAGGGATGTTAACCCTGGTGGTCTGGCCAAGTTCTAGTTCTGGTAATAACATGGTAATAACATTCCTACTGCAAGTTTCAATTGTTTTTAACCTTAAGTCCTGAACTGTTGTGTGGTGTTTCTGTGTCTGCTTAAATTGCCACTTTATTCTATCATGAAGATGACTGCATTTCAATGGCAGGTGAGTGATTCCTGCGTGTGTAACATATGTACAACTATTTTGGGCTCTTCTGGATGTGAGATCATAATAATTAGTGCTAGAGAGAGTCCTGTGGCACCTTTAAGGCTAACAGATGTATTGGAGCATAAGCTTTTGTGGGTGAATGCCCACTTCATCAGACGCATGACTCTCTGTTGCTTTTTACAGATCCAGACTAACACAGCTACCCCTCTGATACTTTTAGTGCTGTACATTTCCAAAGCACTGTACACACATTAACTAAACAAACCCTATAACACCCTTTGGAGGAAGGTATTGGCATCCCAATTTTAAAGGTGGGGAAAATGAGGCACAGAGCAGTTAAGTGACTTGCCCTAAGCCACGCAACGAGTATAGTGCAATTAGTAAGTTCCTAGCTCCTAGCCCTTTGCTCAAGCATCTACACCATGCTGTCTTCTCTGCATAAATGTACAATGGTAGTAGTTTAAGTCATGTAAACAATGGTAAAATTAGTTGCCGGTTGGAGTGACCCGTGAGGCTGTAAGCTCATTGAGGCAGGGGATATCTTTTTGTTCTCTGTTTGCAATGCTTAGCACAATCGGTTTCTGGTTCACGACTAGGGCCTCTACGTAATTACTATGGTGACACAAACAAACAATTTCCTTATTTCATAAAAGATGACTGCAATGCTTAACTAATAACACTAACAATGTTTCTAAATTAACTAACTTGAAAACTTCCTTGTTATCCTCTAAGGATCACATCCTCATGTATTATTCAAAATAATCTGCAGTGATTGGTTTCTGCAATCTGCAGTGGTTTCTGTTCAGCTGGAAATGTGATGTAAGGCAGTATTCCTTTCCCAAAATACTAACAATTAGCACTCTCAGCAAACTTGCTTCATCTACATTCTTACAAGGTGCCCATCACAATGATATCTGAGCACCTTCCAAAAAGAACAGCCAAAAGATAGGATCCAGTAAGTGGACTAAATTTCTCCATCTTCCCTAGGAGGCTGCTAGAATTTTCCTCCCCCTGCTTCCTTTGCCCTTTCTGTTAAACAGGTTGCAGCATCCCAGGCTGTTTGTGCTATTACTGCATCAGCTGACAGAATCACTAGCCTGCCAGTATCTAACTCAGTAATTTGTAAAGCTATTTAGGGTACATGGTATACAAAATATACTCTGTAACACCAAATTTATTCTAGTTTAATGGTAAAGGAAATTAACTCTATATACAATGGCAACAGTTGAAAAAGTCCTGAGGGATTTGAGGTATATTACAGGAAAACTCCATTGTAATAATCGAAGAAGGAAATAAATACCAGAGGGGTGATTTGCTGTATCAAGATTGTTGTGGTGGGGCAGTAGCGTTGTTGCGAAATTTGGAATGGATACTTAGATGTGTATAGTCATTCCTTGCAGGGTTTGGAGGCAAAACTACTGTACTTGACTGTTAACGGAGCCTTCCGCTGATCTGGATGAGCCATGCTCTAGCAGAACCCTGCTGGGGAAACCCACAAGTTGTATTTCTGTCTAGCTCAAACAGCAGTGGTGTAGAGTTAAGAAATATTGCTTTCCCACTAGGGAGATGTGGTTTGGGTAACTGCCCCATCTTAATTAGTCAGTTTTCCCCTCAGACTAGGTATTTTGGACCACCACATCCACATTTGCTCATGCTCACTTACTGTTAAAGCTGAATTCAGCATGGATAAGTAGCCTCTACAAAAAGGCTCCCTGACACTTGCTATTTATGACACAAGTAGGGAGAAGCCTTAGAAACATTCATTTGCATTCTTTTGTTTTTATAAGCTACTGTATTTCCATGAGTATTGACTTAATACAACCAAAGAGATATCCTGCAGTCAGGGCAGAGATCTAAAGAGAAACCTCCAAATGGCCTCTTTCTCTTTCTCCTCCCAACCCTTGGGCCAAATCCTGAGTTCCTTACTCACTGTTTCTTGGTCAGTACCCAGGTAAAATGCCTATGATTGAGTAAAACCAAAACAAACACTTCTGGGTTCAACCTGCTAATTGAATTATGGGAAAAGGTGTCGTTTCTGATTCTTTTCCAAGAAGAAATCTAGCATAAGGGTGCTCTCAAGGGAGACTGATCATCAGTATGTGAACATTAATGCTTACTGGTCAGTTAAGCAACTGTATTCGTGCAGTCCATAGGAAATTCACATGTAGCCTGAGTGAGTATACAGTTCCCTCAAGAAGACTGTTGTTGCTGAGATTTTAGTTGCCATCATAAGTAAAACTCATAGGGTGAAATCCTTGTCCCATTGAAATGAATGGGAGTTTGGCCACTGACTTCAATGGTGCAAAGATTTCATCCTTAAAATGCAAATATGACATATCCAAAATAATTTTTTTTGAAATATAAGTCTCTGTTTTTTCAGTCAGCATAAAAGCTGACTTTCTCAGAGGCCATCAAATGGGAGAGCCAACATCAGTTTAGCACTCATTTATTACAGACTATTAGGTGGCACAGCTTGATTCCATTATGGATTATTGCAGACTCAATCACCATAGGCCAAATTCATCCCTTGGTAACTACTGACCACAACAGTTAAACCAGGAGTGATTTGACACTGTGGTATCAAAGCAGATTAACAAAAGCTTGTGAGTAGAGGAGAAAAGGCAAAAATGGCCTAAGCTGGCAGGTTGGACAGTTGAGACTTAAAGAGGAAAATAAGTGGAAAATCTGGGGTAGGAGAACAAAGAAACTGAGAGCTTGTCTACATGGTGCGTTTCAAATGGGACCACCAGCAGGGTCTATACAGGCCAGACAGTGCACGGCCCACTAGTGTGCACTAGAATTTACACCTCTGTGGCACACATTAATGCACCCTGTGGACAAGCCTTCAGACCAGCTTCACATTATACCTCTACGTTACAATGAGATCTTGTAATTGGAAACATACGCTGGGGCTGGGTTTAGAATGTCTGGTGCAGCATGGGAAGCTAGATTGTAGTGGCTCGACTGGGACAAGTTTTCACACACGTTTCACTGGAAAATGAGATTTAAGATTATTCTTCACTTCAAGGAATGGATGCTAAGAGAAGCCTCTCCTCTCCTCTCCTCAATGCCTTGGCAGGCACAGACATTATTAAGCTTTTTGGAGATCTAGTGTAGGAAGTCAAAGGCCCGGAACTCTGCCTCTGTGTGGTTACAAATATAGGCATTTAGGCAGTGCCAGTGGGCAGCAGCAGCAGTTTTCACTGTAGAGGACAGAAATGAATAGCAACTGTTCTGTGCCAGATGCATACATGTCTGCAGGAGTGGCCCTTATACCTCATGAGGCCACTTGTTTAGTGTTCCCCAAGGCCAGCTGAAATAAAGGGGCAGTTAAAGTGTATTGAGACGAAGAAACCCTACATTCTGTTTCTCACTTGAGCAATGACTCATTCATTGTATGATCTTCATCAAGAAACTAATCCTTAATGTACCTCAGTTTCCCCATCTGTAAAAACTGAGGAAAGAAATATTGACACACCTTTGGAAAGTGCTTTGTGGCTTACAGATGAAAAGCATTATTTACAAAGTTTAAAATACATATTTCTCTTATGCACATTGTTTTAAAGGAGCACCTGCTGCCTTTTTTTTTTCAATTTTTATTTTAAATCAAATTTAATTCAAGATTTTTATTGTATTTCAGTTATACAAAGGCATCTACAGAAAGCATCTATATAACTGGCTCCCAGTGCTCAAGACATTTGAATTGTTATAGTTGTTAGCATTACAGTCAAGCTTTCAGTTTTATGTTAAACTCACAACCAACACAAACAATATAACTAACATGGAAATAAAAAGAAAAGAAAATTCACCCAAAATAAGGTAAAAGAGGGAAAAAAACCAAGAGAAAAAAGAGAAGAAAAAAGCAATTAAAATATAAGTAAATTGAATCAAAAGCTGCCATGATATAACAGAAGTGTTATGCTACTGTACACAAAAATATTAGCATGAGAGGCTTGCATATATGGGAAAGGTATGGTAACCTTTAAATATGTATTGTGCATAAGATCTTTACTGTGCAATTTGCAACTGGTGGTTCAGCAGCTGCATTCCAAATTACAGACTTGAGATGAATCTGTTTTTAACAAACATAATAAACTTTGAGTTGCAAATCTCCTTTGCTAAAGTCCACTGCAAACAGCATGAGAAATGATTTCCAAATGGATCAAGATTCACACAGCACTTGTGAATAATGACAATTGCTATGTATTAGAAATGGGGTACTCAAGAGTGTGGGTCTGAACTCCCTTGAAATTTGGGGAAATTTGAATCTGGTACAAACTTTGTGGTTTGGGCCAATCTCTACTATATAGTCAGAATATAAAAGGAAATATGCATTTTCCTTCACAATGCTTTGGGTCAGAGAAATTGATAAAAACATGCATTAAGTCCAAGAAATGATGGTCCTGATTCACCACTGTGCTACTCCAATTTTATATTGATGTAATGTCACTGAAATCTTTATTTATAAACTGTTTTATCAGTTCTTGAAAGGAAAAGATGTAAGAAATGATCGCATTAAGTTACTCATGAATCATTTGATCTATTAATCATCAGAATACAGACATTTCTAAACAGGATAGTTCAATATGTATACTTTACAAAAAAAAATAAATACTTATCTACTTCTTACACTCCCATCATCTTGGTATCTGGGTGTGAGAGAATGGAAGATCTAGACATAAGAATGAAGTTATGCAGTTCAGAGAAAGTGACCAAAAAACAAACAAACAGCGAGTTTCAGAATAAAATGCAGAGAGGAGAGGGAGATAACCTGGGGCCTGATTTTCAGAGATACTCTCAAGTTAATGGGAATGGTAGCTGCTCAGTGCCTCTGAAAATAAGGCCTTTGGTGCACATGGGGTGGGAGACCATTCTAAGGATGAAGCCAGGAAAGGGAGGAGACAAAAGGAAAAGTTGGGAGAGAGACACAGGAGTATAAAAAGTGAGAGAGGTTTTATAGATCCACCTTCATACCTCTGATCACCTCCCAAATGCCCTGTTTGTCACTGACTGCTGTGGGTGTGCTGTGTATATATGCCACATGCAGAAGTGGAAATGACATAGCATGGTTGGCCAGTTGACATTGTCTGATGTGTTGTAATTTCCAGGACTGTCACTGTCTTCCTTGCTGTGGATTGCTACTTTCAATATGCTGCTTTTCTCTAGTCCCGTCCATCTGAAGAGCTCAAAGTGCTTTACAACATTAATATGTTGAGAGAGATAGGCACAGAAAGGTTCAAATGACTTGGCCAACAACACAGAGAAAATCAGTAGTAGAGGACTAGAACACAGATTTTGTGAGTCCCTTTGGTATCGTAATTCAGTGCCTCAGCCTATAAAACTCTTTCCTACAATGGAAATTATATTAAGGAAAGTAGTAGTCACATGACTCCAACTTCCTTTACATCATTCAAAACTGTCAACGCCATCCTGCCATATATATTCTCTAGGGCTTGTGAGAGAAGAACAGTAATGCTCTGTGACCAGCCTGATCGCTCCTTATAATCTATTCTATTCAGGTTCTTATATAATGCCCCCAAGCACCTGATGGGCAATAAATCTTTCCCGCAGGCACAGCTTGCTGCTGCCCCAAGTTTAAGTTTGAAGCTTGAAACATAGTTCACAAGAGTCATTGTGAGCCCTTAGATCCCTGGCTGCATCTCAACGTGACACTCACTCACCTCTGTTTAAGAAGCTGTTTGTTGTCCTCGATGGTTACGCTGTCGACATAATCCCTCTTGAAAATTTCAAAAGCCTCCTGACGTCCAAGTGACATTTCTCCTCCTGATCCTGCCCACAAAATAAGTCAGAACTGGCTCAGTGGCAGCAGAAGATAGTTCACCTTTGCTTTATTACTGTTGCAGACAAATATTACAGCAAGCCAGCATACAAGTCCTTTAGCAATCAACAGTCACTAACACAACCAGACACCAGCTTCCATTAAGAGAAAAGGCATTTTTGGGAGCAAATTTTTTTACTGACAGATTTCACTGATTCACTTCACTTGGGCATCTTCAAACCTGAATTCTTAATTTTTCAAAATAACTTTAATGCTTCCTTAAATAAAACCAGAGTGTAAAAAAAATCTAAGCATGGCAAACAATGGCAAGTGAAAACACTGGTATTTTCATAAAGCAAATTGCACATTTTTCTGTGTTCCTCTTTCATTCCCCATTGCTGGTTTCCAGTTACCATCACTATGCAATGCCACAGAGCACGTTATATCACATTTTAGCCCAAAGACCACACACTGAATATTTTAAGTTCACACGTGGAGAGAAACTTTGGGCTTTGTTTAACTGTTAACTTCCTTCAGTGACAGGTCAAGTACTGAACACACAGAAATGGGCTGAATCCTGCACAGCACAGTTGCACTGTTGAGTATATAATATATGGAGATATCTTATCTCCTAGAACTGGAAGGGACCTTGAAATGTCATTGAGTCCAGCCCCCTGCCTTCACTAGCAGGACCAAGTACTGATTTTGCCCCAGATCCCTAAGTGGCCCCCTCAAGGATTGAGCTTACAAACGTGGGTTTAGCAGGCCAATGCTCAAACCACTGAGCTATCCCTCCCCCGTGTTCTTCTCTCACAAGGAAAAGAGAGGAGGACACAAAACACCAGAAAACTATCCATGATAGGGTGATGCCTTGTTTCTGCAGACATGCCCATTCACTACCTTTGCTCTAACACTTTGTCCCCCTTTTTTGTGTATGTCCTATGCTTTTATGAATAAGAAAGCAGGAACACAAGGGGGTTGAGACTTATTACACTACTTGCCACACACTATTTGCCCATATGTGTAGCCTCCAATCACACCTGTATCTGAATACAATAACCGTGGTCCCCTGTCTGTCCATCAGAGGGATCAATACGAATTTAGCCTCCAAAGCTTTTCTTTATAACCACCATGGAAAAGTCTCATTTACAAGACCTGCTATCTCACTTTCTATAGTGCAAATGTGCCTGGCTATTACTTATTAGCTCTCAGTACTAATTGGCCCACAGTTCCCTATAAGCAGTTACTGAGCTTGGTATCACCTATTTACATACAAATTCAAAGTTTTAAGGTGATTCAAGCTGACAGAATTATCTTACGTTTACGTATGGGTCAATAAATTCTGATGAAGACAGGATGAGATTCCCTGGGAAGTGCATGAGAACTGTCCAGGGAATGGAGGTGAAGTGGAGGGGATGGAATCTAGCATCCACACTATGGAAAAGGCAAAGATTAGCTAAGCAGCCTCTACATCGCTACTAATCCAACTTCTAGGTAGGAACAGGGGCTACAAGCCATATACATTTCCTATGGGGAGGTTTGTAGCCACTTGATACTCTTCACTTGTGTCTTTTCTCCGGCCCATCCTCAATTCCTCCTCCTTCGTGGGTCATACAGAGCTAGCATGAAGCCCAACTCTATTACGTATAGAAGATGTGGAGCCTTCTGGAATGCCTGCTCCAAACACCATCCACTGAAGTATGGAAGTTCTGCTGCACAACAGTCTTCCAGTACACCCATGCTATTGGGTTAACATCACTTGTTATATATCCACATGCAAAATATCATGGCTGCATGCTTTGTTAGTTACTTTGATTTAAATGTAAGGGAGATGGATATCAGTGAAACTTAAGTCTGAACAGATCTTGAGACAAACTGAATTAAGTGTATTTGAACCCAGCCCAGCTTGTATGGAAAACCTTTGAATTAAAATTATCTGGCCCTTATTCTGATACCCCTAATCATGCTAGTATGCCTTACTCCATGATTACTGCCTGCAGACCGAGGCACTATTCAGCATGAGAGAAGGTAACAGCATCTACCTCTCAGTGATGAACAACCGTGACTAGGGTGACCAAATGTCCTGATTTTATAGGCACAGTCCTGATATTTCGGGCTTTGTCTTATATAGGTGTCTATTGCCCCCCTCCCCTCCCGATTTTGCACACTTCCTGTCTGGTCCCCCTAACCGGGGCAACAAATAAAAAATAAAATTTTCACTAAAAGTATACTCCAAAATATTGTCCTTAGTTTTAACCAACATTAATAGCACATCTGCTGCTAATTTAATAATTTGCCTTGAAAAAATAGCCCCAGAAGGAATGTCTGAATGGCAAAGCATGAAGAAATGCACCACCTTTTTCAAATAGAGAAGTTAAAATGGAGAGACTCGCTGCAATCTACACATCTGTTCAGCCCAAGTGAGCAGAAGGGGGTACAAAGGGATATTTTGTATGACAGTGGCCTGAAATGATTGCTCTTTCATGTCTGCCTTGAAGCAGCAGTTTAGTTTTACAAGTGTGATTTTATATCATTTTCTTCCCATCACCGGCACTAAATCTAATGTGCAACCTGAACTGGATGCTAGATCCACTCTTTTTTTTTTTTTGCAGAGCTTCAATATACTTGAGTTAGGTGCAGCAAGCCTCCATGACACACACAGCTGAGTGCAAGAAAAACAATGCCACACCCTTATTGTTGGGTAGTTCTGCAGACCTCTGTCCCTCTTGCAACACCCCCATTATTGCTCCGGATTGCATACCCACCCCGCCACTGTCAAACTCACATGAAAAGAATCAGCATGGTCATTTGGACTCTTAAACAGAGCTGATTAGCAGGAAAACTGTCTTGCCAGACAATCCCTTTTAACATAAATGTTTTAGATTTCAGGAATGGGAAAATGGAAGCTTTCTGATCTGTGGTTTCCCCTCAAATTAACAATCAATGTACAGAAGAGTGTAGAGGTGGCTTTGGAAGACAACATTATTTTAATAATTATTGGTTCTGTCTGGTAGAAATTTAACAGTCAAAAATAAAGATCATCTGCTAATCATTTTCAACGATTACATTCAAGAACAGCAGATCTTATACAGCTGTGAAAAACACAGAAAAATTAGTTGCCCAGGATTCTTGGGAAGATCAAACTTTCTGGTTTTTTGGTTATTCTGCCATAATAAAATAGAGAAATATATGCAACAGTAAATAATTGTATTCTGAAAATGGTGTCCAAAGAGAACTATTAGGAGATGGGAAAAGACATTAAGGCTTGGAAAGAAAAACTAGGAGCGTAGGAAATAAATGTCTAGACATAATGCAAGCAGAAGACAGTCTGCAGAAGAATGCTGGGGCCTGAGGAGAATGATGGAAAGATTTTGGGAGGCAGGGAAATGAGGGAAATACAGCAGAGTCCGCAGAAGAAATCAAGAAACTGCAAAGAGCATGGGGAGCTTGATGGGCTGGTAGAAAGATATTATTCCCTCATGGCTGAGCTTTTGTTCCATTCAGTAATGAAGATGAATATGGTTTGCAAGTGGACTCCTTCTCCCACTCCTGATTCTGTGCCTTCTTCCATGCTACCTGTGATACTCGGAATGAACTCCAATTTCACTAAGCAGTCTCCTACTCTACTTTCACCTCCATGAGGAAAAGAACCCGATCATTGCTGGTATTGTATCTGTACTATCCCTGTTTGAGCTTGAAGACTGCATAAGGCATTGCTTTCTGTTTTGTAGATTTTTTCCTGATGTAAAGTGGTATGTACATCTATAGCACTATGTTTGCAATATTGTTGTAGCCATGTTGGTCCCACGATATTAAAGAGACAAGGTGGGTGAGGTAATATTTTTTATTGGACCAACTTCTGTTGGCAAAAGAGACAAGCTTTTGAGCTACAAAGAGCTGAGTGTAGCTCATAAGCTTGTCTCTTTCACCAACAGAAGTTGGTCCAATAAAAGATATTCCCTCACCCACCTTGTCTCTCTATAGCACTATGCATAATAACAATACTAATAACAACATAATTGGGAGAAAAAACAGTCCACAATGGTAAACTATTGCTGACAAGTTAATTAAACTGCTCAGTTGTAACTACTGATGATATGGAAAGCAATTTATTTTACTGTTGGCTAGACCAGTTGTTCTCAACCTTTTTTCATACTGTGACCCCATATTTTCCCTCATAACTATAAAAAAAGGGAGGGTGGTCACAACCCACAGGTTGAGAACCTCTGTACCTATGTTGCTCAAGTCATTACAATGCCAATGGGAGTTATGCAATGAAAGCAACAAAAGCAGGGGTTGAGATTATCCCACAAAGGTCTAAAATTTGCCCGTTAGATACATCTACATCATTCCTCTGAGAAGGTTCCATTGACTAAGGTCAGAATTTGGTTCAATGTGTTTTTACATAAACCATCAACACTAATCTGTATGATTCAGACTTGATGTTTTACACTTGGAGATGGGCCTAAGCCTTATATCTGAGGTTCACAGCTCAAACACGTTTTTATTAGCAACAATATCATACATTCCTCTGAACTTTGGGGAAGTTTAGACTTGGGTCCAGATTTCAAATTCGCAAGATTGGGGGTGTACGAGTCCTGGGTTTTGGTTCTGCTCATTACTGTTCCAGATCTGGAATTTGGATTTGGGGTGTTGGTTCTGGTCCACCTCCATTTCTGATGCAATCCAATTACATGTTTGGTACATAAATGCAAATTCTTTCAGCCAAAGAGGTTCCCCTCCTTAAGAGTGCAACATGGAACAAGAACTGAAATGAGCAAGAACTGAAACGTTTGCTGCATGCTAGTTCATCCTGGGACAAATCCTTGAAGCCAACGGTAGTTCTGCCTCAAAACAGACTGAATAAAATTGAGTAAGGCCTCAGGAGTTGGTTCATTATCTCTTGAAGTGATGCCAAACAATAAAAATGGTTCCAGCACTCAGCCACATGTCTATGTAGGTCAGCGTTCTACACATATTGTTAGTCAATAAAGCCTTATTCAGATGACATAAATCCAGTTTTGCCAATCAGGAAACTGATTTAAAGGTCAATGTTTCTTTATGCTATGCTGACATATATACAAATGCTACTCACAGCAATACTAAACAGCAAGTATTTGGCACCATGTTCAAATAAAATATGTATCACAAACTCCAGTGGGGGAGATGTTTTAAAATAATGTGCAAGTCATCATCAGTGCTAATACCAAAGGGACACGGCCTCCTTGCAAATCGAGCACCGCCCAGATCAATCTCTGGCAAGGTGCTTAAGGTTGTCTGGTTGTAAATTCAGTTTATGTTTATCGCTGGCAATCTTCTTGTGTCACAAAAGCTATTGATGCCTACCTAATCACTGGCCATGTAACGGCATTCCTTGGTACACATGCTTCAGAATTTGTAAGTTTTCTGTTCTAATAATGACCAGACCAAGAAAGCAGCTGAAATTGAACCAGTGCTGATGGAGATGGGTGTTGGGTTCAGCTTCGTAAATCCTTATTTCTGATCTTGTCCTGCCACTTGATATGGAGCAGCTGATGAAGACTATGAGAACTGAAAATGGCAATCCAGTGTTCTTCAGTCTGCTTCCATGCCCACAGTGACATAAACGGTGCTGGAGGATGTTCAAGATATGGATGCTTGTATAGCAGCAGCAGCTGCCATGTCTTGGGGTGTTCAGTGGTCTCCAGCTTGCTGTGAAGCAGTGGATCTACAGAACCAGAGTTACACCAACTTTGTAAATGTGGGCATTCTGGTGCCCATGTGCTAATAGGGAAATGAGCTGCCAGTCTTATTCATGTTGACTAGTATCCATTGGAACTATTCAAAGAGTAAGTGTGAGCAGGTGTGTGAGTAAAGCTGACAGAATTGAATGCTTAGTTAATAGCCAAAATTTAGCCTTCTAAATCAATATTTAGGCACCTAAATAAGCAGCCTGACTTGCAAAGGTGTTGAACACTGATAAATCCTTTTGAAGCCAGTTTTAGGGGCCTAGGTTTGAAAATGCAGGTTTGAAATGTTTAATTTCTTTCAGTGTTGCTTTATAGGACTTTAAAGATATTCAGGATTAGGAAGGCAACTTCAAGAAGCAACAGAGAAGCACATTAGGGCGCCGAGTCATATCCACCAGCTTTAAAATGAAAAGGAGAAGTTTATTTTCTATAATCAGAACAGAAGAAGCTTCATAAAACTCAATTTGTGGATTCAACAGTAAACATGTACAGGCCCCTGTAGCTAATTTAGAAGGTTTGCTAAATGACAACATTGATAGATGTTGTGGAATTGAGTGGATGAGATGCAATGGAATTATCTATTGCCCCAGGGAAGCCTGCTTTAAAATCTAGCACAACAATAGAAAAAAGTTTTCAATTTAGATACTAAATCATGTGCCCTCATCATATGCTTAAACAACAGTTTACAGTTTTAAGAGCTCTGTCCCAGGCTGCAAACAAAATAAATGAGAAAAACAAAAAAACAAAACACTCACCCCAATAAAACAACACCCCCCCACCACCACCAAACAAAACAAAGAAAAAACCCCAACAGGCTCCTCCCCAGTGCTATCACATGTAATATCTTATGGTGTAACAGGATATCCATATTTTTTACTTACAAGTTAAATATTTCCATATTTGTACAGCACCTACTATGATGGCATGTTGGTCCATGATTAGGGCTCCTAGGTGCTACAGCAATACAAATAATATGGTAATAGAAATAAAAATAATAAGACTAATAAAAGTGATTTCAATTTAATTTTAGGGTCATAGGCAGGAGAAAATAAATTAGAGTGGATATCTGTAACTTTCCTCCACTGCTTTTGCAGTATGCTACATAACAGAATGGCAGTGTTGGTCATCAGGTGTTGATTGTGCTAGGAGAAACTGAAGTGGGTTCTGCAGACTCTCTGAATCAGATTGCTTGTTATCCAACCTGGATATGAAGGAGATGGAAGTGATTCTCTAGGGAGAGAGGTTCTTGGGTGTAGGCTGAGCCATCCTGAGGGAGGAACCCTAAGAGCAGCCAAGACTGGGGAGAAAGCTTGAATTTATGTTGTTGTTAATTTACTTGTTAAGAAAGCTAAACTCCAGGAAGAGGGTGAGTTTCTGATTCTTCATATGCATCTACTGTGGACTTTGGTTTAGAGAAGGTTGAGAAAGGCATCTGCTTAGGCATCCCTTTTGGAAATTGGGTGAAAAGTATATTTTGAGCCTAAATCTTGCCGTTCTTACCTATTGCCCAATCCTTGAAGTTAATGATTGCCGAAGTTTTCACTGAGATTAATAAAACCAGAATTTGCCTTTGATTCAGGCAAAACACTCATTGTAGGGAACGTGGGGGCTGACTGAGTAAGGAGTACAGAAAGGGGCCCACTTCAAATCATTAAACTTCCTTCTGGAGACAGTTCAAGAGATGGATCTATTCTTGCCATTACACATTTCCACTTATCGAATACCAACAAAGGAACTATGGTCACTTTTCGAATTATGCTGAAGACAATTTGAAATGTCTTTTGTGGTCAAACAGAAAGTGTTAGACATGTAAGCAGAATTCATTACATCTCCACAAGGATCCCTTGGATATTATCATGTCCATCTGCTTAGCATGCAAAATAGTAAACGTTTTACTCAGCTGGAGAACAATGAACCAATAACAAATACATACTTTATAAGACAAAAACGGAGAAATATTCCCCTGCTGTAAATCTCAGCTCGCTTCTGCATGAAGAGCATGTGTAATACATCTGGTTACCTTCACTGGGCTACACTTCAAAAACGGGAAAGACATAAACCATGGTACCCCTGCACTGGTATACAGCAGAACATGGAGTCTTTATGAAAGTTAAAAGCCTCAAAGGACAGTGCCCAGACTCAATGAGCTGAATGAAACTCGGGCACAATCTAATTTCACTGACACCATTGGCAATTAATCTGCTCATTTGTAATGATAATTTCAGAGCGGGGAAAAAAAAGATCAGTTTCTTTAGATGGTAATCACATATATTCTGGTATTGCAGCTTTGATGCAAATGGCTCCAAAGCACTTCACAAATGGATGAAAGTCTTCCCTTTGCAGAGGGCCAGCAAAAGGCCTATGCATAACTAAAATCCAACTTAATCCCCCAAAATAGGCCTTCAGTGGGATGTAAGTGGTGCATAGGCCTTTGCACTGAGGTGCATTACACTCAGACAAAACTGACTGTACAATCCAAACTATTTAGTATATATAAGAATCATTAAACCCACCATCAAAGTGAAGCCACCTCAGCGTGAAACACTGCAGCTTTTTGCCAGCAGACGACACTAAAGTATATAACATCCAAGAAGTGAAGAACAATACAAGGTTACCAGGATTAAAGGGACACCAGTTAAATGTGCAACAAAAATTAGGTTTTGTCAAAATAAGTTTATAAGAAATGCTTCCATGAAAATTGTTTATAAAAATTCCAGCAGAAACATTTTTTAAAAAACAATGCGTTTTCCTTCAGAGGGGTCGAAATCCAAATATTGTAGTGATTATAAACCCGAAAGTTGAGGTGACCACAAACTGACTTTAAAGTAAAGCAAAACTGACTAACCTTTCTTAATTGTCCAAGATGAGAGTGTTGTGAAAAAGTAAACAACCAGCATTCACAGTGAAGAGCGTATTTGATCTTTTAAAAATTCCTTCAGTTTTATTAATCTAAGTCACTGCTAAGGGAATTTATTTTAGAAACTAATCTGACAATACCTCTTTAACATCCTAACACACCTCTTGCAACAAAGGTCACATAATTCTTAATGTCCACAGAGTGCCAGGACTTCAGTTTTATGTATCATCTAAACGCTGGCACCTCTACTAGCATAGTGCTCCTTAAATCACCCCAAGACAGTATCAGCCCTACAAGACAAGTGTTGTGAAGACAATTAATCTTTTTGCCTCAGTTTCCCCACCTGGAAAATGGGCATATTAGTTTGTCTGCCTCATAGATGTATTGTAAAAATTAATTAGTTTTTAAAGCACAATAATAGAAGTCCTATATAATGTTAAGTGTTTTTAACAACTAATGAATCATCAAAACCACTTCCTGGCAGAACCCTACATTTTTCCCTAGGGGCCTTTGATCCAAGGACTACCTTGGTCTGACTGTGATTAGCTTATGTGATCTGTCAAGTTCACAGTTTGAAGTGGTATGGCTGCAAGATGCTACTGAATATCTGTTCTAACATCAAGGATTTACAGTGCGGCTACAGTTAATATATAATGTTGCCTAGTTATGCTTTCATGTTTTCTTTAAAGAGCCAAGGGATAGCATAGCTCCCAAATTTGAGGTGGGGGTGGAGGGACAGTAAGGACACAGAATCTGAGAATCAAAAAACCACTTACCATAAAAAAAATGTTTGCAGATGTCAGCAGTGAAGTAGGGTATTTGTTGGTACACACAAATTTGGCCAAACCAAGTTTCTTACGTTCTGATATAACCATTACTAAGGAAACATTTTACATCTCATGCATCACAGTTTGCATGGTTCAAAGGAGTTAAATGAATGACTCAGCCTAAGCCCTTCATCTATTATCTGCTGATCAATTACTTGATCAAGGCTGCCTATGAGTTTACACACTTATATAAATATATATACACACACACTTATACATACACCCCCCCCACATACACATACTAAAAGACAGCCCTTAATTAGTAGGTACACAGAGAAAGACAGAGTTGGGCTAAAGCATGGCAGGCTTGGCAGAAGCTCAGGGGAGTGCATACAAAGGAAAATCTGAAGTCAAACCCACAAGAACTTTAGGAGACCCACCCAATGGTGCTACCACATCTAAATAAATAAAAAGGATTCATGTTTGTCTGTGCCAGAAATCACACATTTCACATAGCTTCAGACAAACAGGATCTATATCACACACACCACGTTGCTCAGTTTATATTAAGGGTTGGGCATTAAAAACAGGTTGTGTTTTTTTCCTTCTTAGTAACAGAGTCTAAGTCTGCTTTGCTCCACTGTTGATGCTGTTGCAAGGTTTTTGCTGGAGCAGGATAAGAGAGAGCTAATGTATAAGCCCAGTGTATTCAGAACCTGTGAAACTAATCCTTACGTGCAGCCAGTTGCAGGTGCTCTTAAAGCAATGTTAGCGACATGAGTTATTTTCCAAATTGTCTTGCAAGACTTTGCAACGTAAATCAATCTTATTCAGTGGTGTTACTATGTAAATTCTCAGGAGTTATTGCACCCCAACTCAGAAATTAGCTTGCACAATATTTGCATTTGGTGGTAGGGCCAGATTCAGGGCTCCTTGACTACAGTTCAGGTAGCGTAGCATCATCAAGGAAAAAAAAGTTTGTGTCGTAATGTAAACCTCATTTTGAGGGCTTGCTGATTATCGTCCATTAAAAATAATGATTTAATATTTATATTATGGCATCCCCAGAGACTCCAATAAAGACTGAAGCTCCACTCTCCATCCTGTGAAAAGCTTTCAGTCTTAAGAAACACGGTGCAACTGAAAAAGATGAGAACTCATGGAAATCCCATCCTCATTACTACACTGGCTTATCCAGTCTCTAGTGCAAGAGGGAACTGGTCACCTATCTAGGGGGATCTTTTGTTACTCAGATAAGAGACACAGTAAATGGAAAAAGTAGTTGTATGTCTACTGTTCTGGCAAAAGAACAACGTATTCCACTCAAAAGGAATAAAAGAAGGAAGACACATAAAATTAATTCCTACTTAGATGTCTATTCCCTGAACAATGAGCTGGCAGACAGTGTCCCACACCACTGAAAACCAACACCATGCCTCAGCTAGTGAGAGGAATAATAGTGTATCACAGTCATTTTTCCAAAGGCAAATTGAATCTTCCTCCTCATCTGCCTCTTTGAAACTAAGTCTAACATCAGCCGTACATGTACTTCTCCAATGAGACTCAGAAAAGATTAAAGCTGGATCTCTTCTCATATCATCTCAGTTTATTCTGACCTGCTTCCATTCAAATATATTTTTGGGCTTAATGTTCAAACTACATCATAACTGCTGATCTGACACATTCATCCTTTGCATGGTACTGGGCCTATTCAATACTGGACCTTCTTGCTTAACTTCCAAGAATGCCAATCAGAGATGCATGTGGGTGTGGCTTTATATCATCTGGATGTAAGACTCTTTCTTCTCTATTAACTGAGCTATACTTAAATCTATATCAAACGTGATGTAGATGAACACTGCGGTTTTATCTTAACATGGCAATGATGGGATTTTTACTATTACAACTGCAGCGTAAAGGCTTAATTTGAGTTTATACCTGACCTCTCAGACCATGAACAGCAGATTTGCAGAAAATATCACAAAAGGGAAATGCTGTGCTTCACAAAATAGGTGACTGATGTAGTAGTTTAAGACTGTTCTCTCAGAATACAATTAACATTCATTTAAAAGAAGGTTGTTTGCTGGTCAGCTGGACCATCTATCACCTTATATTAGACAACACAGCTGAGATGAAGAATGGAAGACAGCAAAGCAGTACAATATAAGTTTAAAATTCCTATAGTCAATTAAATAAATATAGACGTTTTGACATTCTGCATACATTTTGTCATGTTTAAGTAATGAACACTGCCTTTAAATACTTGCATGACAAATGGAGCTAATCTCCCGCCTTTCCACATAATATGTCTCGGGATCCCTGGAAGATTACTCTGAATGATGGGGTAAGAGTATTTCAAAAGCCCTACAAAATGACTGCCTGCATCAATGAAGTCATGACAGGTTGGATCAGAGACAAGTTAAGTTTTTCCCCAGAGACATCTGCATGAATCTGCATGTATTTTTGGGGCCTGGAGAGCCGGCTTCAACACCAGTCTTGCCGGTAACACTAGAAACCACAGAAAGGCGTATTTAGTTTTCAGAGAAGTTTGGAGTCCAACAGAGGAAAACTGGCTTGTTATAAATATGTATTTGGGTTTGGAAACTCACTGTACTTTAAATTCCAAATTATTTCTATTCTCACAATTTTGTTTCGCAACCGCTCTTTTCTTTATTAAGGTAATTGAGATTTTCTGCAGTTAAAGGCTATACCTCAGATGGACAAGTAAAGACAGCTTAGAGGATATATATGTGTTGACAGCTGCACATAAAGCTTTCTGCAGGAGATTCTACTGTCTCTGCAGAGTTAAGAGTAGATGTAGAAAATACAGACATGAGATACCACATTTTTGTGTGGGAGCAGGAAACAAGAGGCCAAATTAGCCTGGAAAGAACTGGATGCACCCATTGATGTCAATGGAAATCTCATCTCCTTATGCTATGGCTGAACATGACCAAAAGTTGCCATGAGTGAGTCTTCAGTTGTATGCAAGGAGACATGTAGGTCAAATTCAGCCTAGGTGTAAGTGATAAATTCACTGACTTCAAAGATTTACTGCCCACTTACAGGTAGGCTGAATTAGTCCTGCTTCCTTTTGGCTGTGGAAAAACAATGATCAAGAGACTAGGAAAACCCAAAGCCAGTGAATTAACTTTGGCCTTTGGTTTGATGAAGCATTATAGGAGTTAGTCTCTGAGAAGAAAGTTGATTACCTATTAATACAAACATCAGAAGGCCTGCTTTTCAGAGGCTCCAGCCACTTCTGGATCCAGCTGAAGTCAATGGGAACAATAGGTGCTCAATAATTCTGAAGAGCAGATCTATCACCGCCAGAGGCTTAATCCTGCAAGGTGCTGAGTGCCCACTGCTTGGCACTGAGCATTCTCTATCGTCATTGAAGTAAATGGGGGCTGAGCGCACTGAGGGACTTAGGTGTGGCAATGTTTAGTGTAACTTTTAGGTGCCTGTCACCAAATGGAGTCCTCAGCCCCAAGCTGGGTATCCATGCTTCCTCTACAATGCCTGAGGAGAGTCAGGCACCATAGAAAGGGATTCACAGAAACCAGCAAGTTGAGTGGGGAGCTGCCTAAGCCAAGGAAAGAGGTGTGGTCTAAGCTGCACCCTGCAAATGTACCTTACTCCTGATGGAGCTTAGCTGTCAACTCAGGGGCTGAGCTGCTTGGTTTCATCAGGACATAAGTGGCTTTGTGAATGCCCACCAGCAGAAACTAAGGTGTCTTGGGAATTTAGGCACGTCCAGGGTTAGGGGGCTTTTGAGGATCTTGGTACTTCCTAAATGTTGGACTTTGACAGCTAAAGTGGCAGTAAGCCCATCCCTTTGTGGATGTAGCCCTTAGTGCCTCATAGAATGTGCTCAGCACCTTGCATTTTCAAGTTTTATCAGTAGTTGGAAAGCAACCACATACCTGGCTGTTCTCTCACAAAAGACTTTGAAATGGGAGCTATAATTAAAAAAGGGGACAAGATGACAACAGATCAACAAAGTGAACATGAATAGTACCTTCGACTGTGTAAAAGAAGTATCCAAACTGGCTAACTGCTGTCCTGAATTTGCACTGACAGCTATATCAAATCCCAGTCTAACTATTCTTATACAACTTTTAGCTGTCTTCCCTTCTTGGCATAGACCTCCTTCAGCTGCTCAAGAACTTTCCATCCTTCTTTTTTTACCCTCTTTTGGCCAGCTATCTTGAAAGCAGTAATCTGTTCCCCTGACAAAAGGAATTTTAAAGAGAACGCAAGAGACTTTGGTATGTTGTCAAAAATAAATGGATTCTGAATGTTACAGACATCTCTTTTATCCCTCATCTTCACCCGGTTGCTAACAACCCATTCTTGAACAAGTGTGCTTTGTACGCACCCACATATAATTAGGAGTCATGGTGCTCTCACCATCTGGCAGAAGCCAGCTGAACTTTAAGCAAACAGTCAGTTTTAATTTGTTACCAAACTGTTTGATGAACCCTGACACACCTACTTTTTTTTTTTTTTTAAAAAAGAACATCTTTATTAAAAGAACACAATTTGCTAAAAGAGAACAGGATGAACTACTCTTTCCAGAACATATGGATAAAAATGTAATCCAATCCTACTTACAGCCAAGAAAAAGTGGTATCTACATATTAAATTTTAAATATGGGATTATAAAACACATCAAAACATTGTACTTTTATATTATACAAATAAAATCTTCAGATATATAGAATTCTGCAGCTAAAAAATAATTTTAATTTGAACATACTGAAGATGCCATAGAAGGTTCAATTCAGGTACTTGGCTTTGAGTCATGACCATGAGCAACCCTTCTTTCTAGCATAAGAAGTTCCAACTCAATGGCAATCATTTCTGATTGATCAAAATGTAAAGTGTTTTAATAGTAACAACCCTTGTGATCAACAAAACACAAAATGGCTGGTCAAATGTCTTGCATAGCTTTCAGCAATTTGGAGACCTTTGGGGTGCATCTGAAAACTGTGACTTAAAGGAAGTTGCAAATTATTCCTATTCACAGCTGCTTCATTGTTCTTTGGGAAGGAGAGAATGAAGTAGTTTTTCCCTTTCTTTTTTATTATTTTAAGATCTTTCCCCCACCCCCAGACTGAAAACATTGTTTGCATTAAGCAAACATTTTCATTTAACTTATCATCTGCCGTGTGTTTTGTGTCTTCAGAGTGTTGCACTGCAGTATTGAACTATGTAAATTAATATATATAAAGTAGCATTTGATAAATGATAAATGTATGTGATTATCTTTCAAACAGGTAAAACAACTTCCTAATTTGGATTAGGGAAAAAAGTTCTTTACAAAAATTGTTTAGCAATTTAGGAACTGATCCTGCAATCAGATCTGCCTTCAATGGGTCTTCCCATGTGCATGGGGGTCCATAGTAGCAAATCTGATACAGAATCAGGGCCTTATTTGTCATGTCCCATACACCCTATAGAACTTCAGAATGCAGCACTGAGACATAAGAATTGGGTTCCACTGAAACCAACACCCCCCAACGCGATGAAAAAGACCATGTTTATGGCAGATATTATTTTGGGTTTATTCTCCCTAAGATACATGCTTGCAAGTCTTACTCAAAGATTTTTGGAGTCACACAGATAGATGTATGACTGTAACCAGTGTGATGCCAGCGTTTCTAGTTGTTAGAGCAGGGGACTGAGAGTCCAGACACTTGAGTTCTACTACTGACCCATGTCAAGTAGTTTAATCTTTCTATGCTTTAGTTTCTACATCTGTAATAAAGGAATAATAATTCACTTTTCAATTGTTTGGATCTAACGAATGATATAAGTGCAAAGTATTGTTAGTATTAATAGGATGCCTTAAAAGGGGAATCTTAAAGTCACCATACTCCTTAAAGGACTAGTGGCTTTCCTGTCTATTTTGGGAACTCTTCAAACTTGGAGTTTAGCCTAGACACAATCAAGAATAAATATTCAGCTTTCTCTTGGTCCTGTGTTATCCTGGAAGTTTAATAAAAGTCATTGGTAGGATTTTTGTTGAGGAAAGCAAGCATAAAGTGCTTTTTTATATAGTGGTAATGGGAAAACAAAATATTCGTTACATCTATTAAAGAGATTGTCTATCAGACAATTTTAGAACATCTGCATTTCCAGTATGAATTTAAAACACATTTACTTTGGCTGTACTTAATCTGAGAGACAATGGGATTTGTGTGCATATGTAACTCTGAGCCATCACTTGGAAAAAATGACCCCAAGAAGTCTCCTATCTGCTTCAGATTAGCTAATGTGTTATAGTATATATAAACTGTATAATAACTTAAGGCTTTCAGACATGATTTTCAACTATTCCTTAGTTTGGAACAAAATTTAACTCCTTATGTGGATCCCTTTTTGATTACTACAAATTATTTACATTTGAGATGCTGACTTGGGAAACAGGAGATCAGTCAAAATCCATTATGGAGAAGAAATGCATCCCACAGAATTTAAAGCTGCTTTGTGCACAATTCCGTCCCCCCTCCCCACTATGGTTTTGTTTTAGTCTTTAGTAGTCACAGTACTCTGACCTGAGATATAAAAGTGAAAGTTTTCCTTTCTCCATAATCCAAAGCATTGCCAAAGGATGTAGTTACTCTAGTGGAAGACAGAAAGGAGAGC
The DNA here is from genome assembly GCF_013100865.1 of Trachemys scripta elegans. NCBI lineage: Eukaryota > Metazoa > Chordata > Testudines > Emydidae > Trachemys > Trachemys scripta. Next base: position 57,286,585 of record NC_048300.1, on the reverse strand, counting down.
CCAGTGGTTAGTGCAGTAGCCTGGCTCTGCTCTGCCACAGACTTCCTGTGTGATCTTGGGCAACTAAGTTAGTCTTTCTATGCCTCAGTTCCCCATATGTAAAAAATGTAATATAAGATAATAGCACTTCCCTACCCTCTAGGAGTGTTGTGAAGATCAATACACTGAATGTCGTAAGATGCTCAGATGGTATGATGATGGGGGACATAAAAGTACCCAAGATAGCTAGACAGCTGTACAGATCAATCATTTTACTTAAACCTCTTCCAAACTGCATTTCTCTTGTAGATACCATGCATGAAAAACTATCCCCAAAATGTGAAGGTGCAACAGTATTTGGCTCAGAAAGATCTTGGTAGATGTTAAAGGCCTACTTTAGCTATTTATAATGCTTACCGCCAAACTTTGTCTAATCTTTGCATTTATAGTTTGTCACAGAGTTAATACATTTTTATTGTCTTTGTTTTAAAAATAGTTTAAAACAAAAAGTCCTGGACATATATAACTCAGAGGAAGAGGGCGGAGGTGGTGTGGAGTGGGCAGATCAATGGCTCCATATTCCCTCCCACTCCCCAATATGCTGGACGCAGTTGGGCCAGTAAGAGGGGGAAGTAGATTTTAGCCTTTTCAGCTGCAGTCAGTTACTTCCCCCTAGGAGCAGAAGGGGGGCAAGGAGCAAACTGGAACAATCTGAGTGACAGTTCCATCCTGGAGTTTCTCCCGAGGTGGCACTGTGACCTTCCCTTTATTCACACATCAATTCAAACACGAGAGCTCAAGAGCAGAGCCATACTTGGCTGTTTTGTTGATTAATATTTCAAAGATAGAAGCACATCCCTAAATGCAACATACTAAACTATGAACATTTAAGTGGGCAGGAAAATGAAAGATTTTAGGGCTAAAGAAATACTATGGCAAAATTATAGCCCCCCTGCACAAAGGAATTAGGCCTTGATGCAGGATCAAGCTGTAGAGGAGGGAGAAGATGCAAGGAACCCCTTTTCCTCCACTGATAGAAAGCAGTCATAATTTGATTTCAAAACACTACAAACAGGGAGTGGGGAAGCATTGTCTGCACTGTTCTAGGCCCCAGAGGGGGCATGGTCAGATGCAGCAAGCACTAACCCCAGCTGTTCACCCTGTTAACAAACCAGCAGATGCGGAGTTGTGCCGGGAAGAAAGAAAGAAAGAAAGAAAGAAAGAAAGAAAGAAAGAAAGAAAGAAAGAAAGAAAGAAAGACCCAGGCCAAAGTAGCTGCAGCCCAGCGGTTAGGGCACACATCTGTAACGTGCAAGACACATCCTTGGATCTCCCACAGCCCTGGTGAGTGCCCTACCCACTGGACCATAGCACCAGTCTCTCTGGTCCATCAACATTTTATTATTTATACCAAGTGGAACAGCTACAATGGAAGAAAGGGCAAAAAACCCTCTGGAAGAGTCAATAGCATCGTGGTCAGGTGTCTCACCTGGGACTGGTTTAAATCCCTGTTCCAAATCAGCTAGGTCAGGGACTTGAACTTGCATTGCCTACATTCCAAGTGAGTAGCCTGCCTAACTGCCTATTCTGGGTAGGTTCTCTCTCTCTGACCAGAAATTCCATCATGGAGCTGAGAAACTTTCCCACAACAGTTGCATTGAAAGCCATATATTTCCTTAAAAAGTTTCAAGTTTCAACAAATTGGTACAATTTTATTAAAAAATTCCTGACCAGCTCTGCTCCTGACAGCATCATGCCTAACCCTGGCTACTGCTAGCATAGTGATTGCACGGGCCCTCACATGAAGAGGATGCTTCATCTCCCACGCTTCCAACATGGCACCAGCTCAAGGAGCCTTAACTTTTCTTATATAATAGTTCATTCACAATCCCTCAAGTTTACAATTACATCATGCGACAAAAGGTACTAGAATGTATTGTCAGACTCTATGTATCCATCAGATTATGCAGATAAATGGCCACATAAGCTGATTTCGGATACTGGCTCACAACAAAAATCAAACCTTTCCAATTAAAATATTTTTCTGTTCCAATATTTTAATAAACTCTCTCATGCAAAGGCCTAGAAGGCCTGCCTCAGTAAGAGACCCATCTATCTCACAGTGCTCCACTACTCCACTTGGGGGCAGCAGAACTATTCAAGCTGGAGCCAGTTTAAAAGAAAGGGGGCTGCTATCAGGATGCATACCAAAAGGGGCCCTTGACTTTGGAATTCACTCTTTTCTAGGGCCAAAATTGCTTGAATCAGTTGACCTTCCAAACATGCTCCATAAATTTTGGGGATGAAAGGGTGAGATATGCACAGATATTTCTGGGTGGGGTAGGTTAGGCTAGGCTATTATTTGGCTGTGTTCTGAGGTTTTTTTCAGTTGATATTTCCTGGGTATAGAATGAGGGGATGCTGCTGATTTTATTGCTTTATAAGTCTATATTCAAAGATGTATCAAAGGCATCTAAGGCCCTACACAGGTGCTTTTTCTTTTCTGGTGATATTATGAATCAGTAAGAAAGGTTGACAAAGGAGGTGCTGTTGTCATCATGAATATGTTGGAATGTGAACAAGAGGCTGCTAGGCAGCTCTCTAACTCCACCTTCTATAGGCCATTATCCTCTGATCCCACTGAGGATTACCAAAAGAAACTACCATCTGCTCAAGAAACTCCCTGAAAAAGCACAGGAACAGATCTCTACAGACACATGCCTAGAACCCCGACCAGGGGTATTCTATTCACTACCCAAGATCCATAAACCTGGAAATCCTGCATTCCCCATCATCTCAGGCATTTGGCATCCTAACAGCAGGATTGTCTGGCTATGTGGACTCTCTCCTCAGGCCATATGCTACCAGCACTCCCAGCTATCTTCGAGACACCACTGACTTCCTGAGGAAACTACAATCCATCGGTGATCTTCCAGAAAACACCATCCTGGCCACTATGGATGCAGAAGCCCTCTACACCAATATTCCACACAAAGATGGACTACAGGCTATCAGAAACAGTATCCCCGATAATGTCACGGCAAACGTCGTGGCTGAACTTTGTGACTTTGTCCTCACCCACAACTATTTCACATTTGGGGATAATATATACCTTCAAGTCAGCGGCACTGCTATGGGTACCCGCATGGCCCAACAGTATGCCAACACTTTTATGGCTCACTTAGAACAACACTTCCTTAGCTCTCGTCCCCCAACGCCCCTACTCTACTTGCGCTACATTGATGGCATCTTCATCATCTGGACCCATGGAAAAGAAGCCCTTGAGGAATTCCACCATGATTTCAACAATTTCCATCCCACCATCAACCTCAGCCTAGACCAATCCACACAAGCGGTCCATTTCCTGGACACTACTGTGCTAATAAGCAATGGTCACATACGTACCACCCTATACCGGAAACCTATGGACCACTATACTTACCTACATGCCTCCAGTTTCCATCCAGGACACACCATGCAATCCACTGTCTACAGCCAAGCTCTAAGATATAACCGCATTTGCTCCAATCCCTCAGGCAGAGACAAACACCTACAAGATCTCTATCAAGCATTCTTAAAACTACAATACCCACCTGCTGAAGTGAAAAAACAGATTGACAGAGCCAGAAGAGTACCCAGAAGTCACCTACTACAGGACAGGCCCAACAAAGAAAATAAAAGAACAGTACTAGCTGTCACCTTCAGCCCCCAACTAAAACCACCTCTCCAGCGCATCGTCAAAGATCTACAACCTATCCTGAAAGATGATCCCTCACTCTCACAGATCTTGGGAGACAGACCTGCCCTCGCTTACAGACAGTCCCTAAACTGAAGCAAATACTCACCAGCAACCACACACCACAGAACAAAAACACTAACCCAGGAACCTATCCTTGCAACAAAGCCCGATGCCAACTCTGTCCACATATCTATTCAAGTGACATCATCATAGGACCTAATCACATCAGCCACACCATCAGGGGCTCATTCATCTGCACATCTACCAATGTGATATATGCCATCATGTGCGAGCAATGCCCCTCTGTCATGTACATTGGCCAAACCGGACAGTCTCTACGCAAAAGAATGGACACAAATCTGACATCAGGAATCATAACATTCAAAAACCAGTAGGAGAACACTTCAACCTCCCTGGTCGCTCAGTAACAGACTTAAAGGTGGCAATCTTGCAACAGAAAACCTTCAAAAACAGACTCCAACAAGAAACTGCTGAACTTGAATTAATATGCAAACTGAATACCATCAATTTAGGCTTGAATAGAGACTGGGAATGGCTGAGCCATTACACACATTGAATCTATTTTCCCATGTTAAGTATCCTCACACCTTCTTGTCAAACTGTCTGAAATGGGTCATCTTGATTATCATGACAAAAGTTTTTTTTCTCCTGTTGATAATTGCTCATTTTAATTAAATAGCCTCTTAGAGTTGGTAGGGCAGCTCCCACCTTTTCATGTTCTCTGTATGTGTATATATATATCTCCTTACTATATGTTCCATTCTATGCATCCGATGAAGTGAGCTGTAGCCCACGAAAGCTTATGCTCAAATAAATTTGTTAGTCTCTAAGGTGCCACAAGTACTCCTGCTCTTTTTGCGGATACAGACTAACATGGCTGCTACTCTGAAACCTAAGAAAGGAATGGAAACTACAGGATACCCACTAACATGCTTCACAATTCCTTATATGTTAGAAGAACCTCTATTGGCTTAGTTCTATCTGCAGCTGAATTATGAACGGATGCACCTCTTTGGTGCTTCTGCTTGGTACTGTTGTACTTTGCCATTGCAAATTCAATCAACAAAGACTAAACAATAACCAAAAAACCAACAAACAGACAAAAACCACCAACAACAAAAAAAACACCTTCACAAATCTAAAGCAAAACTGCAGTTGAAAGTTTTCTGTATGGAAATTAAGAAAATTATTTTTCTTTCAATTAACAATAAACAAATTGAAAGCTCAAAACATCTACAACTTCCTGTCACCAATGTAGATCAAGTGCTGAACTACTTTCAGATAACTAGGCTGTGTGGATGCATGGCTGGGGAAAGGTAATATTCAATATGTGTGAAACTCAATCCTGTGCAGAGGGTCCATACAATCCTGTGCACCAATTAAATCCTGTTTAAGACCTATATAGCTTTATGTGGGATTTAGCTGATGTGTAGGCCTGGTGTTTGCCCTCTGCATAGGGGTGAATTTCACTCTGTGTGAATTAAATTATGTAAAAATGACATGAGCAAGAAGTCTTGCTCATCTTGAGACTAAAAATAATAAAAAGATGTTTGTGCTCATGTAACATCCTTGGTTTAGACTGTTCAAATGAAATAATCAAGAAGCTTTTGTGAAATGTCATGAACGTCCACAAATATTCCTGGCATTCCATTAACTGTCCCAGATTATTCCTCTTGGGCAAGAGCACTCATCACAGAGGACCTAGAAATATTTGGGAAAAAAACCAACTAACAGGACTATAGCAATTCATCCATATTTTAAACCAGTATTTCAAATCCTCTGAAGCTTAAAATTGGACCTTTAATCCAGTTCAGGGATCTTAATATCCCCAACATGCACTGTCAATGAGTTTGGAAATGTGATCTTAATTTAAACTCAGTGCAATTTCTATATATCATTTTTCATGACATTTCATTGCTAAGAATTTCCAAGTGTCTATTGATATAAAACAGCAGTGAGAGGGGGACTGCCATTTTAAAAAGGCTCAATATGATCTTGAAGATGCTTGTTTCATTTTACATTTTAACTGTGTCCAATTCTAGCACAGAGTCACATCAAAATGTAGAACTGAGAAATGAGGGTGAAAAGCTGACCAGGCTGAAAATAATGGCAAAACTCTCTTTGATTTCAATAGGGCCAGGATTTCATCTGGAGAGTCTAAAAAACAGAATGGAAAATTGAAATATAATCCTTTATTTAGAACTATCATCGTGTAAGCATCCTCTTAAACGAACACATGTTCAGGGGCAATCAGAGAGGGGGCTGGGAGGACCATTTGGCCTGGGTCTCAAGCTCAAAGCGGGCCTCAAATTTAGACACTTGTTAATTTTTTGGCATTTGGTAAGTTTCGCAACTTGTTTTTATGCGCATCTCTATCAGACCAAAATGGGATGCACTCTCTCAGCTTAGAGATGCAAATTTAAGCAAATAAGAGATGTGATTTGGTAAAAGACGTAATTTTTTTTGTCAACTGATATAGATTTTGTCATATAAAAGAGTTTTAAATGTTCATAAATATTAATAAAAATATATCCGTTCTGATGGCACAAGATTAGACCGTGATGAACGTGTCCTCTCAGATCACCTGATTATATAAACAAACCACTACTAGTGGTTGGTGCTGGATCAAGTGCCTTTTGAAAGGCAGAGAATTGTTACAATTTAATGTCTTTATAGTTTTACATTTAGTTGACTAAGGAATTATTTGTGTGTGAGAATTCCTCATTATTATCTTCATATAGTAGCTAAAAGAGGTGACTGGTTGGTTGGTTGTGCCCTAGCTTGGTAGCTTGGCCATCATCATAGGCTTTTGTAGTCTATAGGCCCAGATTCCAGGTGAAAATCTGTGAGGACAATCTTGTACAGTGAGTTTCGTGAGGACACACGTTTGAAATTTTTGGACATTATCCCTCTGTCTGTATGTGTGTCTGTGTTTACTATTGTGACAAAGTTCCTCCTCTATCTTGGTGGGTCCTGCGCTTATTGGCGGATTTTCTTGCCGCAGAGATTCACCATGTGGATTGGGGAACAGCCCAGAGACCTTCCCCTCTGGAAGAACCCACAGTCCAGGTCAATTGGGAGGTTTGGGGGGAACCGGGCCCGCCCTCTACTCCGGGTTCCAGCCCAGGGTCCTGTGGACTGCAGCTGTCTATAGTGCCTCCTGTAACAGCTGCATGACAGCTACAACTCCCTGGGCTACTTCCCCATGGCCTCCTCCAAACACCTTCCTTATTCTCACCACAGGACCTTCCTCCTGGTGTCTTATAACGCTTGTGCTCCTCAGTCCTCCAGCAGCACACCCGCTCACTCTCAGCTCCTTGCGCCTCTTGCTCCCAGCTCCTCACACTCGCACCGCAAGCTGAAGTGAGCTCCTTTTTAAAACCCAGGTGCCCTGATTAGCCTGCCTTAATTGATTCTAGCAGCTTCTTCTTAATTGGCTCCAGGTGTCCTAATTAGCCTGCCTGCCTTAACTGGTTCTAGCAGGTTCCTGATTACTCTAGTGCAGCCCCTGCTCTGGTCACTCAGGGAACAGAAAACTACTCATCTTGTGACCAGTATATTTGCCCTCTACCAGACTCCTGTACCCCACTGGTCTGGGTCTGTCACACTATATATACGTCATCCCTTTGTCTTCAGCTCAGCCTGTTATATTATATCTTGCGTGCTTGAGTTTTGATTCAATGATAAGGATAATAACTTGTCTGACTGTTTAATTTTGTGTTCTTAATTAGTATTCCTTTGTTTTAAGTGTTTTCAGCATTTGGGTACCATTCAGCATTTGTGTACATGTTTACAGTAGAAGATTTCAAGGGTAGATAAGCTACTTATTTGCAACAGAATATTTCAAGTGTGGATAGGTTACATATTGAGCAGATAGATCACTATGAAGAGGAGATTTGAAAGTGGGGCAAGCAAGAGATGGCAAAAACAACTGAGTGAAGCAGCAGCTAAGAGCTCAAAGCCAATAACTTCATTTCTCAAACTACTGGAAAACACACCTTACCCAACAATGCTATAGATAATAAAAACGCCGCAACTGCAACAGGTGATATTTCAATGCCAATAAGAGACTGGTTATGCTGGTGTACGGAAAAACAATCTCTGTACTGTGCACCCTGCTTCATTTTGAACAAAAGTGCTGCAAATGCATCAGTTCTCTCTGATCAATCAGGACGGAGCATCAACAGAGGCTGGAAGAAGTTGAAAGTCCGAATACCATCACATGAGAGTTCAATGTCACACAAAGAAATCTATGTTGCATGGAAATCAGCCAGTAGGGCAGCATCAGCTGAAAGTTCAGTTGAGAATTTACTCTTGACTGAACTCTCTACAGAAACTAATAACTGGAAAAAACTTCTTGAGCACATCCTGAATGTCATCCTTCTTCTTTCTGAGTGGAGATTGGCTTTCTTTGGTCCAGTCAACGTATTGGTGATCATGCAAATGGAAACTTTCTAGACATAGTTGAGTTCCTCAGCAAATATGACCCACTTTTATCAGAGCATGATAAACGTGTTTGAGAATCGCAAGAGAGTCAAAAGCAAATGCAAGTCCATTATCTCTGCACACGCATACAAAACAAGTTTATCGAGCTATGTGGGTCATTTGTACAATCAACAATTCTTGATGAGATTTGAAATGCCAAGTATATTTCAATCATTATTGATGCCACTCCAGATTGTTCTCACAAGGAACAGACTACTATGGTTATTCGATATGTTAAGATTCTAGACAGCTCAAAATTTTCAACCGAAGAAAGGTTTATTTTGATAATTTCACGAGAAAAACTGGAAAAGAAATTGCTGCTTGAGTACTAGCAATTCTAGAAGGTTTTAAGTTAGATTTTCAAGTCTGCATTGATCAAGCCTATGACAATGGATCTAATATGGCTGGGAAGTACAAAGGTATACACGCAGTTCTGCTTGAGCATATTTCAAACTGTATTTTCTCCAGCTGTGAAAACCGCACACTAAACCTTGTAGGTGTTGATTGTGCAGAATCATGCAAGGAAGCAATTACTTACTTTGGAACTGTTCAGCAAATGTACAATCTCTTCAGTAGCAGTCCACGGAGATGGGAAATTCTGAAGCAATGTCTTCCTGTTTCACTGCACGCAATGTCCAAAACTAGATGATCTGTATGGACTGATGGTGTTCAACCAGTTGCACAGCATTTGAATTGCGTGAGAAAGGCTTTAAATGAGCTGGAATCTCTCAATCTCACTGCACAGGCTTGAACTGAACTTCAGTCATTCAGAAGCACATGTCCAAATTTGAATGCATTCTGATGTCATCTTTGTGGATGAAGCTACTAATCTGGTAATTAAAACACGCAATGCTACACTTGATGTTGAGAGGGATAACATTGAAAGTCTTATCAATTACATTCAGCAGATTCGTGAACAATGGGATGTGATCCTGAATGAGTCCAAATTAGTAGCACAGAATATTGGCATTTCATCTGAGTTCTCCACCAATCGCAATTTACCTACTGAATCCGATGCCGAGCAGCATTATAGGGTCAATGTCTTCCTTGTCATCATTGACTCTATTCAATCAAGTCTTACAGGTCGATTTGAGTCACTGCGACTAATTTGTACCCTTTTTGCATTTCTTTGGCAGTTCAACAGATTGAGCAATTAAGATCTACTTTCTGCAACTGAACAATTTCAGCAACAGTACAACAAAGAAACCTCAAAAGATCTCAGTGACGAGGTCATCTTCCTCAAACAAATATATTCCACGAACTTTAAATTGGATTGCAAGCCAAAGAGATTGCTTCAACAAATACTTGAACTTGGACTCTCTGGGGTGTTTCCTAATATCACAATTGCATTGCGTATTTTTGTCAGTTTGCCTTCATCAGTGGCTTCAGATGACTGCACCTTCAACGTGTAGTATCAGGTAAAGAACTATCAGCATTCAACTATGGATCAAGAGAGTTTCAATGGGCTTGCCATGCTTAATATCAACTGTGACATTGCACGAAAGCTAGGTTTTTCCTCAATAATTAGTGTATTTGCACAGAAAAAGGCTAGAAAGCATTTGTTAAATAAAAAAATATTCAAATTACACTGGTCTACAATTTTTGAGAAGTCGTCTGCTTCAGAGATAAAATGTGCTATTTATTATGTATTTTGATGTGCTGAATTCAAATATGACAATTAAAACAACTGATTTGCTACTGTTTCTACGATATTGAAGTGTTTACATTTTATGTCTATGTATATTGTGTACATAGTAGAGTTTTAATCATAAATTGTAAACCTAGGTCTTTTCATGTGTTTATGGTTGCTTTACATGATAATATTTCACCTGTCCTGTTTATGTAACACTTTAAAAATCAGCAAAAGGGTTATATAAATAAAATTTAGTATGAAACAAAAGGCAAAAACTATTATGTACATAGTTTAGTCCTATTCAGTGTCTACTCGGCGCTTCTTGGCTTGTCTCTTGTATTCATTAAATGGAGCATCTCTTGTCACTGTCCAGCAATAGTCTGCAAGCATTGATGGGCTCCATTTGCCCTGATAGCGTTTCTCCATTGTTGCAATGTCCTGGTGAAATCGCTCGCCGCTCACTGCTCTGCAGTTCGGTGGAAAAAAATCTAGATGAGAGTGCAAAAAATGTATCTTTAGTGACATGTTGCAACCAAGGCTTTTGTATGCCTAGAGGAGGTTTTCCACCAACAATCTGTAGTTGTCTGCCTTGTTGTTTCCGAGAAAATTTATTGCCACTAACTGGAAGGCTTTCCATGCCGTCTTTTCCTTGCCACACAGTGCATGGTCAAATGCATCATCTCGAAGAAGTTCACGAATCTGAGGACCAACAAAGACACCTTCCTTTATCTTAGCTTCACTTAACCTTGGAAATTTTCCACGGAGGTACTTGAAAGCTGCTTGTGTTTTGTCAATGGCCTTGACAAAGTTCTTCATCAGACCCAGCTTGATGTGTAAGGGAGGTAACAAAATCTTCCTTGATTCAACAAGTGGTGGATGCTGAACACTTTTCCTCCCAGGCTCCAATGACTGTCGGAGTGGCCAATCTTTCTTGATGTAGTGGGAATCTCTTGAATGACTATCCCATTCGCAGAGAAAACAGCAGTACTTTGTGTATCCAGTCTGTAGACCAAGCAAGAGAGCAACAACCTTCAAATCGCCACAAAGCTGCCACTGATGTTGGTCATAGTTTATGCACCTCAAAAGTTGTTTCATGTTGTCATAGGTTTCCTTCATATGGACTGCATGACCAACTGGAATTGATGGCAAAACATTGCCATTATGCAGTAAAACAGCTTTAAGACTCGTCTTCGATGAATCAATGAACAGTTTCCACTCATCTGGATCATGAACGATGTTGAGGGCTGCCATCACACCATCAATGTTGTTGCAGGCTACAAGATCACCTTCCATGAAGAAGAATGAGACAAGATCCTTTTGACGGTCACGGAACATGGAAATCCTAACATTACCTGCCAGGAGATTCCACTGCTGTAGTCTGGAGCCCAACAGCTCTGCCTTACTCTTGGGTAATTCCAAATCCTTGACAAGGTCATCAGTTCACCTTGTGTTATGAGGTGTGGTTCAGAGGAGGAGGATGGGAGAAAATGTGGGTCCTGTGACATTGATGATTCAGGACCAGAAGTTTCATCCTCTTCCTCGTCTGACTCAAGTGAGAATGATTCTGGTGCATCAGGAACTGGCAGTCCTTCTCCATGGGGTACTGGGCGTACAGCTGATGGAATGTTTGGATAAAGCACAGTCCACTTTTTCTTCTTTGACACACCTTTCCCAACTGGAGGCACCATGCAGAAGTAACAATTGCTGGTATGATCTGTTGGCTCTCTCCAAATCATTGGCACTGCAAAAGGCATAGATTTCCTTTTCCTGTTCAACCGCTGGCCAAGATTTGTTGCACAAGTGTTGCAGCATATGTGTGGGGCCCACCTCTTGTCCTGATCTCCAATTTTGCAGCCAAAATAAAGGTGATAGGCTTTCTTAACCATAGTGGTTATACTGCGCTTTTGTGATGCAAAAGTCACTTCACCACAAACATAGCAGAAGTTATCTGCACTGTTCACACAAGTACGAGGCATCTCTGCTCACTTTGGCTAAACAGAAATGTGTCCCTTTGCAAAATCAAACACTGACAAATAAGAGAGCACGACCCTGTATGATTTCTACAGCTGATATAGGGCAATTGTTCAGCAGAGTGATGTAAGCTTTGTTATGATTGCATCATCCATGACTTCTAGGAATAACATGCTGCAATTCATATCATGTATGAGGCAATACCAGCTTCAGATTGCATCATTCATTGTTTTGCCTAAAAAGCAAGTACTGTCCAAACCCACTCATAGATTTAGTCATAGATCCAGTCAAAGATGTATTTTAGTCATTTCTGGTTTAAATTGAGATCCTTTCCCTTTATAACTCACGTATCCTCCACCATTCCCAAGTCAAGGGTTGTATATACTGACCCAATAGCATAACTTGAAAACTAGAGCCAATCAACAATTTTAAGCCTCATATTCGTTCTTAGTGACCCAGAATTAGTAAAGTTTGACTACATTTATTTCAGAAGCATTTTGGCTGTAGAGCAGTGTTATGTCTCACTTTTTTTGGTGCCTTATTTTGTTTTCATGTGTCGTCATTTATTTTTTATTTTTATTATGGCTAGGGGCCTCAAAAGCTGGAAGTGGCCTGAGCCTCTCTGGACCTCTGAGAAGGCCTGCATATGATAAGGGTCAAAATAATGGTTTCTCCCTCCTGATGTGAATTTTTAGATCCCCCTCTATGTAGTCAAAAATGGGGCTCTAGCTTGCTACACAATGCAACATCGGTCACTCTGTGTAACTAGGTTCTGAAGATTCCACACCTCGTAATGGGAACTCCCAGGAACTCGTTTCCCCTTGTACAGCCACTGCTAGGATTCCCATCATCCATTCTAGGATAATGACTGAGCAGCATTTTCCATGGCTAACTACTGCACTGCTCCATGAATTAATCATAAGAAGGAACATATATATTAAAAAATCATCTCCCTCTCATCTTCAGGCCAAGTGCCTCAGCTCTGCAACATCCTTCAACTCTACTGGTCCATGCCACAGAGGCCTGAGGCCAGCAACGAACATATATCCTACATTCTATTAATTATTACTGCTGCTAAACAACTGGATGAAATACGATTTTTTCCATCTGCATCTTATTATAGAAGAGGGGGGGGGGGGGGGGGGCGGAGGAGGGATAAACTATGTTTTGAATTATAAAAGGTTTTGAAAGCAAAAGACATAAGCACTCTACACTACTGGGAAAAATACTCCCAATAGAGCTTCTATGCCCTAAGGGTGAAATTCACCCCTGTCCAGTGGGCCACCACAAGGGCTATGCACCCCTAAAGCCATGTTTAGTGTTTCAAAGACCTTCTGCTAATCTTGTGCCATCCAAGACAGAATGAAGTGACAGAGCTGGCTAACATTTTTTCAGAGTTGCTGCTGAATTGACAAAAAGGTCTGTGGTATTTAAAGACTGAAATGTCTCTTATTTGGGCATAAACATTTTCAAATTATGTGCTCAGAGTTAATACTAAAGATAATCATACTTTGGGGTCTATAAATGTCATTTCCAAATAAAAATGCTCATGTTACCGCTGAGGTTAATCCATGAAATGATGGCAGGGTAAAATTAATTCAACTTTGTGATAAGGTTTCCAGTTTAAATTGACATTAGTGGCAGGAAGCATCTTCTATCCTGTAGTTGTGGGCTTGTGAAGTCTTTCCCATTAACACTGTGTATTGCTGCCATAATGATAAATATTCACACACAGCAAAATAATCACTTCGCTTTTTCATGTGCAGCACCCTTCCCCCCACAAAATAGAGCCAGTAAGCAATCTGATATACCCACAATGTGGTAAAATAAAGTCTGGGGCTTGGCAGCATCCATTTGTTCATCAAAACCTAAAGGATGTTTGTTGCCTAATAAAATATTAGCATATCTTTGTGGGTTTTTTAGCACTGGTCCCTAGTTGCTGCACCAATATCAGGGACTTCTGCTCTTAACAAGATTAGCTTTCATCACTTCAGCTGACTTATTTGAGTTAAATCAGGTGATATATGGACACAATGTCTCAGGAAAAAAACTCAGTTTCCTCAATTCCTTTTTAGTCAAAACTTGATCCCAGTTTAACTAAATGATATAAGAAATGTCTAGCAAAGATCAGAGGATGATATTCAGATCTGTAGTCTTTGTGGCTTTTTGTCTATGTCAGGACACAGAATTAGGAGTGTTTTCTCCTCTGCAAGTGAGTGTCAGAATTAACTTTCTAAGCAATAACTGAATATCACTGATAAAAATAGCATAACTCTTCCTGAACACCCAAGACACTCTGTTTTGTTTGACGGTTTTAAATTCTGTTTGTTTTTCATAAGATCAAAACTGGATGAGACATTCTGGAAATTGCTTGTCATACAACCCTATTTCCACATGCAATGTACTTTGCTGTGTCCTACAGCTATGAACACTTTTGTTAATTAAATAAGTCTGCTTGGAAACAAAAGGATATCTGCATGGAAAACCCCAACTCCGACATTGTTTCCCAGTATTTCCATATGTAAAGACATATTAGCACTCCCAATATGAACTTGAGACATTCCATTTCTGTTTTTCAATTCTGACACTTTGTACTTAGAGTTAATTTTGATTAGCACCGTCTCCAAAGGTTTTATTCCTGGAAAAGCTTTCTTTAAGGACATTTCCTCATACGTTTCAATATTTAGAATAGTTTCTCCCCAGAATAACTAGCCTGGCCTCCAGGGGATAGGAAAACTGTGGGGAACTTACCAAGTTCTACAGTATCCATCCCAAATCTGCCTACTTCTGAGCATAAAAATCATTTAATGGCCTGATGAGGCCAAGGTACCTCTTTTTGTTTGGTGTCTTGTTTTTTGTTCTTTCTAGATAGCCTGGCTGCAGTTCATCTGAAATGAAAAAACAAAGCCTCAGCCAACTTGGGCAGACACTGCAGGTAAAAGGGTGCACCATAAAAACAGAATCATGCTCACATTCAGCTTATTGCTGTCTTGCTTTGCCTACCTGACATCCCTGTTTCTACAAGTGGCCTATAAAGTTTATTGTTCCTGGCTTGCTTCTGGAACCAAAAATAAACAATCAACATATTTCTCTTTGGGGACTATGAGGTTTTGATCAAGGACCAAAGCAGTCCACTCACCACAATACACCTCTACCCCGATATAACGCGACCCGATATAACATGAATCGGATATAACGCGGTAAAGCAGAGCTTGGGGGAAGGGGAAGGGGACGGGACTGTGCACTCCGGCGGATCAAAGCAAGTTCGATATAATGAGGTTTCAGCTATAATGCGGTAAGATTTTTTGGCTCCTGAGAATAGCGTTATATCAGGGTAGAGGTGTACTGAATTTCAACCAGTTAGAATAACACACAGATTTTCAACCAGGGTCCACCAACAACAGGGATATATTAAACACTGGCAAATGTAAATGAAAGCAAGAGGAATAATGTCTAGTGGTTAGGGCTGGGGACTGACAGCCAAGACCTTCTAGATTCTATTCCAGGCCCTGCTACTGACTCATGGTGTGACTAGTGCAGTAATATGACCACTCAGCCTTAATTTGCACAATCCCCAAATGGTTTTATAATAGAACAAAAATACTTTGGACAACCTTTGAACACCAAATCACAAAGTGCTTTAGAAAAACGGACAGTCTAATTTATTTATTTTACAGATGGGTAAACTGGTGCAGAAAGGTGAGGGGACTTGCACAAGTTCACATAGTGAGGAAATGGCAGACAGAGGGATAAAACCCAGGCGCCCTGAATCCCAGTCCCATCCATTGGACCAGACTGCCTCCTGAATACAATGCAGTTCAGGTATTGTGGGGGTTATTTCATGTGGGAAAGTACTTTGAATCTTCAAAGCAAAGGTCAATTATTTTAGGAATAATTTAAACTAGCATCAGAGTGAAAAGAGTGGAACTCATGGGTCGACAATAGGTAACAATAGTGGAAATCAAAGAGGAAATATGACAAACATAACAAAAAGTAATTTCTAACAAGTTAGTGCATCCTTCCACTAATGTCATAATTCAGGGACACTATATTATAAATTATCAGAGGGGTAGCCGTGTTAGTCTGAATCTGTAAAAAGCAACAGAGGGTCCTGTGGCACCTTTGAGACTAACAAAAGTATTGGGAGCATAAGCTTTCGTGGGTAAGAACCTCACTTCTTCAGATGCAAGTAATGGAAATCTCCAGAGGCAGATATAAATCAGTATGGAGATAACGAGGTTAGTTCAATCAGGGAGGGTGAGGTGCTCTGCTAGCAGTTGAGGTGTGAACACCAAGGGAGGAGAAACTGCTTCTGTAGTTGGATAGCCATTCACAGTCTTTGTTTAATCCTGATCTGATAGTGTCAAATTTGCAAATGAATTGGAGCTCAGCAGTTTCTCTTTGGAGTCTGGTCCTGAAGTTTTTTTGCTGTAAGATGGCTACCTTTACATCTGCTATTGTGTGGCCAGGGAGGTTGAAGTGTTCTCCTACAGGTTTTTGTATATTGCCATTCCTGATATCTGACTTGTGTCCATTTATCCACTTGGGTAGTGACTGTCCAGTTTGGCCAATGTACATAGCAGAGGGGCATTGCTGGCATATGATGGCATATATAACATTGGTGGACGTGCAGGTGAATGAGCCGGTGATGTTGTAGCTGATCTGGTTAGGTCCTGTGATGGTGTTGTTGGTGTAGATATGTGGGCAGAGTTGGCATCGAGGTTTGTTGCATGGGTTGGTTCCTGAGTTAGAGTTGTTATGGTGCGGTGTGTGGTTGCTGGTGAGAATATGCTTAAGGTTGGCAGGTTGTCTGTGGGCGAGGACTGGCCTGCCTCCCAAGGTCTGTGAAGTTGAGGGATCATTGTCCAGGATGGGTTGTAGATCACTGATGATGCGTTGGAGAGATTTAAGCTGAGTGTAAGTGATGGCCAGTAGAGTTCTGTTGGTTTCTCTGCTGGGCCTGTCTTGTAGCAGGAGGCTTCTGGGTACACGTCTGGCTCTGTTGATTTGTTTCTTTATTTCCTTGTGTGGGTATCGTAGTTTTGAGAATGCTTGGTGAAGATCTTGTAGGTGTTGGTCTCTGTCTGAGTGGTTGGAGCAAATGCGATTGTACCTCAGTGCTTGGCTGTAGACGATGGATTGTGTGGTGTGACCGGGGTGGAAGCTGGAGGCATGAAGGTAGGCATAGCGGTCGGTGGGTTTTCGGTATAGGGTGGTGTTAATGTGGCCATCGCTTATTTGTACAGTGGTGTCTAGGAAGTGGACCTCCCGTGTAGATTGGTCCAGGCTGAGGTTGATGGTGAGGTGGAAACTGTTGAAATCATGGTGGAATTCTTCCAGGGTCTCCTTCCCATGGGTCCAGATGATGAAGATGTCATCAATATAGCGTAGGTAGAGAAGGGGCATGAGTTGACGAGAGCTGAGGAAGCATTGTTCCAGGTCAGCCATAAAAATGTTGGCATATTGTGGGGCCATGCGGGTGCCCATAGCGGTGCCACTGGTCTGGAGGTATATATTGTCACCAAATTTGAAATAATTGTGCGTGAGGATAAAGTCACAGAGCTCAGCAATAAGTTGTGTTGTGTCATCATCAGGGATACTGTTCCTGACAGCTTGTATTCCATCTGTGTGTGGGATGTTTGTGTAGAGAGCCTCTACATCCATGGTGGCTAGGAATATTATAAATATTCAGTAAAAATTCATAACCAATCAAAACCATCATGGGACAAATGCTAAGAGAAGTTGAGCACCTGCAATGCAGTGGTGGTTGTAGGTGTTTAGCAGGCACTTGGCTGCTAGAAGTCAAACCCATAAAGGAGTTATAGCCTCAGTCAGTGTGCAGTTCTCATGCCCCAAGGATTCCCACTGAGAGGAAGTTTTGTCTGTGGCAAAAGTTTTGGCACAACGGTATGTCACAATATTTTTTAAAAATCAGTAGATCTGACACCAAACTAGACACCGGTATGAAGGTCCCCCAAAAAGAAATGACAAAACTCAAAACAGGTCACCAAAAAGAAAGCAAATAAAGTCTTCACTGAACACTGGAGGATGAAAAGTGAAGCACAAAAACAAATTCATAGCTGGTGTAGAGAAGAAACAGCAAACAAAGAGGCAAAAGACAGAAGATGAGCCCTTCACCTAACAGCAGACTGATAGCATAGCAGCAGCTGTTTGTGACTTAATATGGAGAGTCTTTGCCAACTGGGAGAGGTGCATACAATGATTGCCTGTGTTTATTCTTGCCTTAATTATTGCTTAGAAGAATCACTGTTTCCAAGATATTTTTTCTTGTCTACAGTACAACTATTAAAAGCAAGACAGAGTTTAAATGTCCTGAAAAAGATTCGAGAGAAAACTATAAATACTCAGACTAAACAATTTGGTAATGTTCTATTCTTTCAGTAACAGTGACTTCTCATCAGGTAGCACCAGAATTCATTTTTTTATTTGTCCATTACCTGTGAACTTTATATCATTTTTACATCAAGACTTTTTCTGCATTAAAAAGCATTTACTTTCTTCTCTAAAACTTCTGGATTCTGCAGCCAAATTTATAAGGAAACATTACTTTTTCAAAATTTTCCACCTGATGTACCACACTGTGGCTCATTTCATGGGGTTAGTTCTTTGTTCAATGCCAGTTTTTCTCTTCTAGCATTTTTAAAACAGGCTTTCACTTGCAATAATCCTTAAAAGTCAACTGATGTAAAACAGCTTTCCAACCAGTACATTTCAGGCATCTGATAAAGATTTAGGATTTGACCTTAAGATTAAGGGCACAAGCACATAAAGGCTCTGATGATATTACAGGCAATTACCCAGCACTGTAAGGAAAGTTTCAGGGAATGTTATTGTAATATCCAGGATATTAGCCTTAAAAAGAGGGGTGGGGGGAAGAGAGAGAAGGAGAAAAAGAAACAAACAAACAACAAACCAACAACTGATTTGAAAACAAGATGAGAGACTGGAAAAAGCTTCATTGTAAAGGAACAACAACAACAACAAAGGCATCTTATTCTAGGATTAAGGATCTGTGAGATCCTTTTAATTTAAATTATTTAAAAAGCCTGATGAAATTCTGATATTATTATTAGAAGACATTTAAAGCAAAAAATTACTGTTTGTCCCTGCTGAATCAAAATTATTGCTGATGCTATTTATTCTCTTTCTATTTTCCTTGGCTCTTATTATCTGTAAATATAAAAGCTTGTTAGGCCCAAGTTATAGACCTGTACAACCTATGTAGTCATACAGGTTGACCCCTTGTAATCCACAATTTTGGTAATACATATGTTGCTTACTGGTTGCCTTACCAATAAACAAACTTTCCTCTTTTCCAGCCTCAAAATCTCCATACATTATCTAACAAATTTTAAGATGGAATTTGGTTAAGACAATAATGGCAACGGGTAAGCACCAACTATTCTCAAAAGGATTTTTTTTTTTTGAGGAATCTACAAACTAGAAAAATGAACAATATTATGTTATCTTGATTAAGTCTTAGGAAATAGATTAAGTTGGTGTCAAACGGTTTTCATGCACTTTTTGCACATGATTCTTCCTCTCTACCCCCTTTAAAATTCCCTTTACTGTTTTCTTTCCTACAATACACATTTGCAAGAATCAGATTCCAGAAAATGAAATTACTTCTTTAGATACCAATGCCAAAGCCACTTCCTGTGCCCACTTGGCAGAAATGTATAGGTAAAAAGTCCTTATGACAATTTTCAGTCCAACCAAAATGAGAATTCCATTCGGCAGCACAAAAACTCAATTTATCCTCCTATCTGTATGCCAGAGTTATATATTTGAATGCTCAATGTATTGCAGTCCCGAAATAATAAAGTCAATTTTACATGTTGTTAGGTAAAATAACAATCAAAAGTTCCAAACAACAAATGCACTGACTGCTTCTTTTTTTTTTAATCTTGTGTTAAATATTACTCCAATTCAGTATTTCACTTCTTCCTTTCTTTTTCTTTCAGTAAGGCAAATCATGTGCATGCTCTGGAAAAAGTAACTTATAAAAGGACTCTAAAGAGATCTTTGATTGGAACATGGCAGATCCTAACAGTCATTATTATATCTGGCGTTAATACTCTACAAGTAGTTCAGTGGAGGCTAAGGATAGAAAGAAAGCTCTGTGAAAAATGGAGCCATACCGCCTCTCCACATAAACAGGTGGAAAAAACACCTGAACTGGTATGACAGAAAAGTGTGAAACACCAGGTATCTGTAAAATGGATCAATGCGCAAGCTGGCAGCAAGCAAGTATAATTTCAAAGTGTTGGATCATAATGCTTTGTGTTTCACAGTGTTTATCACAAGATTTTGCCCTGAACAATTTCTATATTCACAGAAGTATCTAGCTGACCACAAAATGTATATACAATCTGGCTATAAAGTACCTGGAAGGAAACTTGTTTTCAGTTATTCTGGTCACTCTGCCATGGACCTTTAGTGTCCAACCTTTTCATCTTACAGACCAAAATTATTATTTCAAATTGTCAAGGAGCCACAATCAGTAGAGGTGGGATTTTTTCTCCTCCAGCCCCCTCTCTCTAAGTTCTTAAGAAACTGAATTGGGAGCCTGAAACACCACATCGGGTACTTAAAACACTGAGTTACAGACACCAAACTTTAGGTTCAACAGCCTTTTCAGAGTACCAGTTGGTTTTAGAGAAGGAAGTGGTGCCTTCCTTTTTTAACTCCTGTTTTTATTTTATTGCCTTTGCAATTCAGACACATTCCATCTCCACCTCTTTCCTCAAACCATCCCCTGTGAAAGCACACTCTGTGTTCCCAGTCCCTGAAGAGAACATGTTTCCTGCCCCAGGAACTCTCAGCCTTGCTTTCCTCCAACCAGCTCCTGGGAACTAGGCCCATCTCTTCCTGCCTTTACCCCCAGTATTTTCAGGAACACACCCTAACCCCCAAACCTTTCCCGCCTTTCCCATCATGCTCCACAAGAATGTCTCTGGTCCCACCAAATCCTTCCCTTCTGCCCCAAACCAAACCAATTTTCCCCCCTCTGTCAAATGAATTAATTAATTATTGAGGCCCCCAAGTCCTCTTAAAATCAGTTATGTCACCCTCTACTTGTTTTTGTGGAACACCTGTTGCTGCTGCTCCTCTTGCTAGTGCTCTTTTTCCTGTGAGCCACAGCTTCTCTTTCACCAACTACCTGCTGTGCTTGTTTACTGTCCTCTTCATGTGAATACTACAGGGCTCCAGTCGTCTGCTCTCTCAATATCTGCTCCCCTCTACTGAAAGCAACAGCAGTTTAGAGGCTGCAGTGCTTCAATCCCTCTCCCCTACTGAAAGAAAGTTATTGGAGAATACATTTGCAATTTGTAATCAAATGTAAACTTTCGTCTTAATACAGATGCTATTGAGGCATCCTAGCCTCTAGACCTGGTGATATGAGAAGATACAAAGAGGTAGTGAATCAGGAAGAAACTAAAAGTCTAATACCTTTTTATAAAATTTCTTCTATTTTCCGCTGCCCTATGCACTGTCACAAAAATGAAAACACATACTATAAAATACGAAAATCAAACTACACAAAAGACCTCTACCATTTTTTAGATATTAATTAATGCAATACTATTATAATCACATTGCCAATCCTAATTATGTCCTCCAACATCCCTCACCTCTCAAACTGAGTCTCTGAATGCCTGGGAAAAAGATGGATTTTGCAATATGTCTGCAAGGTTAACAAATCTGAGCCTTGGTGGGCCAAGGGCAGAAGCAAGTTGCAAGACTGAGGACCCTTCACAAACAATGGCCTGGCTGCAACCTCTTCTCATTTGTGATAGAGACTCCAGTTCTAGTGTGGTTTCTCAAATAGGCAGGCCACAAACTATTTGGGAATTCATAGCCTAAGACCAATACCTTTAGCTCTACTCAGAAACCGAGAGGCAGCCATTGAGAACCATGGAACACTCATGTCACGTCTTCAAAGCAAACAGTTCCATTTAATAGACAGGCAGCTGCATTCTACACTCGCTTCACTTTCCAAATATTTTCAAGATCTAGCCCAAGCAGAGCGCATTACTGTAATCTAACCTGAAGGCAAGAAAGGCATGGAACACTGTAGCAAAGTCCTACATCTGAAAGAAAGGATCACACTCATCTTGCCAAATGCAGACAACATATAATATTTTCAGTAACAGTTACAACCTAAGCAAACAGGAACAACTTGGGATCTAATAAATCCCCAAATTGTGAACCTACGTTACGAACTATAGGTGCACTTTCTCAGACAAGGATGTTACCATAAATCCTCCCCAGTTCTCCTAGTTCAGTGGTTCTCAAACTTTTGTATTGGTGACCCCTTTCACACAGCAAGCCTATGTGTGTGATACCCCTTATAAATTAAAAACACTTTTTTTTATATTTAACACTATTATAAATACTGGAGGCAAAGCGGGCTTTGGGGGTGGAGGCTGACAGCTCATGACCCCCCACGTAATAACCTCGTGACCCCCTGAGGGGTCACGACCCCCAGTTTCAGAACCCCTGTCCTAGTTGCTTCCCCCAACATACCAACATTATCTTAGATTTATCTGAATTGGGTTTCTGCAAATTAGCCCTCAACCCTCATCTAAAAGCCAATCTCAAGTCAAAGGGCCATACTATGAACTGTATTTAATCAAAATAGTGAACAGTTACTCACATGAGTAGTTCTACTGAAATCAATCTAGTCACTTGGGTAAGTAACTGCTCATCAATGGCAGTGAGGGGTTTAAGTCTACATCAGGAAAGAAAGGCCGGTTTTCTTTTTTCCTGGTAGGGAATTCAAAGTTTTGGCAGATCCAGGTTCTATTTAATCCTAATTTACTCACAGACATGTAGATAGATAGCATAATGGCCCCTTAGGGCTGAGTCCTGCAACCTATGTCGATGGAGTTCTGCCTGGGTAATGACTGCAGAAGCTGGGTTCTATTATTGTAGGATCAAGTATTGCCCTCATATCTATATACAGCTCTCAGTGTTGTGAGAATTTGGCTTTCAGCATCTTTTGAAAGGTATTAATTATATAAGACAAATCAACAGGTTAACATAGGACTGAGCACCATGTTAACTCAAGGGATAGTCCACTTCTCATCATTTGTAATACTCTCTCCCTCCACATCAACCTCAGTAAATCTGTGTGCTTTCTCTATTGATCCCATGTTCTACTGTAGGTACATCCTTACTGAAATGCTAATATTGACTTAAAAGAATTCTGCTGTGCTCTGCTGTGGAACAGTGGCCACAAATGAACACAACAGCAGAACCGTTAAAAAAGACACTTCATATATAAAATCCTAGAGGGAAAATTGTGGTGAATGAACTACAAAAGATTTGACTTAACTGGAAGAAGCACACAAGAGTTCCAGGGTCAAATTCTCTCCTGATATAAATGGCATGGCTCCGTTTACACCAGTAGAGAGTTTGGCCCCAAATATTTGCCTGAAGCTTATCTAACCTGCTTGGTTTGTAAATTACACCAGAAAGCGAATAAACTCAGTTTTTCAGAGGAAATTTCCCATAATTTATAGTTTAGGCTTATATTGACATACACTGAGACTCGCTTCTCACATGACTTCTGCTTTTGGACCTACTCAAAACCAGGAAGTGAAAAGCCATTTCCAAGGGTACAAGCACAAACATAAAGAGTTAACCAAACAGCTTCTGAATCTTCCATTACTTTACAGCATTAGTGCTCTGCTCAGAAAGATCTGAAGGGTGACCTAATAGGAGAGGGCGCCTAATAATTATAATCATCCATATTATCTACACACACAGACAGAGGGCACTAAATGGCGCTACGAGAAGGTACTGCTGTCTCTTTGGCAGATGCTTATGTAACAGCAATATGGAAACAGTTTCACAGATGCCTGGGCCAAATCTGACTGTCAATAAATAACAGAATTTAATCACCCCTTAAGCAAGCACAAACTTCCAGAATATCAAGAAATGCCAGGCTTCTTTCACTCACAGAAAAGGAAAATGATCTCAAGGGAGTTAGTATACAGAATCCATCAGCTACTTAAGATGGCCAAAGTATGGTTAATGAATCAGGAAGCCAGGAAGATCTGAAACAGTACAGAATTCACAGGAAACACTAGGTTACAATTCAGCAGGCTAATCTGGATAAGAAAAGAGTAAACTAGCACAAAAGAACTGGAAAGATTTCCCATTTAAACTGACTCAAAAGTAAGGCAGCGAAAACTGCCAAAACCATCTTTAACAAGCTTCCAAACATACGTTACGCATCAGAAGAGACTCCCAGCTGAGAAGTAGAGAGGAGGACATGATGGCCATCTCAGACAAGCCAAAAAGCTTTTGCAAAACTAAACAAATGTGGAATAAAAGCTGTTGATTGCCATTTAAGAAATAAGTGTTTTTGCACAACAACATTTTTAATACATGAGATAATTGAGTTTCAACATCTCTGAAAAATGAATGAAGTAGTGTAATGATATTTTTTTCCCCAGCAAACCCTTCTAAACTACAAAACTAGCCTTTGATGTTGTAAAATAGGTCTAGCTCCAAAAGGCAAAATCTGGGCTGCATCTCCTTAAAATAGCTTTATGTCCATATTTATAGAATCTTAGTTAAAACAGTAAAAAGTTCTTTCAGAGGGCTTCCTCTTAAAATGCTGATTCCAAGAGCACTTACCCTTAAAACTTGGATGCAGTACACGTCTATATGTTAATATATTTTTCCTAATAAAAATATGAACAGTTGTTCTGTAGTTTCTTTAGATGGATTTTCCTATCCAATTTTAACCTTCTCAGGACGTTTACTTTTTCCGATTTTCATAAATCACAATGGGTTCAATCCAAAGTCCTTATACATGCAAAACTCCCACAGAGGTCAATGGGAGTTGTCGAAGTAAAGACTTCGGATTGGGCCCAGAATGAAAAATAAGTTATAAATAGCACCCACAAGAAATTAGGACAAATAAAAACAGCAGGTTGATCTCAGTGGGGAGTTCAGTTTAAAAACTGATAGCAGGATATGCCTCCAGATAATTATTAAAGCCAACATGCATTTAAAAAAAATCCATATCAGAGATGGTGAAGTTCTAAAATGAGTTTCCTTCCTCTGTGTACCTTTTACTAAGGGAATGTCTGCACTGCAATCGTAGGTGTGAGTGCAGCATGTGCAGACATATGAAGACATAATCAAGTTAGCGTTAATCTAGTTAGTGTGAGTACCAAGAGTAGAGAAGACATGTGGCATGGACTTCAGCATGGGTCATACAAACCTGACTGAAACCCTGTGTACTTACTTGGGTGGCTAGCCCAAGTTGAAGCCTGTGCTGCTGCGGCTTCGCTGTGAGAGGTACTTGTATTAGTTAGATTAAAGCTAGTTTGGGTTCGTCTACAAGTGCTGCCATCACAGCTCTGATTGCAGTGTAGACATACCCTGAATCTCTGCCCATTTTACTTTGATTTTCAGATGGTTACAAACAGGAAACAAAGCAAGCAATCATTAAGCCGGTTGGAGCTATTGCTAGGATTCACAGATCTCCCTGAAAAGGTTCTTTCTACTTTCTTTTTATTGCTGTCATGAGACTGCATACTGTACTGTGCAGTAAACAATTTGCTAGCTATAAAGATATAACTCTGTATCAAAGGGGACCCGTGGCCCATTTTTCTTTTTGTCAATAATACACAATATAAAAAATGAACACAAGTGATATTAAATTAAAATAAACAAACATAAGGCAGAAAGGGTGTATCAGTGACTTTACAGCACACAAGCATGGGCTGCACTGAAGCAGTGTGAAATTTGCAGGTTTCCTTTGGATGACAGATTCTTGAGCTAATGTTTGTATTAGCAATTGCACATCTATTATATGGGATAAAAGGGTACAAGAATATATTCAATTCTAAGACTATCTGCAAAGTTTGCGTGCATAAGTGACTATTATGGGTGGGGCTAGTAGCTCTTCCTATAACTAAGGTTGCCACTGACAGGGGTGGCTCTAGGCACCAGCAAAGCAAGCATGTGCTTGGGGCAGCCCATTTGCAGGGGCGGCAGGGATCCAGCATGGGAGCTGAGAACCAAGAGAGGGCCCTGGGAGCTGTAGCTCCTTGGTTAGCTCCCTGCCTATAGAGCCAGCCCTGGAGCAGGGAAAGAACTAAATTTCCCAGCAATCCCTTGGCCACTACCAACTGGAAAGAGGGGGAAGGAGTGAGGTAGCTGAGACCTCATGCTGCAGTGAATGGAGAGCTGCATTGGGAAGGTAGGGATACCATATGTTAACATTCAACAAACAGGACACTCCACAGGGAGGGAGGGTAGCCCCACCCTGCCACCATCCACTCCTTCTGACTGCCCCCCACAGAAACCCCAACCCATCCAACCCCCCCTGCATCCTGTCCCTGATCACCCCCTCCCAGGACCCCACCCCCTATCTAAGCTTCCCTTCTCCTTGTCCCCAACTTCCGCCCTAGGACCTCACCCCCTACCTGTCCCCTGACAAATCCCCGGGACTCCCATGCCTATCCAACTGCTGCCTGTCCCCTGACTGCCCCCCCAACCCCTGACCCATCTAATCCCCCCTTTCTCTCTGCCCCTGACTGCCCCCCCGAACCTCCGTCCCATCCAACCTCCCAGCCCCCTTACTGTGCCACTCAGACCAGCATGTCTGGCTCCGCACAGCGCCAGATACACTGCTGCATACATGCTGCCGTGCTCCCCCGCGGAGCCACAGCCCCCTTCCCCCCCCCAGCCCCTGCCTTCCAGATTTGAACACTTCAAAATTCAGGAGTGCTCAAGCTCAGTTTGGGCAGATGTTACTTCATTTCTCCCAAATCAAATATACTGATCCACTGTAACTTGCTGTAGAAAAAGTAGGATAAAATTGAGCAAGAAATGCTTCCCAGTGGTTATTAGGACTGGAATTGCTATTTTCAACAGCCACTGCCTTTTTGTTTGTTTGTTTAAAAGGAAGACAGTGATATTGCACTGGCAAATTCCCCATAGAAAGAAAGAGTGGAAGAAAAGAATAATAAAGGCACCTCAACTTTTCCTCACTTATGTAGGACAGTCTTATAATATGCATCCAGATATCCTCCAATCACACAAGCTGAAAATTGTTCCACTTTACTGCAGTTCTGTAACCATATGGGAACCAATCCTGTCTGTGTTCTGTGCACATCTAAAATTCATGCTGAATGACCTGCTGTGGGAGCGAGTTACCAGTGACCCAGGGCTGCAGCGGAAGGAGGGTGCAGGTGGCGGAGTAGGGGAGAGAGCCCAGGGCTGGGGCGGCAGGAGGTGTGGGGGGGGGGAATGAGGGAGCCCAGAGCTGGGGTGGCAGGGGGTGTGGGTGGGTGGGTGGGGAGAGCCCAGGGCTGGGGCAGCAGGGGGACACAGCGAGGAGCCCAGGGCTGGGACAGGGAGCAGCCAAAATTTTTTTTGCTTGGGGCGGCAAAAAACCTAGAGCCGGCCCTGGCCACTGATACTTTCCATTATAAGACCATGTTTTAAGTTGTTTATAACTTTACTGAACATTAACTGTTTAGGCAGAAATTTTCCATGCCAAGTGCCAGGCTGATTTTTTTCTGAGAAATGTTCAGCCAAATTGGTTCAGCCATTTTGGAGAACAAGTCTAGGGGAAAATATGCTGGTTTACCCATGTTAAAAAATTCTGGAGACCTTTTCTTTCAACTATTTTAGCACCCCCATGCTTTGTAGCAGGGATTTGAAATGTGGCAAAGGGGTGATCTATATGTCAGAAAAATGCCTTTTGCTATCCCTCTGCAAATCTGCCCAAGTGATAAGCCTTTGAGAAAATCACAGTTTGCACATGCTCAGTAGAGACATTAGTTTATAGCAGCTAAATTCCACAAAGATTCTGTGCTCAGGGAGCACACTCCATCCCCTCACAGCCTCTATGTGTGACCAGCCTGTGCATGTGCCACCACCACAGAGTTACTGAGCATGTTCCAGCCCAGGACTACAAGGGCAAAGACAGACTTCTCTGTAATGCCTGTCCCAAATGCGTGGAGTCAGGGTGGTGTCAGGCACTGGAGCGGAGAACAAGGAGCCTGTTTCTTCTGTGTTCTCAATGATCCCTCTGCTGGTACCTGGGCAGTGTGGAGGAGGAAGCTGTCTGATCTGAATGCAGAGCATACAAAAGCCAGACCAGGAGGAGTGAAAGGAGTAGATAAAGACAAGGGGTCCTGAAGGGTGAGAGGGAGAGAATCTGTCAGGGCACAGAGACTAGGACTGTGAGTAGGGGAAGGGGAAGCTGGGACTGGGCGTTGGGGAGGAGGGGAGAATTGAACTGGTTGGGCAATGAGACTGGGACCAGAGGGAGGGGAGGCTGGGATTGGGAGCCAGTTGGCTGGGATAAAAACACTAAAATTAGATAAGGATCTCAGGGAAGACTGGGACAAAGAACCAGTTGCTGTTCTAGGAAGGAGGATTGCTAGGAAGAGATGGGATCCACCTAATGAAGACAGGGAAGAGCATCTTCGCAGGCAGGCTTGCTAACTTGGTGAGGAACGCTTTAAACTAGGTTCATCAGGGGATGGTGACCTAAACTCAGAGGTAAGTGGGGAAGTGGGATACCGGGAGGAAACACAAGGAGGAGGGTGCAACGGGGGAGGCCTCCTGATTCATACTGAGAAAGTAGGGCAATCGGCTAGTTATCTTAGGTACCTGTACACGAACGCAAGAAGCCTGGGAAACAAGCAAAAGAATTGGAAGTCCTGGCACAGTCAAGGAACCGTGATTGGAATAACAGAGACTTGGTGGGGTAACTCACATGACTGGAGCACTGTCTTGGATGGGTATAAACTGTTCAGGAAGGACAGGCGGCGGAGAAAAGGTGGAGGAGTTGCACTGTATGTATGACATCAATATGATTGCTCAGAGCTCCAGTATGAAACTGGAGAAAAGCCTGTTGAGAGTCTTTGGGTTAAGTTTAGAGGCTAGAGCAACAAGGGTGATGTCGTGGTGGGCGTCTGCTATAGACCACCAGACCAGGAGGATGAGGTAGACAAGACTTTCTTTGGACAACTACCAGAAGTTTCCAGATCACAGGCTCTGGTTCTCATGGGGGACTTCAGTCACCCTGACATCTGCTGGGAGAGCATACAGCAGTGCACAGATAATCCAGGAAGTTTTTGGAGAGTGTTGGGGACAACTTCCTGGTGCAAGTGCTGGAGGAACCAACTAGGGGCCGTGCTCCTTTTGACCTGCTGCTCCCAAACAGGGAAGAATTGGTAGGGGAAGTAGAAGTGGGTGGCAACCTGGGCAGCAGTGACCATGAGATAATCGAGTTCTGGATCCTGACAAAAGCAGAATTCGGACCCTGGACTTCAGAAAAGCAGACTTTGACTCCCTCAAGGAACTGATGAGCAGGATCCCCTGGGATGCTAATATTACGGGAAAGGAGTCCAGGAGAGCTGGCTGTATTTTAAAGAAGCCTTATTGAGGGTGCAGGAACAAACCATCCCAATGTGCAAAAAGAATATCAAAATATGGCAAGCGACTAGCTTGACTTAACAGAGAAATCTTCGGTGAGCTTAAACACAAAAAGGAAACTTACAAGAAGTGGAAACTTGGACAGATGACTAGGGAGGAGTATAAAAATATTGCTCAAGCATGC
Source organism: Trachemys scripta elegans (assembly GCF_013100865.1). Classification (NCBI taxonomy): domain Eukaryota; kingdom Metazoa; phylum Chordata; order Testudines; family Emydidae; genus Trachemys; species Trachemys scripta. Next base: position 57,257,131 of record NC_048300.1, on the reverse strand, counting down.
AGGGTGTAATCGGGAAGGCCAAAGCACAATTGGAGTTGCAGCTAGCAAGGGATGTGAAGGGTAACAAGAAGGGTTTCTACAGGTATGTCAGCAACAAGAAGAAGGCCAGGGAAAGTGTGAGACCCTTACTGAATGGGAAGGCAACTTAGTGACAGATGATGTGGAAAAAGCTGAAGTACTCAATGCTTTTTTTGTCTTAGTCTTCACAAACAAGGTCAGCTCCCAGACTGCTGCACTGGGCAGCACAGTATAGGGAGGAGGTGAGCAGTCCTCTGTGGTGAAAGAATAGGTTAAGGACTATTTAGAAAAGCTGGACAGGCACAACTCCATGGGTCTGGATCTAATGCATCCGAGGGTGCTGAGGGAGTTGGCTGATGTGATTTTAGAGCCACTGGCCATTATCTATGAAAACTCGTAGCAATCGGGGAGGGGGGAGTCCCAGATAATTGGGAAAAGGCAAATATAGTGCTCATCTTTAAAAAAGGGAAGGAGAATCCAGGGAACTACAGACTGGTCAGCCTCACCTTAGTCCCTGGAAAAATCATGGAGTGGGTCCTCAAGGAATTCATTTTGAAGCACTTGGAGGAGAGGACGGTGATCAGGAACACTTAACATGGATTCACCAAGGACAAGTCATGCCTGACCAACCTGATTGCCTTCTATGATGAAATAACTGGCTCTGTGAATATGGGGAAAGCGGTGTACATGATATATCTTGACTTTAACAAAGCTTTTGATATGGTCTCCCACAGTATTCTTGCCAGCAAGTTAAAAAAGTATGGATTGGATGAATGTACTATAAGGTGGATAGAAAGCTGGCTAGATTGTTGGGCTTAATGGGTAGTGAACAATGGCTCAATATCTAGTTGGCAGCTGGTATCAAGTGGAGTGCTCCAGGGGTTGGTCCTGGGGCTGGTTTTCTTCAACATCTTCATTAATGATCTGGATGATGGGATGGATTGCACCCTCAGCAAGTTCACAGATGACATTAAGTTGGAGGGAAAGGTAGATACGCTGGAGCGTAGGGATATGGTCCAGAGCAGGGGTCTCAAACTCAAATGACCATGAGGGCCACATGAGGACTAGTACATTGGCCCAAGGGCCGCATTACTGACACCTCCCCCCGCCACCCTCGGACCCGCCCCCACTCCACCCCTTCCATGAGGCCCCGCCCCTGCTCCGCCTCTTCGCACCCTTTCCCTGCCCCCATTCCAACCCCTTCCCTGAAATCCCACCCCAACTCTGCCCCCTCCCTGCCTCCAGGGGGCATAGGAGGGGTGTGGGGTGTGGCGGGGGCTCAGGGCAGGGAATTGGGGTGTGGGGTGCAGGAGGGGTGAGGGCTACAGTAGGGCGTCAGGGTGCGGCAGGGGGCTCAGGGTGCAAGAGGTGTGCAGGGTGCGGCAAGGGGCTCAGGGCAGTGGGTTGGGATGCAAGAGGAGTGCAGGGTGCGGCAGGGGGCTCAGGGCAGTGGGTTGTGATGTAGGAGGGGTGAGGCAGGGGGTTCAGGGCAGGGGGTCGGGGTTCAGGGTGCGGCAGGGGGCTCAGGGAAGGGGGTTTGGCTGCAGAAAGGGTTCGGGGGGCAGGATCTGGCCCGGCGCGTACTGGGGGCAGGGCAGGTTCCCTGCCTGCCTGTCTGCCCTGTCCCCACGCTGGGAAGAGGCTGGAACGTGGGGAAGGGGGGGGTGGAGGGGCTGTGTGTTTCTGTTGCTTCAGGCACTGCCCCCAGCAGCTCCCATTGGCCGCGGTTCCCCGTTCCTGGCCAATGGGAGCTGCTGGGGGCGCTGCCTGAAGCAACAGCAACACATAGCCCCTCTGCCCCCCCTTCCCCATGTTCCAGCCTCTTCCCGGAGTGGCGCAGGGCAGGGCAGGGCAGGCAGGCAGGGAGCCTGCCCTGCCCCCGGTGCACGTCCAGCTGGAGCTGCTCTAGGTAAACACTGAGAGAAGGCGGGGGGGCTGTGAGGGGCTCGCGGGCCGCAGAAAATAACCCTATGGGCCGCGTGTTTGAGACCCCTGTTCCAGAGTGACCTCAACAAATTGGAGAATTGGGATAAAAGAAATCTGATGAGGTTCAACAAGGATAAGTGCAGTGTCCTGCACTTAGGACGGAAGAATCCCATGCACTGCTACAGGCTAGGGACCTACTGGCTAAGTGGCAGTTCTAGAGAAAAGGACCTGGGGATTATAGTAAACGAGAAGCTGGATATGAGTCAACAGTGTGCCCTGGTTGCCAAGAAGACTAACAGCATATTGGGCTGCATTAGTAGGAGCACTGCCAGCAGATCGAGGGAAGTGATTATTCCCCTCTATTTGCCACTGGTGAGGCCACATCTGGAGTATTGTGTCCAGTTTTGGGCCCCCCACTACAGAAAGGATGTGGACAAATTGGAGACAGTCCAGCGGAGGGCAATGAAAATGATTAGGGCGTTGGGGCACATGGCTTACGAGGAAAGGCTGAGGGAACTGGGCTTATTTAGTCTGCAGAACAGAAGAGTGCGGGGGGGGGGTGGGCAGGGTTGATAGCAGCCCTCAACTACCTGAAGTTGGGTTCCAAAGAGGATAGAGCTTGGCTGTTTTCAGTGGTGGCAGATGACAGAACAAGAAGCGATGGTCTCAAAGTGGGAGGGAGGTCTAGCTTGGGTATTAGGAAAAGCTATTTCACTAGGAGGGTGGTGAAGCACTGGAATGTTTTACTTAGGGAGGTGGTGGAATCTCCATCCTTAGAGGTTTTTAAGGACTGGCTTGACAAAGCCCTGGCTGGGATGATTTAGTTGGGATTGGTCCTGCTTTGAGCAGGGGGTTGGACTAGATGACCTCCTGAAGTCTCTTCCAACCCTAATCTTCTATGATTCAATGTGGAAATGACTGGAGAAGAGGAGAGAGATGTAGGCCTCAGTTCAGAAAGTTATTTAAGCATGTGCATAACTTTAAGCACATAATTAGTTCCACTAAGTCAATGGTACTACCCACATGCTTAAAATTAGACAATATGCTTAACTACCTTGCAGAACTAGCGCCTTAGTGATAATTTTTTTTATCCAGTGCTCTCAAATACCAGAAAAGGACTTTGTAAAGTCTGTCAAAAATGCAATCCAATTAAATAGGAGCAAAACATTTAAACCTGTCAATAGTTGCTTGATTTATTTTGAAGGGCATTCCTGAAGAGCTGTATATAGAGCAGTAGAGAGTCTGGTAATTTCCATTTGGTCCATAAACAACAGCAGAAACTCACTAGAAGCAAATAATTGACTGTAGTACTCAATACTGTAGCAAATTTAAGCTACTCAGAATTGATAGTACCAAACAAATAGTTTTCATTTATGTTAATTACAAAAGATAACAGAGAAAATAAAATGTTCATTGTACCCTACTAAGCATTGGGCGAAGTTCAGATGGAGTCTGAATTTGATGTAAACTTTCTTCTGGACCTGGAATTGAGAATGTGGCTCATGTACTTTCACTTTCTTCTTGTAGTAATGCTACATAGAATCTAGTAAAGGTCAATGCCCTAAATCACCAAGAAGTTTTTTTCATCGGACCCAATAAAATGGCTATCTTTAGTTGATGATAAGTCTTGAGCATGGTGACTGAAGCATCCGAAATAATACACATTGGAGAGCTTGTGTATGCCATGTTCCTCTACACAACCCAGAGGTATTAACTACTGAAGGGAGTCTCTCAGATCTGTGGAACCCTTTTTATGGAGGGTCCCGGAGCAGCTGTGGGCACAGAAACTCCTGATTTTAGTGGAACTCCATTGTTAGGGAGCAAGGATGAGCTGTAGGCCCAAGATATGGTGCAGAGGTATGTTCCACATAGCTCTCAAGGAATATATGTGGTTTGGCTGGTGAACCCCTGATTTTTCCAGTTGGTGGCTGCAAACCCACATTATCTGAATGGAAGAAAGTAGACTAAATAATGCTGCAAACTTGAAAGAATTTTCTTTGCCCTAGGGGACCTTCCTGTGCATTCTTCCTTAGGAGCAGGAAATCTCTCTCCCAAGTTATTACATTAATGGATTAAATAAGCCAAGAGAAACATTAAAACTAAGTCTTCTGAAAAGACGAGTACAGTTAGAGCAAATAGCAGCTGGTGTACTATGACCACTGCTTATTATTCGGTTAATCATGTTGCTACCTTGTGCTTCTCCCATCTGTTTCCTGTACCCATCAGTTGTCTTTCATCTCATACTTAGATTGTAAGCTCTTTAGGGCAGGGGCCATCATCTTCTTATGTGTTTGTAACAGCACTAAGCATGATGGGGCCCTTATCCCTGACCTGGATGTGTGGTAGGCAGGCTGTGTGTGAAACTCTTTTTTTAGAATAGCCTTATTCTAAAATAAGCATTGATGAAACAGGAAATTTAGTCAAAAAGTAACCGTAATAAGGTCCTTTGTGTGAGCAGAGCAATCTATCCCAAACAGATTAGCACATTCAACCATTTGAATGTGCTAATCTATTTGGGTTTAGCTTCTCAGTCCAATGTCAAAATGTTTACACTATTTTCTGGTAATCAGATTGTTTACTTTTTAACAGAAAAGCAAATCCAGCAGGAAAAAAAGCCATCATACAACAATCAAAATGACAGAATTATGGTGCAAACAAGCAGTAGTCTGGGTTCCCTCAAAAGGAGAATATAATAAACTTATTGTTCTTATATAATAAAATTCAAATTCAACTCAATATCACTTACTATAGTGAAAGGCATAATGAACTCTAACTTTTCCTCTACTCTTCCCAGGTTTTTTCATGGCTCCATCTCCTCTAAAACTACCAAACCATACTGATGTTCCCATTCAATGGGAATTGTTCTATGCAGCTCTATATTTAAATAAGGTCTTCATATACAAGAAATCTATCAGCAATAAAATATATATATAACTAAAGCTGTACAACAGGCTTTAAACTGTGCTAATTTATTGTCTGATTTAAAATAAAAAGTTGAAGACTATGTAAATCTCAATTTATGTCTGTAATGTATCTTTGCATTTTATGGATTGTTCATCTGAAACATAAATTAAGTTTGTAGCCAAAAGGTGTGTGTATTTCAGATTTATTAAAGATATTACAATGCAATAAATAACAGTAGACACCCAGTACAGCTGTTGAATGTGATCAAGTGTTATGTTCACCCCCTATGTCTTCATGTTTTTATAGATTTATGATTTAGAGTGTGCTGTATTTAGAGTAGGTATCATAGAGTAAACTCAACCTCTTCAATAGTAAAATAGTTGGACAAATCTAAAAGTTTTAGTGTGCTCACTCTAAACTGACTCTCTTATGCAATCTGTAAACGTTCCTCAGTGACAGCAGCCAGCCTGCCAAAATGTCAGCTGCAGGACAAGTTCCAATATAAACAGACAACATTGTGCTGCTGACTTACTGAATTAGAGTTAGAATGATACCCACCATTCCCTCCTAAAAGGGGACTCTTGAGATCCAAGAATAACAGATCTGTCAGCACATAAATTGGTATAATTTTCAACTAGAGACGCCAACGCTGTTTAACCCCATTGTCATTAGCCATGTCTAACTAGGACATTACAGTTGTGTATTTCTCAGCTACATCCTTTCCTTGGGTTCTCCAGCATAGCTGTGGACACTATGACTAGAGCTCCTAAGTGTTACAATAATACAAATAATAATTAGTAATAATAATAAGTAGAAAACTCTGAAGTAGACTGTAAAATATGTAGAATACCACAATATGAAGGATGGTAACAGAGTCTATGTGTTCAGTTGCAATCTCGCTTATATGGTGTAACTCCATTCATAGTGGATTGTTAATAGAGTTACTCCTGATTTAGGGCCTGATTCAGGAAAAAAATTAAGCATGTACGTTAGCCTCTCTCTGGTTAGGAAAGCACTTAAGCACTGAGCCCCCCAGTTAGGATTGGGGATCCATTGTGCTAGGTGCTGTGCAAACATAAAAAAGAAATGATCCCATACAAACCCAGCTCAGCATGGCATAGTGAGTAAGGCACACAGTCAGTGAGGGGGGGGGTGCTACCACAAAGAGTTACGTACTTTGTTACATACACCCGCATGCATGTGTTGCCTTTCTTCCCCCTCACTGTCCATAGATTTCACAATAGAAAATGAGATTTTTCTGAGGGATTTGAAGGTGTCTGAATATTATTTATTACTTGCATTACCATAGTGCCTAGGAGCCCTAGTTATGGTCCGGGTCATCACTTTACCAGGTGCTGTATGAAAAGTACAAAAAGATTGTGCCTGTCCCAAAAAGGTTACAATCTAAGTAGGTTTGGTGAAGGTTTTACAAAATGAGAGCTTATCAAATCAAGAATCAAAAACTGGAGAATAAAGTTATTATACCCTCTATGGCTGCGCAGAAAAGGTCTGCTTCAGAACAAACATATAATACACAGCATATCCACTGCATAAAAAATGTAAAGTAGTAAATTTAATTAATATCCCATATGAAGCCAAGTATCAGCTACAGCTATGTCTACTCTTATAGAGGCCTGTCGAATACAGGAACTATGTGTGAGGCTTCATGGGAAGGGATGGCGCGAGGATGGGGCTTAGGGGAATGGGCAACATGAGGGCAGGGCCTCAGGGGGAATGGGCAGTGGGAGGACAGGGGCTCAGGGAGAAGGGGCTGTATGGGGGCAGGGCGTTTGGGGGCCAGAGCATGGGTGGACGGGGCCATGGTTTGGGTGCCTGTGGTCCCCCATCTTTAGGGCACTTCCGCTGCTCCTGTGTTGGAGGCAGTGCTTGGGAATGTAGAGAGCCATGTAGGGTACATACCCTGGGGGTACTCTACTTGCCTAAGCAGCATCTCACCATCTACACTGCTATTTATATCCATGCTAGCTGGGCATGCAGTGTCTGTACACACAGCGGAAATGTATATGTAGCCTTAGATCTCTCACAAATGTGCAACCAAACTGAAGATTTTCTTTTCATATAACTTTACCCTGATGGTTTAGTTTAATTGTTTTCAGGCTAAGGCAGGGGTTGGCAACGTTCGGCACGCGGCACGCCAGGGTAAGCACCCTGGCGGGCCAGGCCAGTTTTATTTACCTGCTGATGCGGCAGGTTCGGCCGATCGCGGCCCCCACTGGCCGCAGTTCGCTGTCCCGGGCCAATGGGGGCGGTGAGAAGCCGTGGCCAGCACATCGCTCGCCCGCGCTGCTTCTCGCTGCTTCTCGCTGCCCCCATTGTCCCGGGACGGCGAACCGTGGCCAGTGGGGGCCGCGATCGGCCGAACCTGCCGCGTCAGCAGGTAAATAAAACTAGCCCGGCCCGCCAGGGTGCATAACCTGGCGAGCTGCGTGCTGAATGTTGCCGACCCCTGGGCTAAGACAACAGGATAGGTGAATGGAAAACATAATGCATTCATCTGCACATCAAAATTAGATTAATGTTGGCAAATAAACTTAATTTTAATCAAATTTATTCACAAAGCGGCAGTGATTAAAGTGAACAAACTTTGTAAAGGTTTAAACAATGTCATTTTGTGTTGCATTAAAACAAGGCCAATTATGCAGTTGAGACTATGTAAATCTTAGTTCAAAATAAAACCAACTAAATTGTTAAAACTATTACAGTGCATGTGACATCAAGTACATACTATAAATGTAAATAATCATAAACTGAGTGAGGGTATGGAAAATGTTCAAATGGTGAAGTGTGGCTTTCACAGCACACTAAAAGCTCTACTTGGGAGTTCTATATTATTGGCTCCAACATAAAGGTCTTTCTCACACCTTTATCAAACCCATAAAATATATAGACAAGGAGACATATGTATATATATAGTTCAGAAAGATTTTAAAGAAAGGATTACATAGCTTTCTATCAATATTATTTGCAGCTAGAAGATTTACACAAAATGAGCCTTTGTGCTGCAAAGACACACTCTCTCTCTACCACCACCCCCATATCACTGCACAATTGACCAGGCGAAACATAGGTCCCTCACCAATTTTCCTGTGAAGCATCAGGCCTTTGCCACTGCTCAAGGCAGGTTATCAGACTGAATGAACCAATTATATTAGTTGGCATGTCAACTCCTACTTTTACATACCACTGTAGATAGGCAGAAACATGTCAACACACACACACACATACACACACACACACTTGCAGGGTAAGAGTAGAAAAGCACAAAGTTTACTAAAATTTAGGAGGGTGTTCTGAGGTTTAGAGAACAAAGGGTAAAATGTACTGCATAAGGTGACTTTACCAGACCTCTGTTGATAGTGTATAGCCTTTTTTTTTTTGGTTCACATATACCTGAGACAATCTAAAGCTCTGTGTTATGAAAGAATTATATTATGTGTTTAATCCCATTATGACACCAAACAAGTTAATTATCCCTACTATATTAAAAGTGAGGGGTGTGATAAAAAACATTAAAAATAAGATTTAGAGCAAAATATTCATCTGCAAAGGAGATACAGAGATATGATCAGGACAACTGAGGAGTCTGGGGTAGAGGGAGATAGTGCAAATGAAGCATTACGTCACCTGAATAGCTTCATTGACTTAATGGCCCCAAGGAGCCATTCTGGCAGCAGGTAGTTGCCAGAACACAGGGTTGCTCCAGTCATGCCCCCTTTTCCTTGGTCATACCCTCCATGCGAGGGCTAGGAGAAGTGTGTTGTAGGAGCTGCTATTGAAGCTCTCTTCTAACTGGCCAAATCCTCAGCTGGCCAAATCCTCTGTCTTTACAGCGTCTTTGTATCAGGGGACCAGCAAAAAGGAACATAGGAATTGCAATACTGGATCAGACCCGAGGTTCATCAAGTACAGTATCCTGCCTCTGACCTGTATCAGGTGCTTCAGAAGAAGGTGTCAACTCCCCTTAATACACAGATGTAGTATGATGATGGGCGATCATTCGTTACTGAGTATGATCATCTTCCATGGGAATTATGGGTCCTCAGGTGGCTAATAAGGCCAATCCTTGAACCACAAGTTCTATTACAATGAGAGCAGATGTTTTCAGGCTCATCAGGAGGCTGTTGACCATGACTGGAGACCAGTCTCTCCTTCTTCCTGTGCCTCTTGTCCTCTTTGGCTTGTCGGCAAGCAAGTTCAAAATGCAGGGGACCATCACACAGGACTTCACTCCATTTTAAGCGATCCTGGGCAAGTGTCTGCCAAGTATCAATGTCAATATTAAAATTTTTTTAGGTTGTCCTTCAGCAAGTCCTTATAACGCTTCCTTTAATCACCTATGTTACGGTACCCTTCTTTCAGCTGAGAGAACAGTACCTGTTTTGGGAGGTGATAGTCTGGCATCCGGACAATGTGACCAGTCCAGCGGAATTGCTGACGGATGATCATTGCCTTGATACTGGTGGTCTTTGCTTCTTCCAGCACACTAATATTAGTGCGCCTGTCTTCCCATTTGATCTTCAGATCTTGTATCCCAGAGCCAGAAACACTCAAGACAGGTAGCCCAGAAAGGGATTGCAAACAGGGCCCACTGGAGAAGCCCCCAAAGGGCAAGAAGGACCTTTTTGTTTGCTGGGACTTTTTTTAGTTGGACTTTTGCTACCCCGAAAGAAGTTAAGTTTTGTTTGTGACTTGGCCAGAAGACTTAGTCACCTCTCCAGCACAGGCTAGTGTGTGGAAAGCCAAGGAGACACGCCATGGGGAAAGACACTGAAGCAGAGAATGCCAGCTGTGCCACACACGACCAGCAGGAGGTGCTACAGGGAGGCCATGCCCCATGAGTAGGGCCCTACCAAATTCATGGTCCATTTTGGTCAATTTCACGGTCATAGGATTTTAAAAATTGTAAATTTCATGATTTCAGCTATTTAAATCTGAAATTTCATGGTGTTCTAATTGTAGGGTCCTGACACAAAAAGGAGTTGTGTGGGAGTTGCAAGGTTACTGTAACAGGGGGTTGCGGTACTGTTAGCCTTACTCCTGCGCAGCTGCTGGTGGCGAAACTACCTTCAGAGCTGGGCAGCTGGAGAGTGGCCGCTGCTGGCCGGGAGCCCAGCTCTGAAGGCAGAGCTGCTGCTGGCAGGGCGCTATCTTCAGAGTTGGGTGCCTGGCCAACAACCACCGCTCTCCAGCCACCCAGCTCCGAAGGCAGCGCAGAAGTAAGGGTGGCAATACCGCAACCCCGCCCCCCCTAAAATAACCTTTTGACCCCCCTGCAACTCACTTTTGGGTCAGGATTCCCAATTTGAGAATTCTGGTCTCCCCTGTGAAATTTGTATAGCATAAGGTAAAAGCATACAAAAGACCAGATTTCACGGTCTGTGACACATTTTTCATGGCTCTGAATTTGGTAGGGCCCTACCCATGACAGTGACCAATACTATACAGCATTCCAGATGAAGCTACATTATTGATTTATATAAAGATGTTATAATATGTTTGTATTATTCACCATCTCATTCTATATGCATCTTAATATCTTGTTAGCTTTATTTGACTCCAACTGTGCACTGAGTAGTGGTCTGTACTGAGCTGTCTATAGTGATGCCCAGGTACCTTTATTAAGGTGACTCAGTTAATTTAGACTCTTGTAAGATGTACAAATAGTTAATATTTTTCCTTCCGATGTTCATTACTCTGCATTTATCAACACTGGATTTTATTAGCCTTTGTATTGCCCATTCACCTAGTTATTAAGGTGTCTCTGAAGTTCTTCATAGTCCTCTCTGGTCTTGACGCCGCTTAATAACTTTGTGTCATCTGCACATTTTGCTGTCTCACTATTCACCCTCCTTTCCAGATTATTAATAAATATATTAAACAACAGGGGGCCTAGAACAGACCCTTAAGGTACCCTGCTATTAACTTTTGCCACAATGAAAATTGACCATTTAATCCTTCTCTTTGCTTCCTGCCTCCTAGCCAGTGTTTGATCCATTACTAAAAATGGAAGTGAGAGCAACTGTGGCAGAGGCTACCACATGGGCTGCACAAGCAAGTGCCTACGTGGTGGGGTGAGGTGTCAGGCTTGTGCAGTCCACACTGCAGCCTATGCCAGAGCATCCCTATTGCCATTTTTAGTCAGCTAATTAGAGTACAGCTAGTGCGGATTGGATACATCTACAGGAGTTGTCATTTGCAGTGCATGGGATTCTTCCATCCTAAGTGCAGGACTCTGCACTTGTCCTTGTTGAACCTCATCAGGTTTCTTTTGGCCCAGTCCTCTAATTTGTCTAGGTTCCTCTGTATCCTATCCCTACCTTCCAGTGTCTCTACCACTCCTCCCAGTTTAGTGTCATCTGCAAACTTGCTGAGAGTGCAGTCCATGCCATCCTCCAGATCATTAATGAAGATATTGAACAAAACTGGCCCTGGGACTGACCCTTGAGGCACTCCGCTTGATACCAGCTGCCAACTAGACATGGAAGACATGCTCATAGGGAGAGAGGCAATCTCCTTGATAGTTAGGACCGATCCCATCCAGGGCTCTGCCAGGACAGAGAGCTTAAATTAGACTATATATTTGGAGGGGAGCAAAGTACTAGGCTGGTGTGCTCATGGCCACCTCTTTTGCTAAGCAGATTGGCTACTATGTTCTGTGCCCATTGGAGCTTTTTCAGGGTGAGTTGCTTCATTCCTAGACATAATGAGTTGGAATAATCAAGCCTGGAGGGTAAAAATAAGGCAGGATCACTGTGTCCAGGTCTGAGTCCAACAGGAAAGGGAGCCATCTCCTAGCTACTAGCAGATGGAATTGGGTGTTTATTACTGCCATGGAATGCACAAACATCTTTGCATTGTTACACGTGAATAATAAAATAATATACTACTACTCCTAATTTGAACTTTTATAGATCTTTGCAGCCAAGGATCTCAAAACACTTCATAAACATTAATTAATTCAAATAACTTCCCTCTGAAGAAGGTGGGCTGACTTATAAATGTGGGTACATTCTTTCTGCTCATGTGACATCCACCCAACCATACTGTAATTTGTAGTCTTATTGTTCTCATATTCTCTGGCAGGGATTACTTGTCCTGGTGCCGGCTTTCTCTTTGCTGCTTATGACCCTAGGGAACCTTTTCTTCTTGACAGCCCTCTCTGGCCCTCACTGGAAACTACCACTGCCTATTCTTAAATAGCGGTTTTCTTTTCCCCAAGCTTTGGATCAGCATCTGTTATCCATTCGCTTTTTATTTTCTTCCAAAATCTCAAATTGTATCTTAAATAATCCTAAAGAACAAAAAAAAAGCTGTAACAAAAATCTCTAGGCAGTCTAGTACAATTTTATTTAATTTTAGTATTAGAAGGCTTATCTTATAACAGAACTATATATATGACCTGCTGGTTTTATGTGTGCTGTATACAACTACACAGACAGATCCTGATCAGCACCCACTTATGAAATCTTTGGGCACATTTTCAAAGTGGTATATGGGGGAATTTTGCTAAACTACTTTTCCTGACATAAGTCGGAATCCAACAGTGAAATCTCTATGGTCTGATTTGAAAAAAAACATACCATACACAGGCTATTCTCCTTTGTCCCCTTTACTATAAGTAGAATACAGAGCCAAATACTGAAGTTCCTTAGAAAGGGAACCTTCACAATCCACACAAAAAAAAGTAAAAGCAAAATACTGTGATAATTCGCTTAAGAAAACAATATTGGAGTTCTCAGTAGAGAGGTCAAGGAATGAAACAGCATGGATACTCAGGAATACTCTTGTGTTAAGTGGATCCTCCAAGTCAGGGTTGAGGCATATTGGCAAGGCAGTACAGACAGTATACAAACCATGCTGTCCCTGTTAACTCCTGAGAGCTGTCAATCTGACACATTTCTGAAGCACAATATTTACACACAAACTTCTTAAAACAAAACCACTATAAGATATTATTATTATAACTGTTGTACATAGCAGGAGAGTAGAAGTCCAAATGATGCCAACGTTACTATCTGGGAAGGACATGTGAGAGAAAGTCTGACCATTTTAGGGAGAGTGCAAACTAAAATATAGAGCACAACATTCCCCACAATCTCTCTCTCTCCCCCCCAATCCCCACAGCAGGATGGTCAAGATTTTCAGAAATGGGTGCCTACATTTAGGCTCCTACATTCATATTTAAGCACTTTGGCTTTCTAAGACTTCATGATTGACACTGTGATATGAACTATAACTACATGGAACTTCCCAGAAGCATGGGAGGTTGAACTAGATCTGCCTGCTTCAAAACCCCATGGTTGATACCTTCAAAAACAAGTTGTGGGGTTAGCCACATAACTCCCAATAATTTCAATGAGAATTATGTGGCTAAGTCCCCTAGTTGGCTTTGAAAATCTCGACACAAGTCCCCACCACTAGAGTTAAAGGAGAATCTCTTTTGGCTGATATTAGTATAGGACAATGACTGGGTATATCTGGTCTTTGAGGCTACTTACAGGACACCCCACGGTCCGAGTACATCCTGCCTCAGGAAGCAGTAACAAGTATGTGGCTGCTGTGTCTAGGGTCTCTAAATTGGAACCCAGACTAGTGGGTGGGCCTAGGTTCCCCTTCTGGCTACGAGTTAAGTGGCGTAACCACAAGAAGAGGGCAGGTCTTCTTTGGGAGTCAGAACAAAGCTGGGGCTGAAGACTCTATGGAGAGGAAACAGACTGCTTATTTGTTGGACTCTAATATCCTGCAAGGGGTTCAGTTGTTCTTTTTGACTCAGTCAGATGGCCTGCCATGGAAGACCTGCCAAGTCAGCCAGCAGGGGACACCAGAGGTGAAAAAAGGACTACAATACTTGACCCTGTCGCTTGGAGGCGCTCCAGAGGTAAGTGCCCCATTACAAGGACCTATGGAACTGTTTAGCACTTCTGACACCAACTAGGAGAGGGCAGTGGCTCACCTGGTCATTAGCCAGTTCATTACAGTACAAAACAAAAATAGCTAATGAAGCAAAGTAATGAAAACTTGTCTTATTAAATTTACAGAAGATTTTTTTCCCATTAACCTTTAAAGACCAGACATTAAAATGGACCAGCCTAAGAAACCAAATCAGTTCCAGGGCACTAGTAATCTTTTAATACAACATTAAAAGATTAGGCAGGTTCAGTTCATGTGGTCTAAATCAGTGGTTCTCAAAGCCGGTCCGCTGCTTGTTCAGGGAAAGCCCCTGCCGGGCCAATTTGTTTACCTGCTGTGTCCGCAGGTTCGGCCGATTGCGGCTCCCACTGGCCGTGGTTCGCCGCTCCAGGCCAATGGGGGCTGCGAGAAGCGGCGCGGGCCGAGGGATGTGCTGGCCACCCTTCCTGCAGCCCCCATTGGCCTGGAGCGGCGAACCACGGCCAGTGGGAGCCGCAACTAGCCAAACCTGCAGACGCGGCAGGTAAACAAACTGGCCTGACCTGGGCCGGCAGGGGCTTTCCCTGAACAAGCGGTGGACTGGCTTTGGTCTAAATGGCAGAACATCCTTAAGTACTTCAATACTGTAAAAAAGATTAGTGAGGGTCACAAGGAAATAATTCCATCAAAGTTTTGATGACACCATAAATCACAAGAATGCCATTATATTCAACTACATTACAGCTGATTCAAACTATTAACATAAATTCTATTAAAATAAAATTGAAGATTTTAGTCACTCAGTCACTATATTAGTTAAGGTAATTGAGGGCCAGTTTTACAAATGTAGGTACTTGCATTGTACTCAAATTTCCATGCATATGCAAAAATACCCAATGCTGTATTTAGAAACCTAGTTCACCACGTGTATACACAAATTCCTGTACTGAGTGCAGACTGGAAATCTGTGAATAAATTGGGTGCATGCAGGAGGTAAATTTATGCGTGCAGTTATGCACACCTAACTTTAAAAAGCTGGTCTTTAAATCAGAATTACTACACTATGTATTCAAATATTATTAATACTAATGTTATATTAAAAGATTTTCATTTTCTGATCACAGCATGATTAAACTTTTTAGATCATGTCTTAAATACAATTATTGAAATCAGTCATGAGGTACATTATAATACAACGCCATCCCTTCTGAGACATACATTTTTCTATGCCAAATAATTATTTTTGTTGCTAGTAGAAACCTTAAAGTTTAAAATGAAAGTGCTGATAGAATCATGACAGCAGTGTAACAACTGTAACAGCAGGATACAATATGACCATTGTTTCTTAACACATGATGGAGTCCAGATACACTATATTCACATGATACTTGCAGTTTTCAACATTTTGAGATAGTAGATTAAGTATTTTGCTTATATCACAGCCTAAACACCAGTAAAGGAATCCCCTGGACCTAACTTTATTCCTATAATTCTTTACTTATCTTCCTCCACAAGTTATCCTTAATCCACGTGTACACACATTTCTTCATATTACTATAAAAATGGTTGCAGCATTAATCCCTCAGTTCATTTCCAAAGTGAAGCGGCTTTAGAGGAACCATTAGTTATCATTTACACAACAAGCATCACAATTGCGTGGGTATTTTTATGAAACCTTCCAACTCTGACGCAGTTTCAGCTCATGATGTACTTTTAAAAACTGCTTTGACATCACTTCGGAGGATGGTTTGGTTTTGTTAGAATCTCAAACAGTTAAAGGATGCAGTGAGTCATCTGGGGACTTCTGGAAAGCTGAATAGTTCCAGGTGACTATTTGGAACACACACTCAAGAAACATAAAAACACTAAGACCATTGCTATGTTAAAAAGAACAATATGGCCCCTTTCAGCATTAGAATCGAACATGCAGGCTCTCTCATTATTTCAATAAAACAAAAACAGACGTTTAACCAAAAAACAAAACAAAAAAATCCCTAACCTTTCTCTGGCTTGGTCGAATGTTTTAAAGAGCCTAGGCACTACGCAAATTCTCTAGTGAGCCATGAATTCCATTTCATTTTGCTTTTTCAACAGGAATAGGTTGAAAGAAGATATGTTAACCAGAAAAAGAGCTTTTTAAAATCCCAAATAATACGGTGACTAGTTTCTAGGTGAAAGAAGGATAAAATACTCATCATCCTATGCAAACATTGGGGATATTTTCTCTCCTTTAGGTAACTTATAGCAGCATGTAATGCTGGGATAAAATAGTAATATTTTCTAAACTCACACTGACCATTTTGTTGCATGCAATATTATTGACATTATTTTGCTGGTTCTAAAGTAGCGCTATAAACTTAAAGGAACATTGAAATTTAAACTTTTGCTCTTCCAATTGTTCCTCTAATACTCTAATCGCTATGAAAATAGTAATATTGTAATTTTTTAAAAAATGCTTTACATCCGGATTGCCGTTTGTCTTTGGTCTGAGGAAGACTGGAAAGAAAGAATCAGGCTCAGAAACATGTGTGGGAGAAGAAAAAAGTGTTTAGATGGTGTAATTTATATTCTTGTATCAAAGCCCCTCTGCCAAACCACTACCCTCTCCTCCGGCATTTGGCTCCTTAAGACTCATTCTTCCATGACGCTCACAAAAAGTGAGTCAACAATTATATTTATTTTTTATTAATTAAAAAAACCCAAGACATTATTCCATCATGACAGGCACATGCCCTAACTAAATGTCATCCAGTAAAACAATAATATATTTTTTAAAAAGTAATTGCCTTTCGTGTGCTTATATCCAAGGGAAACACCTTAAGATGTGAGCTTACAAAGACTCCTTAAGAAAACTTCCTCAACAGAAGAAAGTATGGAAATAATTGAATTAGCTTCACTAAGAAGGGTTTGAACTCTATATAAGTGCAGATGGACAGAAACTGCCCTTCTCCTGAAAATGACATTATCTATCACATGCTTAAATTATATTTAGTGTACAGGCTATGTTAACCAAATACAGTATTTATGAATTCAGCCATTTCCTAATCTCCTTTGGCAAGGTTGCATTCTTGAACACTCCTCCTTCCCCATGATGATTTAAGTGCTTTTTCATAGAAAGTTCCAGCATATGAAAATATAAGCACTCTGGTTTTGTTCTTACAAACCAGTGTCCCAGTTCAGCAAGGTTGTTAAGACTTCAGTGAAACTACTCACATGCTTCAAGTTAGTTCCCTGCTGAATTAACTTGCTAAACAGAGGTCCAAGTTTGATTGCATTAACACTATAATGATAAAAATCATTACAATGGTTCATTAAAAATGTCAAATAAAACCAAACATGTTCTATATAATGTGGAACACTGAGGAGATTTACTTTTAAAGGTTAAGCACTGAATCTTGTGTGGTGCTATATGGCCGGAGACAGAACTAATCAACCTTCTTTTCACCTGAAGAGAGGATTACTTTCCTATTTTGAAAGACAAAATTTGAAACCTACTTTCTGGCCCTTACCACTAATCATAACTGTTTATCTTGTTTTAGTTAAGTCAGTAGTTTGAGCTTCCATGGGAAGGATGTCATCTCCTGGATTATATTACAAATGAAGTTCTCAACATTCATTTACGTTTCCAACATTTGAGTCCTATCAGCATATTAAGTTACCTGTGCATTGAGGTGGCCTGAAATCAAGGTAATTATATTTGTGAAGTGAAGGACAAAAGCAAATGAGCACAAGAATGCTGATGCTGAAAGTAAAACTCCCCTGTCCTAGTCCACACCTAAGAATGATACATTTAAAATCATAATGTGAGGACTGGATACTTGCACATATAATTCATTTCACTAACCTGTTCGCCTGGGAAGAAAAGCAGATCTATGTACTGAGGAGCTGAAATCTTGTGTATCTTTCACATTAACACAGGCAGATGGCCTCTGACCTTCTTCCAAGCTTATAGAAAGGGAACTTTCCGAGACTGCAAGACCACTAGACCCAGTGTTGAGCTGAAAGAGGGCATCCTGTGCTTTCTTTTTTTCTTTCTTTAACATACTTACTAGAATATCTGCAGAACATTTTAAGGAAATTAGCTGGGATCTCCTTTCCATAAATAATAATCCACTCTCTCCGTAAGCCACTTGCTCATACAGGTAGTCTTGTAGAACTGAATGGAACTAGTCACATATGGAAGGCCTATTCATGTGAATATGGATTGCAGGGTTAGGCCCATACGTTATGTCTATGTATTCACACTTATCTTTCCAAATAACCTATTCAATTTGTCCTGAGCACTAGTAAGATGACATTAGTGAGTGGTATAAATGGCTATGGCCAATCCACGTTTGGATAAAAGTAATAAATACTGTAAGGTTCTGTACAAAAATAGAAATATTAAATTCTAGTTACTCTTTCAAAATGGGTGACATTCCCTTTATTAAGTTGGGTAACATTGCAACATCAATTAGACCCTGCAGATTTCCCCAGTCAAATTTAAATCGTATAAGCCAGAAATCTTAAACTTTATAGGAAGACTGTCAAGCACACCACAATAGAAAGGATTATAAAACACAAAACAGGGTTTTAAAGAAATTCCTGCCAATTACATATATATTTTTTAGAAAGACCTTTGACATAAAAACACTTTAAATGAAGGAATGCAGGGGTTTTCTGATGGAATTCACTACACATTTAGCAAAAACAAAAAGGTAACATGAATCCCTATAAAGATGATGAGATTTTTTCATTTTGTGTCTAATTTATCTGATAAATGGAAAAAATACATGGAAAAATCTGGGCAAGGTGTGAGGAATTAGAATTATCAAGTTGATTAGGTGGCAAAAATTATTTGTCTTACAAATTGGTTCTTATCATAGTTTTTATAGTGTGCATAAAGACAAGAAGGATCTCTTACGGTTTATGGCAGGAGAGCCTCCAAGTCCTCGGTAGTTTTATTGCACCAATCATTATGTTAATTTTTAAAAGTAAATTGTAAAATTATTTAGGCTTCAAAATCCACTTACTGTTCCTTGCATGCTAGTTCTGATTTTAACTTTTAATATTTCAATTCCCCGTATACAGCTCTAATTAAAATTGATGGATGCAATGAATGTCTTCCTTGTACTTCCATAAACAAAGCCACATATGCATAACTGGGGCGAGTGCATCTGACTCTATTAATTGCGTATTTTGTTGTTTTATTACAAATATTTTATCAATTTAATGATTTATTTCAAGAAGACTCTCTTCTGAGCTAAAATAAGAAACTTTTAAAAGGTGTTATAAGTCAATTTTATAGCCAAATTAACTAGACAGTTTATCCTTTCAAAATAAACATTTGGCTCTTGTGAAGGATGCAGCAGACTAAAAGGCTTCCCTACCATTTGATTTCATCAGGGTAAAGCAAGCTACCAGTCTGAAGTACAACCCATTCACACTTGATATACTAAATCTGTGAGTAATTGTTGAACACAAAGAATGCAGTTAATCTTGTTTTTAATAATGCTAAAGAATCTCTGCTTGCTATAAACTTGAAAGCTATTTGTCAATTTTCTGCCATTGTTCAAGTTTTGTCCACAGATCAGCCACAAACTCAGGGACATGGTGACGCTGTGGTCTGCCTGCAGTTTTATCAGCCAGCTAAAAATAACTGCCCTTTCTTCATTTTGCTAAGCTACAGCAACTCATATGTTTCCCAGGAGGCAGTAAAGTGGACACAGCACATATGAGTAGTTTAATTTTTGTTATACATACACAATATAAAGGCTCAGCTTTAGTTTAAATGTTAAAGTTGGATGTAGAAAGCACACATTTTACATTTAATCTAAAAGAAGAGAGTCCAGTAGTCCCTGAAGCAGCATTTCATTTGGCTAAAAATAACAATACAGGAAATTCTATTCTTTGTAAGGTAATAAATTGTTCTTTATATAGCATCACAGTTTTCTATGCTAGACCCAGTTTATCATTTTCTGGAAGAGAGTTTACTAGACATGAGCCTGAACCACAACTTTTGGATCTGGATCAGAATTTCCCAAAACCCCAGCGTATTTGGATCCAGGATTTTGGTTCCGTTCATAACAGAAACAGGGACCAAGTGCAACAATGGGATTCTGATAAAGAGTGGTAGGAGACTCTTAGATTAAGAATGTGGATTGATACATCAATCTGAAAGGGAAGAAATTCTTTGCAGATCACCATCTCCCATTTCATACACACCCACACCTCAGATTGCAGCCAGATTAGTTTAAATCCAAATAAATCCTGTTTCATAAAGGATACTGATTTCATTATCTCTTTGGTGCAGAAGGTTTCTCAACTTCTTTAACTCCTCTTTCTTCTCTGGGGTATTAGTATCTTCACCTCCAGTGATGTCTGGGGAGAGCAGACGTCTGTCAGGAATGTTTGTACGATTTATCAGTTGCTATGAAATAAAATAAAAAGAGTTCTGGGTTCTTGTCACTCTATCCTCATCCCATTCATTTCTCCCTATCCCTGCGTGACTGTTTACCTATGCTAGCGGATTTGAGATTTCAGGATTTCTGAAAAGCAAAATCCCACCACTGGTAGACTGCAAAGCAATAAGTACTGAGTTAACTATGAGATATCTCCTGATTTCCACTGATCAGTTTTCCTCAATAAAAATATCTAAGCCTTACACATCTTTCTCTGGTATGGAACTCCCACTGTAGTAAGGAAAAAAGCAACATCAACTGGGTATTAATTCCTCCTCATCTAGAAATCAAATTCAGGGACCGCGTTTTATACTTTACTGTATTAGAAAATTGCGGAAGCTTTTATAGCAGAGCATAAACAAAAACAAAAAATATACCCCATGTTCAATTTATTGCTACTCCTCACCCTGTATATATCTTGTGTGCAGTATATCCCAGCATAGCATATAACCAGAACAGTTGTTGCAGCTGGTTCAGTGACACAAACCCTCTTTTCTGATATCTTCCTGGGAGTAACTAGTCTAACGTAAAGCTCCTTATTAGCTGCATATATATTTGGATGTACTCTCTATCCATTTACAGATTACTTCAGCACAGCAATTCCTGTAAATTCCAGTCCTCTCTATCACTCGCTCCACCTCTAATACCCTTTGGTTATTCCTTTTAGCTCCTTCAGATTCTTGCTGCATATTTTCCGGTTATTATTCCAATCCATTCCAATCCTTCAAGCATTTCTCGGCCCTGTATACACTCCCTTCTTCTCCATAGCTTCATGGTTGCTTTTCAGTTCTCTCTCCCCTGTGTCCTCTAATATTTCTAGTTCATTCTTAGGGCTCTCTGCCCTTCCTTGTATGTGTACAGAATATACCTTTATGTAATTGAAACAGTGCTTGATCTTGCGCATATCAGCTCCAACATCCAGCATGCTCTCAGGATCAGGATCTTCCAGAAACGTTTTAATTATCTCCTCCAGCCTGAAAGCACATAATAGGCAAAAATAACAAATATAATCTTTGAGGGAACTTAAAAATTCTCATAAGAACAGGCAACATTGACTCAAGCTAGGAATGTGTTTCAGAGTTGCCAAGTTTACTGCTTTTCCCAGTAGACTCTTGGTTTGGGGGTCCATTCTATTAGTCTACTTGAAAACACAAGCAATCAACTTCTTGTTTTTGGTGCTAGACTCTGAGCTTAACATGGGAGGGATCACAAATGATTCAGATAATGATTTATGTATGCTAATAAATAGTTTGGGGACTAAAATGTTTAAAAGTAATCTTCTGTTTTCCTGATTTCTCTCATAATTTAATTTTTCCATAATCAGTTTCCCTATGCTCTCTCACAAGACATAATTCTAAGACTACTGCTTTGGATGCTTTCTGCCTGTATTTTTGCTAGGAAGTATATGAAACTTAATAATTTAGGTTGCATTCATAAAATTCTCAGCCCCCACCATCATGTAGGGCAATGTCATTTTTTGGATCTCAGTTTCTCTATATACCCCCAAAGACCCATTGTTTCTCTTCCTATTGCTGAAATGTATTAAACATTTGATTCATTTATTGATAGGGGCTGAGCCTGCAGTCTTTAGGCAAGAAAAATACCCACTGAAGTCAGTGTGTGTGTTGCCTACATTAGGACTGCAGGACCAGGCCCATTAAGAAAATCATCGGAGATACAGAAACATGTCATTGCTCTTTTAGAGTCAAATTATAAGCTATGGCAGGGAAAACCAGCATATGGACCATGAAATTCTGTGAGTTACAACTCTTGGAATTTCTATAATATCCATGCATCAGCAGATGAGCTTTAAAACCTCTCCCCACTCCTATAGATCAGGCAGTGCCTGAGACCCATATTTCTGTGTGTCCCCCAAGGTAGACAGGATTTCTGTGTGAAAGACTGAAGAGCATGAGGATCTTAGCATGGACACCCAGTGCTTCTGCCTGGACTACTGCCCTAGAATCTCTCTCTCCATACAGGAGCACAGCTTTAGAGCAGCCATGGTTTTCTGCTGGTGGTTCATCGAGAGCCCCCTCTGAGGAAAGGGAGTTCACAACACATGCAGGAACAGGTTCAGCATTAACTTCAGCAGTAAATGCCTGAATGTTTGCAGGGTGTGGGGTAGGTGTGGGAATTGAGGAAGATACCACAGACAGTTACTGTCACCTAGCTCCACCTCTTCCTGACTCCTCAATAGTAGCAAAGCCTCAACCCTGTGGAGTGGGAGGAGAAGGGTTTTTATGGGGTCTGCAGAAAGAGGGCAACATGCTCTAAAGTGCTCCCAACACTTACGTGAGCCTGGTCAGTTTCAGCTAGCTTTTTCTTTCCTGTTTACATTATCAAAGGAGACTATATAGGCAAAATATTTAGTGTATATCATTCATTATATACATGGTCACTGACACCAAATGCTTGGCAAATGGATCTCTACAAATTCAAGAAGAGTGCTCTTGTTAGCTTAATTCTCAACCCACACCAAATTACCATAACCAACAGAGCCTCAAAAAATGCAGGCAAGAGCTACTTTCTCTTCTAAATTCATGCATGTCTGAAATTTTTCTAATTCCTCTGCTCATCCATAAAATTAAGCAACCATGTTAATGGAATTAGAGTTTCTGCCATGAAAAAGAACAGTTTATTGCTAACAAATACATGCTGAGACCAGTAAGGCACACTCTTGGATCCCATTAAACCAAAATGTGGGCATGTCATAAATATAAAGGGAAGGGTAACCACCTTTCTGTATACAGTACTATAAAATCCCTCCTGGCCAGAGGCACAAAATCCTTTTACCTGTAAAGGGTTAAGAAGCTCAGGTAACCTAGCTGGCACCTGACTAAAAGGACGAATAAGAGGACAAGATACTTTCAAATCTGGAAAGGGGGAAAAAGCTTTGTTTTGTCTGTCTGTTCTGTGTGCTTGCTGGAGACAGATCAAGAAGGCAAGCAATCCAACTCAATTAGAATTAGTAAGTAATAATAAGGGAATGCGTTAGCTTACTTTTATTTTGGCTTGTGATTTTCCTTGTCTAGAGGGAGGTTTTGTCTAGAGGGAGGTTTATTTGTAACTTTAATGTTTTGCCTAGAGGGGAGATCCTCTATGTTCTTGAGTCTTTTGTTATCCTGTAAAGTACTTACCATCCCGATTTTACAGAGGTAATTCTTTTACCTTTTCTTTAATTAAAATTCTTCTTTTAAGAACCTGATTGATTTTTCATCGTTTTAAGATCCAAGGGTTTCGGTCTGTGTTCACCTGTACCAATTTGTGAGGATATTATTCTCAAGCCTCCCCAGGAAAAGGGGTGTAGGGGTTTGGGGGATTATTCTCAAGCCTGCCCAGGAAAAGGGGTGTGGGACTCAGGGGGGTATTTGGGGAAGGTAGGGCTCCAAGTGGCCCTCCCTAAATGTTTGTTTAAATCACTTGGTGGTGGCAGCGTTACTTAATCCAAGGAATAGGGAGTTCTTAACCTAAATTGGTAGAAATAAGTTTAGGGGGTCTTCATGCAGGTCCCCATGTCTGTACCCTAAAGTTCAGAGTGGGGAGGGAACCCTGACAGGGCAGGATCCTGCAAGTTCATAGAGCACCCACTGAAGTCAGGGTGAATTGTATGTGCAAAGGGCTTAAAGGATTGGGCCATTTAAAACGTCTATTTACATTAGTTAGAAACAAAGTGTCCCTAGAATTACAGGTATTTATTTCTCAAGCTGAAGCAGAGCAGAGATTATTGAGTAATAAAGACCAGAATATTAGTTTTAATTATTGCTACATTTATCGGTCTCTATGAATAAGCATTCAATCCCACAAGTGGGAACCTTACTGGTAATTTCAGCAGATAGGCCAAGAAATAAATGGACATGGGAACTATCCCCTCACACCTACAAGTGGCCTCTGTGTGTCATGATTGGGAAAGGTGGAGAAGCCTATATTGCAACTGCCAGTGCTATAGCTAGTCTATGGATAAACAAAAGCATTCAGTATCTAGCACTAAGTCTGGCAGTATACCAGGGCCGCCCAGAGGGGGGGGGGGGCGGCAAGTGGGGCAATCTGCCCCTGGCCCCGCAGGGGCCCCGCAAGCCCTGGCCGAGAATCCCTTTCCTGGCTAGAGGTGCCTTTTTACTTACCCAGCGGCGGTCCGGGTCTTCGGCGGCATTTCAGCAGAGGGGGGCCCTTCAGTTGGCATTCGGCGGCATTTCAGCGGCAGGTCCTTCAGTGCTGCCGAAGACGCGGAGCGACTGAAGGACCCGCCGCCACCGCAGACTTGGAGCACCGCCCGGTGAGTATGTCCGCTCCCCTGCTTTGCCCCAGGCTCCCTGAATCCTCTGGGTGGCCCTGCAGTATACTGAGCACTACATTAACCACATTTAATAAGAGAAACATTCCAAAACTATTTTCTCCTAATTTTACGCACTAGGGTCAGATCCTCAATGTGAGGTCATTTAACGCTACTACAACATGGCAGTAACCTTGAACTGTAAATAAAAGAATAGGCATTTCAGCTATACCCAGATTGCCTCAGTTGGCAGAGACTTAGGCTACGGGAATCAATCCAAAAACATTTGTCAGCTAGAAGCTTGCAACAAGATCATCAAGTTAACATTGCAGGTAGTTACTAAGAATATTTTAGGAGAAAAGAGAACAGTAAGGCAAGGGAGAAGAGAGAGCATGAATTTGTCCCAGGCGACTGTTCTGTCTAATTTAGTTTCCTATTTACAAATTAGGTGAGTAGTAAATATGAATGTGAGGTGGTATTTTCTCCCTCCTCCATTACCTGTCACCCACTTGAGATTTCCAGCATTTTAAAAAACCGCAACTGCCCAATTCACTTTTTGTGGCTTGAAGACCACACATTCACTGGAGCCAAAGTGGATTTTAGTGCCAGATGGACTGATTCAACTTTGCTGTAGCAGAACCTAGATTAGAAGTGGTTAACCAACTAAGCCTTTTTGCCACTTCTAAAGAACAGTACTTCTTCAGTGTGTTTTAATATAGACCTTTATGCCAAAGAGGAAGAATTTCCTGAACCAAAAATGAAATGGAATTTTTTGCCAAAGGGAAAAGGAATGGAAAAGGCCCTCAAAATGCACAATTAAGCACAAGAACTAAAACAAGCTTTCAGATTTATATTCTGACTATTAAAGACAAACAACATCATGAATATTAATTTCTGTGCACACAAAAAAAAAAAAATTAATGGAGATATCCCATCTCCTGGAAGGGACCTTGAAAGGTCATCGAGTCTAGTCCCCTGCCTTCACTAGCAGGACCAAATACCCATTTTGCCCCAGATTCCTAAGTGGTCCCTTCAAGGATTGAACTCACAACCCTGGGTTTAGCAGGCTAATGCTCAAACCACTGAGCTATCCCTTCCCCCAAGCATAGACACCTTTTAACAGGAGAGAATTAAAGGACCAAGCTTCTTAGGTAAATATATAGCCAGATGACAAAAAGGATAGAAATCAGAACATACTGGGAGTTCTGCCAGTGGATTAAATTATTAAACAAAGGTAAAAATAAATTGATGATGCGATGCAGATGCAGTCTGAGGTTTCTCTTCCTGCTGAACATATCTTAAGTCCACTGAGCTAAATTTTCAGAATGATTTATCAATGAAGGGACCATGGAAATAATTTAAACATTCTAATACTAGTTATATAATGCCATGATTTAAGGCTTTACAGGAGACAACAAAGCTATTCCTCCCCCCCAAAGTGCTCACAGTTTAAATGAGAAAGATAACACAAATAATGACAACAGCGCACAGGACAAGAGGAGGGAGGAGAAGAGACAAGAGTAAATAAGAAGAGAGAGTGGGATACTGACCTTAGACCAACAAACTTTTGTACAGTAAATTTCTTTTTAAAAAAAAGCTATACATGTAGGTGTTTAAATTGTCAGGTAAGAGCAGGAAGGTAACTCTTGTCAAGGGGATTCCCAAAAAGATGGCTCAGAAGCAGTGGATAAGTTATGGCACAAAGGCTTCAATTTTATTTAATAAACAATAAAAATGTAAATAAATGAATGAAGGGAATGAATATGGTTTTTGCAACAAAGAGTGGTGGTAGCTGCTCAATTCAATCATGAGACACCACTTATCTGGCCACCCAGTCAAAGATATTCTCTTGCCCACCCTAGGCTTGGATATGTCTGTGCTAGAGCATCTCTCAGCCCCAGCTACACACCAAAGCCTACAATTCTAGGAGATATATAACCTCCCTATGGCCTAGCCCCAACAGCCGAATAATTTTATCCTCCTCCAAAGACGGCCTGTCCACAAAGCTATGATGCAACATGGAACTTGTGAACATGATTCTGGCTTGACCCAAGCAGAAATGAAAATGCAATGTTTAGTTAACATAACATACAAGTGACAGTTACACACCCATATGTTATCTCAATGCAAAACACCACTTATTCCCCTAGCACAGAGGCAGATGGGTGGGAGGGGAAACCTTGCAGCAGCAGGGGAGCCGGAATTGCTTTTTGGTCCTCCAAAGCTCATTCTTGACAGGGGGCTGGTACTAGCTGCCCTCTGGTCATAAAGAAGGCTCCTTAGGGCTAGAAGAGTGACCAAAGGCAGACCGCGAGGAAGGATGGTCCAGTGGCTAGGGAGCTAGCCTGAGAATTAGCTATAGACTTTATGTGACCTTGACCAAGTCACTTAATCACTGTGCCGCAGTTTCCCAGGGCTAAAATGGGAATATTAGCACTGTCCTAGTTCACAGGGTTGTGAAGGATCACTATATGAAAAGATTCGGAGGCCCTCAAATATTATGGTAATGAAGGCCCTATGAGTATGACAGACATGGTGTGTCAGGAGGGAAAGGATCCCCTAGCATCCAAGCAGGAAACCCCCCAGCAAATCCAGCCTAGCTGGCCACTGCCACATAAGGTAGGTGACTGAGCTGAATTAGCACAGAAAGCAAAAGGAAAGCCACCCCTGGAAAAGGGAAAAGTTGATCTCAGTCAGTTAATTATAGTTAACAAAACATAAGAATATAAAAAGAGAACAAAGTTTCTCAGCTCAGGGTTTCTAATTCAGTCCTGGGCTCAGAGACTAGCCTTCTCCTAGGCAGTCTCCGTCCTCTTGTTCCTGGAGCAGCTAACTTTTACAGCCCCTCTGTGGAGCACCTGGGTGAGCCTAATTATTATTAACTTCTTGTTTGCTCAGGTCAGGGTAGTGTCTGCAAGCTGCCCCAGATAATAGAAAGTGTCAGAATAAGGATTAGTGGTGAAAAGCTAGACAAAGGAAGAGAGTTTTGAGAATATATTTGAAGGCGGAGTGAGGTTGCTTGGCGTGCAACACATTTTAAATAAAAAGTACATTTTGCGACTGAGCTGTTCTGTTTTACAACGTCTGATCCACTGCTGTGTCTCCTCCAACAGCTCCTTTAGTCTTTGTGCAATCTCTCTCCTCGTCAATTCATCAGTACTCCAGGGAAAAGGTTGTGCTTTTAAACATATGACATAAAACAGATCAAATCAGTCAAAAGATACTGCTAGCACTATCAGAACATTATTTTTTTTTCAGAAATAACATTGTTGCTGACTTCTTCTGCACAGGAGTCATCCAGGATGAGATTTTTCTTCTATACTTGACTTGTATTTATCAAGACACCATCGAGGAGTACAGGACTTTAATGTTTCCTATCTTTGTAAGAGACTGATTTGGCAGAAACTGATTTGGCAGAAACTCCTGCTTTTTTCCATATTTTCTTTCTTTATTATTTTTTTAAAATTAGCCAATCACAAATTTCTGGGCACTTTTCCATCAATGATTTAAAAAAATGTATCAAATCAATTGATTTGCATTAACTAAAATTAAAGAGCATCAACCCCCAAAGACTAATACAATAATAAAATAATTACAATAATAAGTTCCTACTCTGATCCACATTCAGGCAAAAGCCTGAGGTCAGAGATAGGCTCTCTACTGTCCCCTGAAAGCCAAGGAATTGAGGAATGCTCATATTAACAGGGGAAGTCAATTCCAGAGTGGAGAGTCCTCCACTGAAAATGCCTTGTCCACAGCCTGCCTGGTGTTCAAATTTAGGATGTTCAAGTATATCAGCTGCTCTCAATTCCCATAGCAAAGCAAGGATAAGGAAAGACACTCTCAGATAACAGAGACTCAACTTCTATCAGGGTTTGTCTACACAGCAAATGGAATCAAAATACCTAGATTAGTTGTACTTCCCACCCTTAGTTATTTCAATGCAAGTTGGTGTGTCAAAACTGTTATTTCAGAATCAAAATGCCCTATTCCAAGATGACTTTTCAATAAAAGAGTGACCAAGTTATATCAAAACAGGACACTTAGAACACTCATATTCTGAAATAAGTGTCCTATTTTTATATAATTTGGTCATCTTTCTTACTGATAAGTTTTGTTGGAATGGGGCAATCTTATTCTGAAATAAGAGTGTCCACCCAGATTTGCACTGAAATAACTAAAAGCGTGAGTTACAATCGATTTAGTTATCTATTATGTAAGATTATTTTCTCTGGTCTTCACAAACACAATCTTGCCTTGTTGATATTCACTGAGAATGCTGCAGCTAAGATAATATTCCTAGCCTGTCACTTTGACCATGTCGGCACTCTCTGCATCCCTCCACTGGCTCCCCTTTCTTTATCCTATCAAACGTAAGCTACTGGTCTTCACTTTCAAGGCTTTTCATGGCCTATCCTCCCCCTACCTATCATCTCTCATTCAGTACTAAAAGGTCAACTCCTGCTTGTGACTGACCCATGATGCCAGTCTCTATTGCCCACTTGTTAAATTTTGAAACACACACCTATGTGCTTTCTCCCATGCTGCCCCTCACACCTGGGAGAAGCTCCCTGTAAATATCAGCAAATCTTATTCAATATCCTCCTTAAGATGCTTCTTTGCCATGAGGCCTATAAAAAACTTGAAAATGGCTAGGGTACTGGTGTGCTGAGACCACTACCTGTCATGCTGACCAATACAGTCTCATTTTTTTCCTTGTACTTCCCCGTCTCTTTGTCTGTATCTCTCTGTTGTCTCTTGTATTATAGTCATAGTGTAAGCTCTCTGGGGCTCTTCCTACAGCCTCCAGAATAAAAAGGGACCTGGTCCGTCATTGGAGCTTCTAGGCCTTATGATAATACAAATAATATTATTATTTCAGTTCCAGTCTCTGTGTACACAAGTTCTTAAGTTTTAAAGGTCAATATCAACACACACTGAATTGCATCAGGAAATGAGTAGGGAGCTAGAGCAATCTTTAAAACATAGGTAATAGATTCCCTATAATTAATACAACAAGCAAGTAGACTGCCACATTCTTCATTAGCTGTAGCTTCTAAGTGGTCTTCAGGGGTATCCATGCAGACACATTATAGTGAAGCCACCTGTAAATCCAGAAGTGTCCCTTATGTATTTTTTTCCCCATTTGTTGTTGAGTAAAGGGATTGTCAACTATTAAAGCTCGACCAGTTACTACTAACCTAGTAGCTGCGGCAAGCTCCAAAAGGAGATTTTCAAATCATGGCACTCTTCCCCTCAGGACTGTTGGGTTCTGTCCTAACTGCAGCAGGCCTGGCTCACACTGTTGGAAGCTAGAGTGTGCTGAAGTCAGTTGCCAGAACCCTGCTGCCTCAGGAAGAATAGTTTCCCCCAATAGAAGCTCCCTGGAGGAGGAAGAAAAAATAGTAGCACACAAAGGCCTTTTTCTTTATGAAAAACAGCAGTAAACAAGAAAGAGTTTCTCTCACTTAATGATCATCCAAGAATAATGAACAGAGAACTCAAGTGAGTAAGAATCCTCCTACCCTCCCCAATCATCACTTTCTAAACACTCTGCAGTGATTAAGTTTAAGGCCAATTTATAAAATTCATTTAAAGTTGGTCCAGTTACAAGATAGCATACATGGAGCGAAGCATAAGGATGTGGCTTTAAATGTTTAAGACAGCAAAAAACAACAGCAGCAACAACAGCAAAAAGTAGGTTATACTTTCCTGAGCCAACAGCTTGTCTTTAAGGTGAACTGCAAAACAAAAAAATATACAAAATATTCCTCCTGCCTGGTGTATAAAGAGGCTCTGGGTTAGTTTTTATATCTGGGTTTGTTTTTTCAGTTTAGTATCAAGAATATCTGGCCCTCGCTTTTCACTTTGGCCTTTTTTTATACATTTCTCACTGGTGCTAAACTGTATTTCCACTGGTATTAGTAGCATTGTGTAGATGACTGATTTAGCATTGTGTCAAGCACTGAGCAGTATTAGGGATGTGTACACTGCAAATGAAGGTGTGATTGTAGCACAGGTAGATATACCTGCACTAGTGTTAATCTAACAATAGTGGTGTTAAAATTGTAGTCTAGGCCAGGCAAGTTGCAGTTCTAACATGAGTTAGCTGGTGGAGGTAAGCCCTAGGATAGACCCCTACCAGGTAATATGTGTTAAAATACAAATTGCGCTGTCTACAGTAGGGTTTTAGCAGGTGCTACCCAACACGATTCCCAGTGTACACATAGCCAGAGGGTGGAGAGGATGCTGAATCGTAGCCTTGGGAGAGCTGCAGCTCTCATGTGAGAGGATCACTGAGGTCTTTCAAAAATATTCCAAAAGGCCTTGTCCTCACACCAAAAATCAATCATAAATAAAAATAGAAAGAAGATTGGATCTGATATTCTGAATGTACAAATAAAGCTGAAAGTTTATTTTGGATTTTTTTGTGTGAAGAAAAAACAACAAAACATGTTACGAGACTGTCTTTATATATCATAAAGGAACATCAGAAGGGCACAATCTTTTTTTCCCTCTTCTTTTCAGTTTGATTTCAAAGGACTTCAGTTGTTTCTCATGATAACTAGAGTGACAACACTAAAGTGAAAGTTTTGACAGAAACACAAAGTCCTTTCTAATGACTTCACCTTTTCCCCCTTGTTTTGTTTTTCTTTTGCCTTTCCCCCCATCTTATGCCATTCCTAATATCCCATATTTTTTACAAGTATTAAGTAACTCTTTGGTCTTTTATTACCCTCTTCTTTATAATGCTCTTATGTTGTAAATGCAGACATTTCTAAGCACTCAGCAGTTACAGACAGTTTTACAATATCAACTTTACCTCTCTTCTACTACCGTCCATGCTCTCATGAGCTCTTCCTTAATTAAGCCTGCCTATCAACACCTTAGTCATATCACACACAAAACCACAAAAGCTGCCTATCCATATTACCTCAGATGGGAGGCAGATTCTATGATAGTCCAACTGAAAGACGATCAGCTGATATCTGCTATACTGCAGTGTTATCCTCTTTAACAACTGATTTTTACCTCCTTAAACAATATTCAATATGCATTTCCAGTTCTGAACCAGTCGGGCATGTTTTTATGAACCAGGATGCAAATAACACAGCTGAAATACATCAGAGAAAGCACCATCAGCCAGTTTTTACATGATTTTTTGAAGTTTAGAGCTTTCAATAATATGTAACATGCAGGGTCTCAAAACACAGGGGCAAGAATTCAAGACTTCTAGGGATTTTGGAAGCCCTCGTTTTGCCCTTGCCTTGTGTGCGATGATTCATTTGTGGGAGCTCTTGCCTTTTAACCACAGACCACTGGTACCGTATATCACATATAAAAGTGGAGTTCAGTTAAAGAACAATGAATTCACAATTTAGTGTCAGCTGTGGATTCTATGACATGTGAACCTGAAATCCAAGACTATGAAAAACAGGCTGTAAACAAAAGAAGCTACTGAAACATTTTTGAGGTCATTAGATGGGTTATTTTCACAAAATCTGCTAAGAGGAGTAGGCAGAAATTCAGTTTGTTCACTATAAACTTTGCAGTAGGGTCTCTGGCCTGCTACTGTTAACTCATACCATGCACTTCTAGTCCATTATGGCAGAGAATTCTTTTTGAAAAATGTTTTAACTGTTATAATGATCCTAGTGCATAAAAGAACTAAGAATTCAAGTCTGACCATGTAATTTAGTTTGTGATTGAACTAAACACTAAACACATTCACTAAAAACTAGGGATCTATTTATCCATTGATACATGAGAGATTGAAAAGTAAATGCCATCATAGCTAATAGGAGCTATCCATGTAAGTTCTCTATGAATCAATAGGAGAATAAAACCCCCAGGGTCTCTAACTAGCCAATTAACTGATCTTCCTATGAAAGACTAGTGAGAAAATGGAAAATACTTCCAGGCATTCCTGCTAACATTACGACAAAGGAGATAAAGTGTATAGGATACATCTCAGCTTATGCTGGAAAGAGGTGCAAAATGCCACTATCTATACCAAAAGATCCCTTTATGACTAAGCTGCAGAACAAAAGGCATTCATGCAATGCAGTCTATTCTTAATATTAAACAATACAATGGAGATTAATAAGCTGTGAGCCTGATTCAACCCCATTTTAGTCCACGTGAGTGTTTCCATTGATTTTAATGGGAGCTGGATCAGGCCCTCTGTATAAGAGTTTATATTGTTATTCATAACCGTTAGTGGGCTCTGGTTTCAGATGAAACGTCTCAGCATAAGATATTTTTGCAAAAGATATTTTTTACCTTGTAGTCTAAAAGCATTTAGGGGTCATCTACACTTGACTATTTTGGGAGGGAGTCTTCCAACTTTGCACTAGCGCGAAGCACTAGTGTAAATGGCAGCAGTTCTGTGTCGTCCAGATTTGTTCTGAGAAGAGTTAGACCACACGGTGGTAAAAATGCCAATGTGCTGTATACACTGGCATTCTCACCTTGCTACCACCACTGGAGCTGCAACAGAGGTGAAGCAGCCTAAGTAGGGACTTTTGCACTGGGAAATAGAGGGTAAAATGGGGCCCAGCTGGGGCCACCCCTGCTGCTAGAACCTTCTGACCCACAACTGTGCAGGGGAAACAGCCCCATTCTGGGGGCACTAGGATCCAGACAGTGCCTTCCCTTCCCCCACCAATGTGGTTTTGGGGGAGAACTGCAGATAGCAGCCAGCCAGAAACTCCAGCCGAGAGGAACAGAACCAGTCAAGGCAGAGACCTTTGGACATTCCAGTCAAAAGCATACCATTCTGACTGTCTCTGCCTTGTGCGGATTCGTTGTTTGCACCAACCCTCCCCTTTCTCCTCCAACCCCCTCAAAGTCTCTTCATCACAGCTTCACAGCATACTTGCCCCTCTTACCCTCTCCTCCCCTGACCTGTTCCCTTCACCCCCCTGCTCTTCCATTCCCTTTCCATTTAGCTGATCCTCTCCTAAATTAACCCATTGAATACCAAGCAAATAAATAAATCATGGAACATGACGTTTTTCACCATCACATTGTTCACTCTGCTTGTGTGTTCTATCCGTTCCACTACCATGTGTCTGTCTTGTCAATGTAGAAAATATTGTCTCACTGTTTCCTTGTACATTCCTATCCGTCTGGATGCATTTGTTGTCTCTTCTCTTATACTCCGTTTGAAAGCTCTTCGGGGTAGAGGCTGTCTTTTTGTTCTGTGTGTGCACAGTGCCTAGCTAAATCGGGGTCCTGGTCTATGATTGGGGTGCCTAGATACTATGGTCATACTACTACTAATAAACAATAATAATAAATAATAATAATAATAATACATTTCCTAAAAAAGGCTAATGTAAAAATAGCTTCCTGGTTCAAATATCGCTTGGCTTACTGAGGCAAGTAGATGATTCCTTTTTAGGTAAGCAGGATTTGGCCCTTACTGTAATGGAAAACTATAGATGCTAATTACTGTATATACTGACACATGCTTTTTTTAGCCACCTTATATAATTGTATTAGGTCCTGAGTACTCAAATGCTTATATATATATATATAAAAAAATAAAAAAAAGCTGTAGATCCCATTCTAGTATCAGTTTTAATGTTTTCATATAAATACTTGGCTCTGACATGGACAAAACAAAGAAACCCAGCATTGGTAAACTATATAGCATAAATTGTTGCTGAGATCCAATTTCTTGTAAAGTGAAAATGAGTGATACGTGAGCTTGTAAATTATCATGTTTCATTCAATTACTGCATTACGCTAGCACAGCCATTGCTAGATTTAAAAAGAGTAATGTGCGTGAAATCCTGGCCTCATTGAAGTCAATGCCAAAACTCCAGTGGCTTTAATGGGATCAGGATTTCACCCTTCTATGTTTATCGGGTAGATGGATACACAGCACAAAGTCTTGCTACAATACAATGTTAACACATTAGAAAGAAATATTCAAGCTCTGTTAAAGGTCTTGTGACTTTATATTCTTTAAAAGGTAGACTAGTTAGGTTTTCTAGAGAGCACAGAAAATCCTCAATTTGCATCCAGAAGCTCCAACATTTTTAAGGTAGCAATGCTACAAACATTGGGTCTGATCCTTTGAAGTGTGGAGCCCCTTCAACTTTCAATGAAGCCAAATGGAGTTGAAGAGGCTCAGTCCTTTCAGGTTCAGGCCAATTGCGATTATCTTAATTTTTAAGGAAAGCAACAAATGCCTCCAAATTTTCCAAATTGAAATAATATTTGATTATTTTCATATTCAATGCTTGTGTTGCTGTTCCCAAAGTAAGTTCATTCCAAATGAAGGAAACTGTGACTGATAAGTCCAGCCACAACAGACAAGGGTATTATTAGCTGGATATTTTTAGTATGCTAATCATTTTGAGCAAACTCCTATTGGCCTTAATCAGCAGTGCCAAAGCTAACAATGTGACTCTTAAGCAACTATAATTAGGCTTTAGAATTAACATCCAATTAAGATGAATGGGGGAAGTCTGGCACTTTACTAGACTAGAAACTTAAACGAAAGTTTTGAAACTTGGATGTCTAAAATTAGGCACCAAATGCTTATTTAGGATGCTAAATATGTAGAGCCCTGCAAATCTGCGGGTATCCGCTTTATATCGATGGACCATTTCTGTGGGTAGCAGCGTGGATGTGGATACAAATTTTGTATCCGCGCAGGACTCTGATGGTAAGAGCCGAGTGGGCAGCTGTGAGGAGCTACGACACAGACCCTTCACCTACTCTGGGCAGGGGACCTGAGGGGCAGGGACACTGGGTCGGGGGCTGCTTGGGCCCCACGCCCAGGGCAAGTGGAGGGTCCGTCGCAGCTCTCCACAGCTGCCTGCCTGGCTCTTACCATGGCCGGGCTGCAGCTCCGAGCCACTCCCCCCAGCTGGAGCTGGGTTGGGGAGAGCCACGCTAGCAGTTGTGGGGAGGCTGAGTCCCTCCACCTGCCCTGGGTGGAAGGGCTGGTGGGCAGAGACACTGGGCGGGGGTACTGGAAAACAGGGACACTGAGTGGGGAGACTGGGACATTTGGTGGGGAGGCTGGGGGGAAGGGACACTGAGTGGGGGGCTGGGACATTTGGCAGTGGGGGGGAGGGACACTGGGTGCGGGAGGAGCTGACAGTGCGGCTCTCCCTGACCTGGCTCTGGCCGGGGAGCGGGATGGCTCAGAGCCGCAGCCTGGCCACTAAACGAGCCAGGTGGCCAGCTGTGCAGAGCGCAGTGGACCTGAGCAGCCCCCAAACAGCTCCACAGGTCTCCCTCCTCTTGCCAGGCCAGCAGCAGACCCTCCACCTGCCCGCGGTGCAGAGGAGGATGGGGGGGGGAGGTGCCTGAGAGCAGCCCCCGGCTGCATCCCCACCCCCCAGGCTCCCCGCCTGACCGAGGACAAGCGGGGGGTCCGCAACTCCGTGCAGGTTCCCCACAGCTGCCTCCGATTCTCTCCGACCGTGCTCCAGCCTCAGCCCAGCCCCCAATGTAGAGCCCAGCAAATCCACGGATAATTTTTGGGGATAGCGGATCGGATGCAGATACACATTTGTGTACCTGCGCAGGGCTCTATAAATATGTGCTCTGACTTTCAGAGAGGCTGAGCACCTGAAGTTCCTATGATTTCAGTGGGAGTTATGGGTGCTCAGCACTTCTGCAAATAAGAGATACATTTTCAAAAGTCCTTAAATGACTTAGGAGCCTAAATCAATAAAACTACAATGAAAGTCAGTGAAATTTAGGCCCAGATTTTAAAAGGTATTTGGCATTGCTTTGCTCAGTGTTGCAACACCTAACTGATTTAGGAGCTTTAACATCATTTTCAAAAGTGATTTAAGCACTTAAGTGTCTAAATTCCATCAACTGTCAACAGGATGTTGCACTTATGTACCTAAATCCCTTTTAAAAATGTGATTTAGGCTCCTAAATCAGTTAGGCTTTGCAACACTGTTTCAGCAATGCCTAAATAGGCATTTAAGAGCCAGATTTTTAAAGGTAAGTCACTTCTGAAAATGAAACTTGGTGCTTTTGAAAATTTTACTCCAGGTCACATCTTTGGAGCTTTCTTTAAAGTATACAAGTTTGAATATTTCAGTCTTAGGGTATGTCTACACTACCCGCCGGATCGGCGGGCAGCGATCGATCCAGTGGGGGTCGATTTATCGTGTCTAGTCTAGATGCAATAAATCGACCCCCGAGCACTCTCCCGTCGACTCCTGTACTCCACCGACGTGAGAGGCGCAGGCAGAGTCGACAGGGGAGCAGTAGCAGTTGACTCACCGCAGTGAAGACACCACGGTGAGTAGGTCTAAGTATGTCGACTTCAGCTACATGAACTTAGATTAATTCCCCCCCACCCCCCTTCTAGTGTAGGCCAGGCCTTAGATTCTACAGAAAGAAGTAAAGCCTACAGGACTTCTACAGGGAGATTGTAAATCCTTGCAATTTTCTGGGTTCTCTTGATCCTAGTCATGCTGCAAAAAACTGATTAGATTGACGTTTGTGAATAAGATTTAAATAATGCTGCCAATACAGTAAAGTCTCATTAAAATAAAAATAGTCATAATATCTTGCAACAGCAAACCAAAAATACAATTTTAGAAAAATTAATCAAAGGGCCATAGAGTTGGTCCAAACCTGGAATATTGGAATGTGCAATATCAGTTCAAGAAGGAGATGGACAGTTTTGAGAAGAAAAAGGAGAATACTGGTATAGCCCCTATATCTTGTTTGTGGCACTAAGTTGATGATCATAAATGTTGTAGGTTGACTGGTGTAGGCCGAGCTAGGTCGATGGAAGAATTCCATTGACTTAACTGCTGTGTCTCAGGGAGGTGGATTTACTACAGCGATAGAAGAACCCCTTCCATTGCTGTAGTAAGTGTTTACACTAAAGCACTACAGCAGCATAGCTGCAGTGATGCAGCATTTCAAGTGTAGACATACTCCCTGATTCTACAGAGCTAACTGGAGTAAAAATCATAGTCACTGAAGCAACAGATTTGACCCATACACCCAGAGAGTGGAACTGATGAGTAAAAATGGCATTTTCTTACACAATTGATGTTCAGAGTAGAACCATCATTTAAAAGAAATAATAGATGCCTAAATCCCACAACTGGACAATCAAACAGGCACCTTGATGTGCAAATTCTAATTTAAGCATCTGAATTTCTCCATTCTTGTTAGGTGTCCATATCTGAAAAACGAACTACTCTTTTATTACTTATACTTTTAAAATAAAACCAATCATACCTTTAATCTATAGAAATTAAGCAGAACTCAGTTTTTTGCCCTGCTGATCATATGAGAAATAAGTTACATGATTAAAACCAGTTCTTTAGTCCATTTTGTACCAAGCTCACATATTGTTTGAAGCAGCTTTGAAAACAGTCATTTCA
Organism: Trachemys scripta elegans; assembly: GCF_013100865.1. Taxonomy (NCBI): domain Eukaryota; kingdom Metazoa; phylum Chordata; order Testudines; family Emydidae; genus Trachemys; species Trachemys scripta. The sequence goes on along the minus strand of NC_048300.1, from coordinate 57,219,272 downwards.
GAAATGTCAGCATTTCAGTGAAAACACAGTAGTAACACTTTCTTCACTAACGTGCGTTCCAACACTCTTTAAACAGTTAGTTCACCATAAAAGAAAAGCTTTCACTTTTCGGACATGTTTTTACCTCTGAAAAGACACACACCTCAATGATTAAAATTTTCTGTTACCACTGAAGAAAAATCTTGGAGTCATTATGGATAGTTCTCTGAAAACATCCACTCAATGTGCAGCATCAGTCAAAAAAGTGAACAGAATTTAGGAGCCATTAGGAAAAGGATAGATAATAAAACAGAAAATATAATAATGCAATCCCTGATAAGCCCATACCTTGAATACTGTGTATAGCTCTGGCCGCCCTATCTCAAAAAAGATATATTAGAGTTGGAAAAGGTACAGGGCAACAAAAATGTTGGAAGGGCAACAAAAACGATTAGAGGTATGGAACAGCTTCCATATGAGGAAAAATTAAAAAGACGGGGACAGTTCACCTTGGAAAAGAGAAGAGTAAGGGGGATATGATGGAGGTCTAAAAAATCAGAAATGGTGTGGAGAAAGTGAATAAGGAAGTGTTATTTACCCCTTCACATAACACACGAACCTGGGGTCACCCAATGAAATTAATAGGCAGCAGGTTTAAAACAAACAAAAGGAAGTACTACTTAACACAATGCATAGTCAGTCTGTGGATCTCATTGCCAGGGGATGTTGTGAAGGCCAAAATTATAACTGGGTTCAAAAAAGAATTAGATAGGTTCATGGAGAATAGGTCCATCAATGGCTATTAGCCAAGATGGTCAGGGATGCAACCTCATGCTCTGGGTATCCTAAGCCTCTAGCTGCCAGAAACTAGGAGTGGATGACAGGGATGGATCACTCGATAACTGCCCTGTTCTGTTTATTTCCTCTGAAACAGCTGGCATTGGCCAGACAGGCTACTGGGGTAGATGGACCATTGGTTTGACCCAGAATGGCCATATTTCTATTCTTATGTACTGGCCATTTTAAATGTAGGTGCTCAGATACCACGGTGAAGGGCTGCAGTATGAAACTCTAATATAAATTAATCTGTCCATCAAACTGATGCAGCTTACAAGGATCATTTTGTGGAAGTACAGAGCTCCTGCACACCTAGAGCTATGTCACCAGCCTGTAGTGTATTCGGTTACAATCAGGGGAAAATATGGTAAAGATTTTTTTGCACATTGTTATTCTTACCTTTCATAGCTGTCTTGATATGAGACAAGGTAATTATACCCTTTGTCATCTCCACCTCGCAGTTGATATGGACTCAATATCAGCCAATATGAGCTCTTGAACTCCATTCCCCTTTTTGTAAACGAAAATACTATCTGCATTGTTTGTATAGCAGCTTAAGCCTTGTGTGACTGTTAAAGCTCTATGTTTTATCACAGTGCAATATTTTAGTACTGTGCTAGCATAAAGATGTCAAAATGTTGAATTGGGAAAATAAAAGCCAGAAGGGACTGATGACAAGTCCAGCACATGAAAAAGATGAACAATAGTTGATTAAGTTAAAAATAAAAAGCTATTGCAATAGTGTGTGTACCTGAAAGAAGTTAAAGTTATTAATAGACTGAAGTGCTAAGCCAGCATTTCCAGTCCCAGGTTTAGAGAGTTCCAACTGGCATGGATTCTGGAAGCGTGGGTGCTATGGAACACAAATGTTTTGATTTGAAATCCTGATTTTCTGGGCATAAAACTTAGGTTGCTAGTGAGCTCATTCGGAGAAAGAAATTATACCAACATCATTCAAACAAAAAGGCCTCTCCCTTTTATTTCTGGCATGCTACTTACAAAAAAAAAAAGGAGAACGATTCCATTTAAATGTGACTTTTTTTAAATTTTAAATTATAATACAGAAACCTGTGAGTATACAATTACCTTCTAGTGGGTGTACTCATGCTGCTATTTTATACATGTTTTTTCAAGTGTGCAAAGGGTTCCAAAAATTTTTTCTAAACAAGGAACTAATTCTTTAGCTCCAAGAAACATTTAGGGATCAGCCCATTATAGTTAAAAAAGAGGACTGTGAGATTCAAAGGAAGCAACTCCTATTTTGACAGCATTTTATGAACTCCATTCTGAACCATAAAGTCTAGCAGAAGATAATATTATATATTTAAATAAACTAAATGAGAGCAGCAGAACTCTTACATGTTTAACCAAGTATAAAAATAATACAACCCTATATATAGAGAAATAAGGTAAATACTACCTACAGAAGATAGAATTTAAGGTTAGAATTCCAGAGGCAGTTGTAGCTTTATTCTCAAGACTTGTGCTGTGTAACAATGTACTATATACTAGAAGAGTCAAGCACATTTGTTTTTCATTTTGTTTTGAATGTTGTGAAAAACAATGCGACAATGCAGCGTTATATGGTCTCCCTGAGAGATATTTTTCCCTTTCCACTAATTAAAAAAACAACTGGAAGATCCTCCCTCTATTTGAGTAAAAAAAGAAAATGAAAGAACCAGCTACAGAAACATTTTCATGTACTGGGCCAAACACTACTCATTTTACTCAGGTGAATAGTTCATTGACCTCAGTTGGGACTACTGCAGTAAGACAAATGGGATGTAGCCCATTACGCAAGATGCACTTGGCAGAAAGTAATGAATCAAGTAATTTGAAATATAATACTTTTATAGCTAATTATATGTTCAAAACACTCGAACATTAACTAATTAATTCCTACAGCAAACCTAAGAGACAACAGTCAGAAGTATCACTATGCCCGTTTTACTGATTAGTCTTGAGAAGAGGGGAGAAGTAAAGAGGTAGAGAAGTAGTATCACCACTTTCCATGTGCACCCCATTAATGAGAAAGAGAGAGAATACAATTTTTCTGATTATTTGGATGCTTATTTAATTTTGTTAGTGCTAAGATATATGGTCGTGGACACATTATAAATTCGATTCGATTAGAAAACTACTCCTGGCCCTGAGCTCCATTGCTTATCCACAGGCCCTTGCTACATTTTTGTATCCCTCCTCTACTGAAAAGAGCCGCCTAACTGAAATAAACAATTATACAAAGATAGCAAATGAAGTACTTGCTTAGTGCTTGAAAGATTTTAGCTCAGGTGTTTTGTACTTCAATGTTTCTTTTGGGTATCTGTATCAGCATCAAACAAACAATAAACTGATTATACCACATAGTACAGAATGCCTTGAAAAGTCTAATTTTATTTTGGTCTTCCCAAAATTTAGGCAAAGGAACACAATGAAACTGCTAAAATATGAAGGTACTGTACAGATTTGTCCTGGACATATTTAGTGTTCACTTCTCTACTTAATTACCTGCTCCTGATTTATAATATATTACATAAACCTTAAGGAAAGACCAGAGAAAGACTTCTATTAAAGTTTAAGAATTTTGAAGCAAAAGAACTACAAATACCCTGAATATTTCAAAATATATAGTTTAAGTACAGATCATTTAAGATCAACGGAAGATGTGTTAACACAGTAGAAATTTGCAAATAGTATCTGAACTCCACAGTTGATGTTAGTTATAATTTCCTTTGATAGGATAAGTAGCAACATCTAACAAGAAATGCTAATCTGGCAGAGATTCCTAATGTTTTAGGCCAAACAGGCTGCCGCTATTCTAAAAGAATTATTCACTGTGTCTCTGAGAGCCATTATTGTAAGGTGACTCCTATTTATGGACAAACTCAGCATGCTGTATCAGCCTATATTCAGCATCTCTTCTCCTCTACTGTATGTCATAACCATCTGCCCCATTCCTAACCTATTAAGTAATTCTATTTAGATTAAAATGTATAAGAACCTGATGCAAATTTATAACATAGAGGTTTCACAGTCACACACTCAATAGCAGATCATCATGCTGCCACCTCCATACAGGACTGTCCACTTATATTTGTTCCCTAGTTTATGGTTGTTCCTGCAAACTTTCGCTCATGTGAGCAGTCCTTTCTCATGTGGACAATTTCAATAAATGGAATTAATCCTGTGAGTAGAGGTTTGCAGTATTGGGCAGAGAGACACTAAATGAGGGCTGGTCTGGTTAGGTCCTGTGATGGTGTCGCTGGTGTCTACAGCTGTCTAACCAGATCAGCTAGAACACTTCAAATTTGACACCATCAGATCAGGATTAAACAAAGACTGTGAATGGCTAGCCAACTACAAAAGCAGTTTCTCCTCCCTTGGTGTTCACACCTCAACTGCTAGAAGAGGGCCTCACCCTCCCTGATTAAACTAACCTCGTTATCCCCAGACTGAGTCTTGCCTGCATATTTATATCTGCCTCTGGAAATTTCCATTACATGCGTCTGACGAAGTGGACATTCACCCATGAAAGCTTATGCTCCAATACATCTATTAGTCTTTAAGGTGCCACAGGACTCTTTGTTGCTTTTCACAATATATGTTTTTAAATAATTTTATTTCCTACAATAGAATATATTAAATAGTCTTCAACTACACAGTTATTATTTTATCAGAACAAACAGAAGAAATGTGTAGAAGTTCAAACAAATACAGAAAGTCATTTTCACTAAAACACAAACTTTATAAACTTTCATTTGGCTGTTTATTTCACCTCCAACTGTTTTTCTACAGAGTCTATGTGCAAAAACACACAAACTAAACAAATAACTAGATCCTGACATTAGAAACTTTCCCCTCTTTAATCATCCAAACTTGGGTTTATTATCATTATAAACTGAATGGAATGTTGAGATTCAAGCAATTTGACTTGCTTGTGTACAGGGCATCAATTCTCTAGCAATGCCTTCTACATACCCTTTGAAACTACATTAACCATTAAAAAAAACCCATATATGCCATATATGCCTATTTTTGTTTGCCATTTTTAGTCTGCAATAGCAGTAATGACCTTGAACAAGGCAATTCTTTGGGGTTAATGTCTGGCTGAGGTTAATGGCCAGAGGCATTCCTTGTTGATTATTAACCTCCAGGAAATGTGTTGTATCTCAATCATTGGTACTTAAGTTTGGCTCTCTATCTTAATTACAGAGCTCTTCATTCCAGCAAAGAATAATTTTTGAAAAGACAAATATCCACATTGCACAACTCTGAACTAACTGTAACTAAAAGACCAAGTTAAGAGAATGTAGAATTTTATGGTCTATATTCCAAAAATGGTTGTCTTAACACAAGTAAGGTCCTGCTAAGCAGTTTTGCTTTATGCCACTCAGTGTTCCTTAAAGGCAGACAATCATCTCCCTAGTTGCTCTGAAAGGATTAGAATGAGAAATTCCGTGCCACTCCTTTCAGAGGCAGCCATGTTACCTTTTCTGAGAAGTCAGAATAGAGTGCTTTTGTATACCTTATAGGGTTATTAAGATAAAAAGCAATGACATAATAGAATAACACTTAATTTATTTCAATTCATGCCCTTCAAAACTTGTGCATTTGTATTCACACATTGCTTAAAGTAGGTTTTCCAGATGCACACAACTACCATGTTGTACCACCATATCTGACTGTCAATCTTGGGGAAGAGAATAGCAAAGGCAGGAAATCTCCATAAGTAGGATTAGTGATCATGACCTCAAAAGCAATTAAAAGAACCAGCATCACAGAACATGACAAAAATCCTGTAGCAGACAAGCCCAGAGAGAAAAATTGATGTAATGCATGTAACATTTCACATATCTACTTGATAACAAAATGTTGCAAAACAAAGAACATTTTGATGTTTTCTCACACAAGTCATATCCTACCAAATGTCAAAATCCACAAACTAATGAGGAATCTAAAAATAAATCACAAAGACAAAAGTGAGAAAATTGAAGTCTTTAAAGTCAACATGTAGACAAGATGACTCCTCATTCAGCTTCTTCAAGACTCACTTCTGTGATGCCAACAAGAAATTAGCCAACAAATAAATTCCTTTCTTCTATTAACAAACAAAAAATTCTTTACTCCACTATGCTGGCCATTAGCACTTTTTGAATAACCACAGTATCCAACACATGTTAACCCTGTCTTTCAACCTGCTATCTTATTACTCCCTCATTATGTCATGTCTGATATTAGCTTCTAAGGTATTTGGGGCACAGATCGTGTTGGGAGAGGGATACCTCCCAATTTTTTGGCAGAATGATAAATTAACAATCTAGTAAAAACTGCAAAGACATTTTAAGTAGGCAGAATATAATTACCCATGTTGGGAATGGTTCAGATCTACTTTGCAAGATTTAACATTTACAGATTTCTGTCTGGTTCCTCATCCTCAATACACATACCGATTGGGTTTTTTTTAACCCAGAAACTTCAACACACTAACCCAACTACAAAATGCACATTAACGTTTCTGGTGAGGGTTCAAGCCACTAACATTTGCCATTTCTCCTGAATGGAGACTATTAGCACTGCTAGTCCTCCTTTGGATGAGTTTAGTACTAATAATATATTAATAGTAATAAATATTTAGCATTTAACATCAAATCACTTACTTGTTAAATAATTAATTAATCCTCTCGACACTCTGTTAAACAGGTATTAATTTCTTTTTACAGATGAGGAATAGAGAAATTAAGTGAGTTGCCCAAAACCACATAGATAGTCATTATCAAAGCTGGGAATAGAGCAATGGCTCTCAACATTTCCAGACTACTGTACCCCTTTCAGGAGTCTGAATTGTCTTGCGTAGCCCCCAGGTTTCACTTCACTTAAAAACTACTTGCTTACAAAATCAGACATATGAATACAAAAGTATTACAGCACACTAATACTGAAAAATTGCTTAATTGCTCATTTTTACCATATTATAATTATGAATCAATTGGAATATAAGCATTATACTTACATTTCAGTGTATAGTATATAGAGCAGTATGAACAAGTCATAGTCTATGAAATTTTAGTTTGTACTGACTTTTCTAGTGCTTTTTATCTAGCCTGTTGTAAAAGTAGGCAAATATGTAGGTGAGTTGATGTATCTCCTGGAAGACCTCTGCATACCCTTCAGGGTACACATACCCCTGGCTGAGAACCACTGGAATAGAGTATAGCGGCTCCAAACTATATTTCTAGACCAGGCATAGCACTACCTTACATTATGTTCTACTGTTTTATTACAGCAAAGTTATATGCTCCCAAAACACTTATATGTATTGAACATGCTCTTTGAATATTATGCTTGATAAAATTCTAGATGTTTGGCTTTTAAGGCACGGATGTACCTTGTATTAGTAGTGCAAGTTTTCTTTGATACGGGACTGCAGCAAGATACTTCTCAACACAAAGGACGGTTCTTGAATTCTTTTCAGATCTTACATCCAGTATTGAAAGTGCTTGGGGGTTTTTTACTTTGCATTATTATACAACACTTCTCAGCTGGGATCTGATGGATATTCCCATCCTTCACATTCTCTTTTCTTTACTTCCTCAAAGCTGAGGCTATGAAAACACTGCCAGCAGCCTAGTACAGCTTTTCATGGAAAGTTGCCACTCTAACCTGGCGTCTAACTGCACTTTATTATTGTCTCCGGGGAATTTAATGCTTTGAGGTCACTTGGACTTCATTATGCCAACAGAGAAGGTAACAAAAACTTTCACTGTGAATGTAGAAAAAGAAACTATTAAGCATTACTGAAGTAGCTCTTCTTGTGTGAGTTCTTCTGTTCTTTGCTCCCCAGTCACCATGGCCAGCTCATCCTTCAGTTCCTGGATCACCTTCTTCAGCTGGATAATCATCTACAAATGGCAAGGCAGTAAAACAAGCATCACCTTCTGATTAATGGCTAGACCATGATCTTTGCATTAGAAACCTGAGATCAATAGAACATTACACTGTGTGTGTTTCTTTCACTCTCATTTTACAATTTCCCTTTTTTCAAATAGGCCAAAATGACTAAATATATTCCACTTTTTTTTTGTCTTTTCCATTTATAAAACTGGAAAAAGCCTTCCAAAATCAGTAAATTGTATGTGTTAGAAGACATAGATGTACAGCATGATTTTAAAAGATTACATATAAGAAAAATAATTTGTCATTGGAGTGGAAGAGAATTTTATGACATTACTTTTGCTTGTTATTGTATCTTTGCCAAAAAGAGAAAAAGATTGGACAACCACACCCCAAAGCTGGATCATTCTTTTATTCTTTAGCAAAAGAAGTTTCTAAATATAAACTAAATTTTTAATTTAGAAGTTTTTTTAAATATAAAAATCAATATTCTCCAATATAAACTTACACTGTGCCTCATTCATATACAGCCAACAACCAGCAAGTATTATGAATCAACATAATGAGAAGTAATTAAACCACATTAATAAGTAGAAGTAATTGAGGAGGTGATTTGAATATCTATATTGTGTTTCCTAATTTTGTCATTATTGGAACCTGGATCTCATTGCTCTAAAACAGAAAGTTTGTATGAGGAGACATCTGGCAACACAATATCCTCCTAGGAATAAATCCTGTGAGGTGTTGACCTCCTGCAACTCCCCTTGACTGAAATATGAACAGCAGGTACTTGGCACCTCTCAGGATTTTGCCCTTTTAATGAATTAACATCTTATGATGAATTAGAGATATATCAAAAGTACATTATTTTTCAAAACCCTTAATAAATATGAAAGCCTTGATTCCACATACAATAGCTTAAAAAAGGCAGCCCTTCCAAATGTTACATGGCATGGATTTTGGGCAAAATTAAACATATCTGATTGTATATGCTCTCTGGAGTTAAGATTCTTTGGGTGTCCTAATCATGCCTTAAAATCCTTTCAAATATATGGATGTCTTAACCATAAATTTAACTGTAACTTTGAATTTCCTGCATTTCTGATTTTTTAAAAAATAACTAAAATGCTGTTGAAAGTTTTTTTTAATGTTGAAGTAACTAGGACCATATGTACTTTGAAAGTTTTACTCCAACTCAACAAAGCATTTTATAAGGGAATTAAATATGCTGGTGAATGTCTCATTACAAACTCTCTGATTACCACCATAAATGTGCTGTATTCCCATTGGCATGTCAGGGAATTTTAATCTGATATTAGGATTGGTTACTCTACTGTTACTCTCTGATACTGACCCAGTGCTTGGTACAGAGTTTAAAGTGAAAATTTGGTCTGGAAGTATAAAAAGGCAATGCACGCAACTGACCCTTCACCTTTAGATAGTGATTTCAAATGTTACGCAGATTAAAATATATCTGATCTATATTTGAAATGCAATCTACAGGGTAGGAGTAAAATGTTGATTTTTTTTAAACAGTGTTAAAAATAAGCTCATAACCATAATTATAAAATAGTATTTGTAACATTCTGTATCTCAGGGGAACCCCCTGAACCCTCATGTTCATCCTTATAATACAATTGTGTGGTATCCAATGCAAAGTTTGTCATGTCGGGTGTCTTTGGAAGGCTCATGATGCACTGAGCATTGTTGTTATAGTAATGTTATAAGTTGTAATTTCATGTATATAGTTATGAGGCTGAAAATGTGTCCTCATGGCTTAAAACAAGCCCAGGCAAAACTCTCCAGGAACAGAGGGGCATTTCACACCTCATCAGGGCATGTATGGGACAAACCCAGTGTAGCCTCACAGGAACAAAGGACACTGGCCTAGGCAGCAACAAAGGATCTGTTGGATTCTCCAGTAAGTCACCCCCCTTCCTTTGGTCAGTCAGGGACTACGATGAGGTAATGCTCACCTGACCCTGAAGGGGGGGAGGGCAAAGCCAAGAGGGAAGAAAGAACATGATAAAAGGGAGAGATGTTTGCCATGCTCTTCCCGTCTCTTCCACCTCCATCTACAGACATCACCACCAAGCGACTGAAGCGCTGATCAAAGGGGAGAGCCTGGCTGAAGGGCAACCAGCCAGCCTGTGGTGAGAAGCATCTAAGTTTGTAAGGGCACTGAAAGTGTTACGATCACCTTAGAATCTATTTTGCTTTTATTTCATTTGACCAAATCTGACTTGTTATGCTTTGACTTATAATCACTTAAAATCTATTTTTGTAGTTAATACATTTGTTTGTTTATTCTACCTGAAGCAGTGTGCTTGGTTTGAAGTGTGTCAGAGACTCCCCTTGGGATAACAAGCCTTTGGGATAACAATTTCTTTGTTAAATTGATGAACTCATATAAGCTTGCAGCGTCCAGCAGGCATAACTGGACACTGAAAGACGGAAGATCCTAGGGTTCTGTTTGGGACCAGAGATATTGGCTAGTGTCATTCGGTTGTACAGTCCAAGCAGCGGCTGGCCAAAAATGCTCACTCACGTAGCTGGGAGCAACTTACACACTAGAGGCTGTGCGTGAACAGCCCAGGAGTTAGGGTTCTCATAGCAGAGCAGGGTAAGGCTGGCTCCCGGAGTCAAGGATTGGAGTGACCTAGCAGATCACTGGTCCAGATAACACCAGGGGAACATCACACTATTATTTTAGTTTTTAATTAGTGCCAACAGCATACTAGATTCAATTGAGGCTCAGCATTTGGTTTTTAGTTTGAACTAAATCCTGCTTTTGTCTGGAAACAGAGGTAGTTAAAGCTAAACTGCTTTAAAGAAGAAGAGAAGGAAATGGGCATCAAAAGATTCCACATCTGTTGGTCAGTTTAGCTGAGATACACAGTGAAAAACATACAGTATCTCTCCATAGTGAGAGATAAAATACATATCAGAGTCAAATTTACCTTAGTAGCATTAAGGTATTACGCACACCCTTTGTATGACCCGCACTTACAGTAAAGATGATGAATCATGAAACTAGTATGGTGTTCAATTTTATGTGCCAAATCATAAGCCCAGCACACACAGCTGTGCACTGGGAAGAGAATTGTGGTAGTGATGGACAAGGAATCCCCTTAGGCCTCAGTGTGGTCATGGAACCATGTAGCCTCTGTGGTTCTTGTGCTTTATTCCCTTATTCCATGGGAGCGAATGGCCAATAGATTCATAAAATCGCAGATCCACTAACTCCATTTCTGATCCTCCCTAGTCCAACTATGCTTTGCTCCCCAAACACCACCTTGAAGACAGCAGCACACTGAACATGCGAAGAAAAGCTCTGCAGTATTTAGTAAATGTTGGAGACCCTGTATGTGTTCCACTGCAATTAAGACTTCTGTGGCCATGAAAAGGGTGTGGCAGGATTAATCCTATATGGTAAAAAAAAGTCTCATGCAATGTTAAACTTCTTTTATTATCCTTCATTTTGTCTCTCATTTTAAGTTTTTTTAATAGCTAGAGTTGTGGGAGAAAGAATTTATAGCAATGTCTGAGAAGACCCAGCAAGGATCACTCCTATCCCCTCTGAACTTTCAGAACAAGTTAAAATAAACACAGAGCCATTAACAGTGGTGGCTGAAATGTGTTAGATAACAGTAAATGTCAGTCACAGTTAGGATACTCATTAATCAAAAGAAAAAAACATGCCTGAGAAATCAACTGCCTCCTATGTCATATAAAACCCTTTCTTCACTTTTTTTAAATTAACCAATTATGGGTCCACAGAAATACAAAATATACAATTAAAAATTAACCGTGTCAGACTTCAAAAATTATAATGATTATTTTAGAGTATTAAAAAGAATTGATTATAGAAGTTATGCTGAACAAAAAAGGGACCAAAAATTGTTTAAACTAGAATCATTCAAATTCTGTGTTCTTCAAAGATGAAAAGCAATGGTCCAGTTTTCAAAGACAGTGGACATAAAATTGCAGAAATGGAGGCTAAGAATTATGGGTTCCAATACTAGTAGTTGGATATCAACAAAATAATATAATGAGATTTTATCTTGAACTTATATTCCTTCTGAGATCTTTGTTGTTCTCTATATACTGCAACTCATCTATCACTCTTTCCTCACTGCATCCAAGCTTTCCCCCTCTGGAGAAATTTATGTAACATTACCCAAATGTTGTACTGTGTCAGAAGAGACTATCGTTTGATCTTCAATATGCAGCCCACTTGCTGAGACATCTATCATTATGTGCTGTAGTGTACTGGACTGGTCATTCCTTAAAATGATGCTCTCTGAGTTTTCAAAGGAAACAAGTTATTGGTTCTGTAACCAGTGCAGAAAATTACTTTTTATTTTACTTCCTAATGTACCAAGTTTCAGGAGTTCAGACCTTCTCATCAAATGAAGTAAATATGCAATGAATCTGGCTGTTGCATATAGCATCTTTTAATGGAAATATTAGCCACAAGTCAAATAGAGAAATGTGTATATTCTAATTCTGTTACATATACAAAGGAAGCAGTTTCTCACTTTTTTTGTGGCAAACTTTTCCTTTACGAGTGTGGATTATTACCCATCTCCTCTTCTGGAACTTCCTTCTCAGCCCCCTGCTCTCTTCCTCAATCCTCCCTGCTTCCCTCAGGAGCTGAACAAGGACTACTAACATTTTATCATAGAAATCCCATTTTTATTCCTGATTTATTCTTCTTCCTCCTTCCTTAATGGTGACTGGAGCAATGGAACCTCTTTTCCTGGATAGAGTGAAATACAGCAGACCTTCCTGAAGATAGCTCCAAGGAACAGTTCCAAGCCTTACATCGTACTATGTGCTGGATTAAGCATGCCACCTCAGTAGTGTACCTTATTTCTACAGACCTATGAAGCTGTAACTATTTTATCACTAAGATGGCTATTGCCACCCTCTTTCCCTCCCATTTCTGCTGAATGCTTCTAAGTTTAAATAGCCATCTAAATAAACATGGATCAATAATTATTGTTACAGAAAACACGAGATTAAAGGAAGCTAAATGTAAGCTTAGAAAGAATAGTTAATTTCTAAAACTCAGTAAAAGTTCTCATCTCTGCCCACCCTAAGTATAGTGAGTTCAACCTTGCATTGCTATCTCTGCCAATGCAAGGACCAAGATTTGTAAGAAACAAGACAAACGTAGATGGCACTCCCACTGTTTTTTCTGGAACTGAGAACCAGTGAATCACTTCTATAACAGAAAAGTGGAGAACTAACTCTGAAATTCTTATTTCGAAGCTGGAGAAAACTTGACATATTTAAACTTCTAATACGCTAGTAAAAAAAAACCCCAATAATGGATTATAAAGAAATAATTAAAGCTTACAGCCAAGATTTAAAAATGAATAGTGAAAATTAGATTCCTAAGTCCTTACTTACATGTTTAAGTGCCCTAATTTTCAAAAGCGCTGAGCACTTAGCAGAGCCCACTGAAGTTACCGGAAGGTGCTGGATGCTCAGGACTTCTAATTTTTCGGATTATTTTACTGTGCAAGGGGCTATAAGAACCCTCACTTCTCTATGCTAGGAGTTTTGTATAGCACTAACTGTAGCATAGAAAAGTAAATTCTATTCTTGTAGTATTTATCTAACCGAACTTCTAAAGGATCAAACCTGTACACATGGCTTAAATGCAAAGTTTCAGCATTAACAGAAACCATAAAGAGACCCATTGTGTCTAAAAAAAATTAAATAAAAATGATAAGATGGTAATGGTAATGCCAAGGGAAAATATGTCTGCATTAAGATGTTTTTCTCAGCTAAAATGTCAGGATGCTTGTGGTACTAAATGTGGTGTACCATCTTCCTACTAGATTATGCCATTACTAATCAGGGAAGGCAGATGATGATATATACATGAGGATTACATTTAGAATTCTCTGATCTCAAGCCATCAATATGAAACAATAAAGTATCCACTGACACAAATCCCATCAATGTTCTTCTGTTTACCAGATGTTATTTTTTTCCTCCCTTTTTTCTTCTTCCTGACCATCTTTAATAAGAAAATTATTACTTATGGATGAAAACAAAATTAGAATAAAGAGAAATATAAAATAGACAAGCATTCACACATACTGACTTTGTGAACAGTAAAGAAGCAATAGCACATGGCAAGCAGTACATAGGCAACTGCAGCATGCTTGGGAAAGGTAAGGCAGAGAAAAGCATGGGTTTGAAAGTTAAATTACTTTAGCTACACAGGAAGTGCAGTGAGCACAATGAAACACGTCACAAGAAGTACTATGTGCTATTGTGGAAAGGAATTTTGGCAATGAAATATGGAAAGTAAACCAATCAGGCTGGAGTGTTTACTGGACATCATAGACTTGGCTGCCATTGATGTAGTAGCCATTTGGAAAACTCCAGTAGAAGCAACACTTGTAAAGCCATTTCATATTAATTCTAAACATTATTGTTCTGGCAGTTGGGCTCTCTTTGCAATTAACTTTTGTCTCAGTTTTTGTTAATGAAATCTTATGCAGTCAGGAACCTGCTACTGTCTATATTACACACACACAAGACTACTATGTTAAAAACATTAAGTTTACAAAGTCAAAGACTCAAAAGTTAGTAAATGTCAGAATTAAAGTTGCCTGTGCAAACTTCATACACAGAGAGGGCTGAATTAACTGTGATACATGCTTGAATTACTTGATCACATACTGTTTTTTTCACAAGAGCCCTGTTGCATTCAGGGCACAGGATGGACAGTGCTCACTTAATGAGCAGCTATTCAATATTTTATTTTCTACTAACTGTTCAATGTGTGGCATGTGCCTTACTTACTGCACACTATTCAAACCCTCCTCTGAAGATAGAATTATTAATTTTCTAACAGCTTATCTATTGTGCTAATTATAGTATCTGAACTCCCAGTCCCAATTTTCCTCTTTCCACATCCAACATCCCCTGTCTTACTTTTGACTCCCCTTCCCCTAATGCTCCTTGTCCCAATCTACTCCCTCTATTACCCCCACCCTGCACTTCCAGCTCTTGTCCCCTCTACATTCAAATCAGGCAGCTTCTTCCTTCACACTGCCTGGGCCCAGTAGAGGGTCACTGAGCACACAGGAAAAAACAGGCTCCCTGCTCCCCAGTTCAGGTTTCCAGATCTAGCAGGGCACCGCAGCAGCCCAGAGCTGCAATTGACGAGAAAGTCCTGCTGAGCCTTGGGCTGGAGCATGCTTAATGTGAGTGAAATCTTCAGGGCATTTAGCTGATAAAATCTAAGTGATCTCTACTGAGCATATGGAAACTGGCTTTCAAAGGCTTACAACTTGGCCACATGTGGGTGTATTTTCACAGAGATGAGATATCCCTGACACAAAGTCTGCCCTTCTGCCAAAATTTCAAGTCCCTGCCCCCAAAGCATGGGTGCACTAGAGCTGTACAAATAAAAGGGTCACAAAACAAAACAACATTTTTCCATAGCCGTGTTCTTCTCAGAATCAGCAACACAATTTTGGCTGAAATTTTCAAACAAACAAACAAACAAATTCAGCCTGTGGCAGATATCCTGAATGGAAAATTTCAGCCCTAAGATTTGGCAAAGTTATAAGCAACTGAAAACAGGGTCTTATAATCGGAAGTGTCACGCAACCTTCATAATAGGCTGTGAAAACAGCCCCTACTCAAATCCTCAAAAAGATTCAAACAAACAAAGGAGTTTGCTGTCCTCATATAAATGTCACATTGTAAAGAGACTCCCTGGAATGTACGTTTATTCTACACTGTAACCGAGAAGCAGAAATATTATCAGCAGAAAAGGAGAATATACCTTAAAGGTCAAATAGTAGATTCAAAAATATAATTCACTAACAGATTTGTCATTGGCTGATACTACTAAATCTAAATCTTACAGAATGGAATATTTCATTGTGTACTTACTATATTTGATCTGTGCTGAAAGTTTAGTTTGATTTTGATTTCTAATATATTTATGGTCTATGTCAGAGTTAAGCTAAGTCATCTTCAGGAGTGAATTCTCCATTGTACAGTAAGGTTATCAATGATAATTTTACAGAGTGAACAGTTCTCAGAGGTTTTAATTTCAAAAGCAAATAGTTAAAACTATGAGATGTTCATATATATGGTCTTCCTTTTGAGAATTAACCAGTCTTCATTCTGCACTAACAGAGAAGTGGCCCCACTGTAGAATAACAGTTTCAGACTCACTTCATCTCAGTGCTCTTAGCTCAAGCACAAAGTTCCTTAGTTTTACCAACCGTTTGACTGCATATTTGTCAGTGATCTGGCTCATATGGCATGGTAATGAGTCTTCCTTGGAAATAATGTACGGAACACTAGTCACTGCTGCTATGGACTTCACCATGAGATAATTTACAGTGACATAAAATAGACATTTTAAGTCAACTATTTGGCAACAACAAATAAGGGGATCTGAGATCAGAATCAGTCCCTATCAACATTATTTAATCATCATTAATGATAATTAATTTCAAAGTCACCATTCACAAGCCTTGTGAATTCATAAACTTCAATGGTCAGCTCATGTTACTCATAATATCTAATATTTATTTTTATTGATATTAGGTAGGATTATTCGAAGTGCTCAGCACTGGCCTATCTACTCCTATTGAAGTCAATGGTAAAAGCTCCATTGATTCCATGGGAGCTCTGTTAGCACATACTGAATATTACTGATCTATATAGTATATAAAGCCAGATGCCCCTTCATAGCTGGTAGTCAGTCACTTCTTCATAAGATAAGAAATCCCTATAATGAAATCCTTAGAACATAATGATAGCAAACTTTTTCCTAATATAGAGCACATCTTAACATAGACCTCTTCTGGACAATCTGCCCTTTCATTTGCTATTTCATTTCTCCACCCAGGGCTTCATCTTGCTCCCATTGAAGTCAATGGGGAAATTCCTATCAACTTCAATGGAGCAGGATGAAACCCTAAGTTCCCATCACCTAATATCTCTTGTGGCAATTGTAAGCAATTGCTTATATGAAAAAGTAATATTAGGAAAATGGTTAATGTATGCTTTACTGTCTTTCATGCAATACAGCAGGTGGAAGAATAGGAAAAGGCCACCATCAACTGACCAGCCAGAGCTCTATAAATCACTAACAAGAGCCCTGTAGGCTACTGGTGGTCTGTGGACCACAGTTTGGGGAACAATTGCCCTGGAGATGCACAAGGATTGTTATGAAAAGTATGGTTCCTTTTTAATGACTGTAGGAGTTTCCCATGCCATTATGAGCTTTTAAAAAGGTCAGTTTAATTGTAATTATTCTCAGACGGCAAAATAAAAACAACAGCAGCAGCAATTTTACAGCAAAAGCTGGAACTTGTATCTAAACATGACTGACTGGGATCATGAAATCCTCAACATATATGTGGCTGTAGCTTTTTACTAAAACAAAACAAAACAAAACAAAACAAAACAAAAAACACCACCACCCAAAAACCCTCTTACCAGTCTAGGATCAATTTCTTCATTAAGAACTGCCTCATTCTTAATAAGTGCAACTCGCTGTGCAAATCTGCATGTTGATATAGATTCCTGGAAGGAAAAAAACAACCCCTTTAGCATGAACTGATGTAAACGATTTTGCTAAATTCAACTCTGAGTGTTAACTATTTTAAGGAGGAATTTTTTTATTTATTTTACAGTACCAATCTCACACTCCTTGCACTTCAAATCTCTAAAAAAACCGAACTTCAGTGCAACTATTCTAACTATTAACATATTAACCTGCCTGATAAAACTCTCAAATAAAGGCATCCATATCCAACTCATCAACCCATTTTATCACCAATGCGCACAAAAAAGAGGTAGGATTTGCAGCAAAAAGTTAACAAATCCAGACTTTGGTGAACTAAGGGGAAAGCAAATTGCAAAGTCAAAGGACTTTCAAAGAGAAAGTATCCCCTATCCCCACACCACTCGCTGGATCTAGCCCTCTAAATAAAAGGGAACATCAGTAGAACAGAAAGCAGTTACAGGATAAACAACTTCTAATACATTCTGTGGCATTTTTCAAAAATAAATATTGAGGCAAATCCAAAGCATTTCCTTTCAAGACAGGTATCCTAAAAAATTTCCTATCACAATGATTTCATATTTAATTAATTATTAAATTACATATTATAGACTGGACTAGCAGCACCACCTATTATTGTTGTCCAACACTTCTTACTATAATTGATCCTATTTTAAGTTTTACATAACATTACCAAACTTTATTCATTTGGGTTGAAATTTTATTGTTGTACGTCTGCCTCAGACTAAATTTTTTTTGGAAAATTTGAGCCCAAATGAATAAAGTGTAGTATCTGGTAGACATTACAGCAAGAAAGTGAAAACTTTCACTGTACCATTATTAGCTGGCTCATTCTGGCTGATTCAGTGATTGGATCAAGTATTTCTAAACAGGAGCCTAAATTCCAATATGAAATTGACTTACCAGAGTACAAATTGGTGACTGGATGTACAAAATGGGTGACAACAGCACACAACACAGGTAATTGCATAGACAGAATTATGTAGTTTGCATGTGCAGCTACAAGTTATGCCTGCACAATTACCTGTTCGCAACTCTTAAGTGCATTAGAAATGTATCCGCTCTTGTGCTTCAGCTAGTAAAAGATCATCTTACTTCCCTTTTCCAGGTGTAGGTCTTTCCACTATACGTCTAAGAATAACTTGTTTTTTGTTCATTTTAAAATGTTCTGATTTTATGGAAGGTTAGGATTTAACTAGATTATAGCTCCTCCAGGCACAACCTGCAGAATACCTAGAACAGTGGTTCTCAATCCTCGGGCCGCATGCGGCCCAATTAGCACACAACTGGAGCCTGGTCCGGCCCTGGATCAGGGCTGCTGCACAGCCCCACACACTGGGGTCCAGGGTCAGGGCTGGGGCTGTTGCCCTGCCCCGCATGGCAGAGTCCTGAGATGGGGCTGGGGCTGCTGCATGGCGGGGTCTGGGGTCTCCACCCGGTCTCGCACAGCAGGATCCAGGGTCAGGGTTGGGGCTGCTGCCCGGCCCCCCACGGTGGGGTCCGGGATTGGGGCTGCCGCATAGTGGGGTCTGGGGTCGGGGCTGCCACACAGCCCCGCATGGTGGGGTGTGTGGTTCCTGACGCCCACCCCACGCCCCCACCACACAGCCCCGCGTGGTGGGGTGTGGGGTTCCTGACGCCCACCCCACGCCCCCACTCTGTAGAGGTATCTCTGGGCGGGGGAAGAAAGGGGCATTGGGCATAGGGGTCTGTGGGAGGGTTGGGGGAGCACTGTGGTTCTCAATCTGCAGCCCAGGTAACACATTGTTGGCCACATATGCAGCCCACAATGATAAATAGGTTGAGAATCACTGACCTAGAACATGTCTAAATTAAAAAAAAAGACAGGAAAGACAGGTAGATAAACCAACTTGATCCACAGAAAGGCCAACAAACCAAAACATGTGCACACACTCCTGCCAGCACCCCAATCAACCCACCCCTCCTATAACCCTCCCCCAATACACAAAGAGTGAAATCCTGGCCTCACTGAAGTCTATGGGAGTGCTGATATGGACTTCAGGGGGGCAGGACTGCACCAGCATTCCTTATCAACATGCCCTGGGGAAAATTCCTTGCCAAATCTTACTCACAATTCACACATTTCTTCATCATCAGGAAGCTGGTTTTAAGTGTTCACCTATTCATCACTAGGCATCACTTTTTCCCCTCATCTGAGGTTACTTAAAGAATAACACAATTCACAAAGGATATATTAGAGCCTGATTCTGAACCCAGCTAATTTAATACTGGTACATATCTTGTAAGATCTGTCAAGGGTACTATAATATTATAGACAGAGATTATATTCACCCACATAATTGATCAGAATTTGGCTTTGAAATCTGAAGTCAATTACACATAGATCCCTTATGTAGTGGACATACGTGATGATTTTAGTCTATCATTCTGCAATTTCCATTGACAGGATTGCACCTTAGAGGCATTGGCAAGATAGATTTTTAAAACTTCAGTGTGTCAGAAATTTAAGCATACACACATGAAAAACAAATATTAACAAATTCACAAGTTCAGAAAGGGATGACTTACATCTATGTTTCTTTTGTCTAAAGAGAGTGTTGCAATCATGGTGGTCATGCAGTTTCCTCCCAGGCTGTCTCTGAGCACCGAAGTCATCATAGAGTTCCTGTAGGGAATGTGAGATCGATGTTTCTCTGCTAGGGCAATTATTACCTAAAATAAGAGCAGCAATACATGAGAATTAAATCTGCACATGTATGTACCATATGCACAAGAAGAGGAAACGCCTACTCTGCAATCTGAGGCCCTGATGTGGCAAAGACTTATGCACATGTTTAACTTTAAGCACAAGTAGCTATTATTACTCATACACGCACGTATGTCTTAGCAGGGCAAACAAAAGTGGATTTCATTGTGTTCTAGTTTTGCTTTGCAATTTCTCAGCAAAAAGGAAACTGGGACACATGATAAACTTATAATCTTAGGATTCACTAATATGACAGCAACTTTCATGAAGAACTAAATTAAATTAATAGAAGGCAGGGCCGCCCAGAGGATTCAGGAGGCCTGGGGTCTTCGGCGGCGGGTCCCGGGGTGGAAGGACCCCCCCACCGCGGGTCTTCAGGGCACTTCAGCGGCGGGTCCCGGAGCTGAAGGACCCCCTGCCGCCAAACTGCCGCCGAAGACCCGGAGCAAAAGAAGCTCTGGGGGCCCGGGCCCCGCGAGAGTTTTCTGGGGCCCCCGGAGTGAGTGAAGGACCCTGCTCCAGGGGCCCCGAAAAACTCTCGTGAGGGCCCCTGCAGGGCCTGGGGCAAATTGCCCCACTTGCCCCTCCCTCTAGGCGGCCCTGATAGAAGGTATTTTCCTCTAGCCTACTACTAAGTTGAAATGTAGACATTGCCAAAGTAAAGGCTTCCTTTTCATAAAAAAAAAAAAAATACGATATTTTCAAAATCCCATTGTTCTCTTCATTGGGCTTGTTCGTGTATTTTTTGTAAACTCTCTTGAAACTTTGTGCATGTGAAAAAAACCCTCCAAGGCTAGATACTATTTAATGTACTGCTGAAAAGATATAAAATAAGACATAGTTCACTTTAAATACAGATACATAGCCAAAAAGGAAACGATACACCTACCATTCTTGATTCTCTTGTCAGATATTTACATTAAAAGATTTAATTATTACAAAGTAGCAAAGATTCCATGATGGTGTGTGGTGGAATAAAGGTTTTTATTGGTAAAAATTTGACATCGTTCTATCCCCACAAGTAGTGAAGCCAGGAGTCATTATGCAGAGGACAACACAAAATTGAATAAATACCATATGCCATCGCATATTTTGTTTATGACACATTTTAGAAAAAAAGTAATTTTAAAATTTTTGAGTGTTTATTTTTTTTATTAATTATTATTATTAATATTGTAACTATATTCTCTATTATCTCTCCCCAAGAAGCTCAGGTTCCTTATTACCATTAGTTTTATGGTAGCAGCCTTAGATGGGCAAATAAACGGTATTCATTTTAACACTTTCAAAAACTATCTTAAATTGCTTTTCTAGATGTTAATATTAAGTATCTTGCAATCTAATAGAAGCAAATCATTTTATTATTAATATGACAGAAGTTCCGAGAGCCCCCATTTTGTTAGGCAGTGGCTGCACATATACACATAATAACAAACAGTCCTTGCTGCAAACAGCTTATGCTCTGAACAGGCAAGTCAGGCAAAAGGTAAGGAAGGAAGTATTATCCCCATTTTATAGATGGGGAACCAAGGTTCGGAGAAATTAAATAGCTTGCTGAAGTTCACAGAGGAAGTCTGTGACAGAGCTGGTAACTGAACCCAATTCTCCTAACTCCAGTGTAATACTTTAACCACAAGATCATCCTTCTTCAGTGAGTTGTAAGAGACTTTTGAGTATAAATAGGACAATCTGGAGGGCAGAGAAATTAAGGGCTTATCTACAAAAACAATCAGTTTGCAGCAAGATGAGGTGTGGATCTATTCTGCACTAGTTTGCCAACTAAACTATCTGTGTGGACCCTGCTGATGCACATTAACAGTTTGTTAGTTTGCTTTGATCTAGTCCTCTTTGAAATGGGACTAGACCAAAATGAACTAATGATCAGTTAATACATGACAGCAAGGTTCATACGGACAGTTAGTGCATGGCAGGGTGGTGTGGGGTAGATTCACATCCCATCTTGTTGCAAACTAAATGTTCATGTAGACAAGCCCAATGACGTTTAGAAGGTCACACAAGATGTCTTTGGAAAAGCCAGGAACTGAACCCAGGTCTTTTAAGGTGCAGTCTTATGCATTAACCACAAAATCATCCTTGCCTTTACACCATTATAAAGAAGGCATTTCCATCTCTTCAGTAATAATGCAAATGTTTTAGTGCTCGTAGTTCACAAAGTAATAGACCTTCTTAAATGCCACTAATCCAGGATTGCAATTTGTCAGCTTGGATTACTGTAATTTAAGGGAGAACGTTTGCATATTTGAGGAGAAAGAAACATTTTGACACTTTTAATTTTTTTTTTTTTTTTTTTTTTAACATGCCAGCTGTCTAAAATATATTCTAAAGTGTGGAATATAAAATGTAGGCCTATATGATATAAACCAATGAGCAAAGAGCAGGTGAGAAATAATACAGGTTCAAAACAAGCCTCTGAACATGCAAAAACATAACTTTAGCCACATGAGCAGCTTTATTAAAGCCAGTAAGTACTTATATGCATAAAGTTGCTCACATGCGTAAGTGTGTGTGCAGAATCAGGGCCCAAAGGCAAAAATTAAGTCAATGTAAATTAAATCATGAACTTGAATGGGAACAGGATAAGGCCCTAAATACAGAGTTCATCATATGTATATTATCACTATAACGGTTTATAGAAATTATATGCTACTGATCATGTAAGATATCCCATATATTAAACTTCTTCTTTTCTACAGCCATGTTATAAATTAAAGAACCATATATTAATGAATATCCATCCTGGATCTTGGGTCAAAGTAATATGGAAATGGGAGGGCATTTCACATTTGGGGTAAAAGGAGGAGACATTTTTTACTTTTTTTTTCTTTAAATGGTGGCTGTTTGAAAACTGCTTATCAGTCTGGAATGTTAGTAATCTTGGTAGTGATGGATTAGAAGGAAGAGTACTTGTGGGACAGTTAAGGGTGCAAAATAAATGCCATTTCTTTGACTAGAAATAGTTTTAAGGGCAAATCCCCTCCCAACATAAATTGGCGTAGCTCCAATGTACACCATTAGATAATCTGTACACCTTAAATCCAACATTTTGGAATTCATTAGGTCTAGAAACATCTTTATGCCTTTGGAAAGGTGGAAATCCATTCTTATCAATGGTTTAAAGCATCTGTATCTAGTTTTGTGAGGTTGCAAAATACCAGACCTTGAAATCATGGGTCCCTGATGAACAATACATTTATTTAGATCATTTTAGATGTTTTAAAATTTTATTCTTTTTTTCTGTCACTGTGGTGTCTGCACCTGTTACCTAAGGAAAAATACTAAAATAGTATCTATAACAAATTTAAACTACAAAATTGTATAGAATATCTTTTCTATCAAATGTAGCCTAAACATAATATATTGTGGCATATAGTGGTGTTAAAGTTTTATTAATAAGAGTTTAGTGCCTTCAACATACTTAAGTAATGCAATCTTTGCAAACTCATGCCAATAAAACCTATTTATTATCATATACCATTATGTACTCTCTCAACATTAGATTTTAAATAGCGGTTGTTAGTTATATTCATCAAACCAGCCAACTCATTATATTTCATTATTTTATGTTGTAATACTGCATATGGCCTGGATCCTCAAAGGGGGTCCACTCTTGTGGATGTATCATTATTATTAATAATAGAAATATATATTATTATGGTGGCCTCTGATCAAGTTCAGGGCCCCATTGTGCTGAACACAATAAAAGAGAGAAGGAAGACATAGATCCTAGCTCAAAGAGTTTAAAAACTAAGAAGGGTGAAAAAAGGAAAAATTGTATACATGCACTTTTATATGCAAATACTTTACTTTTTTATTTTGTAACTGCTGGAATGAAGTAACTTAGATTAAAGTTTAGAAGAATTATGATGTATATACAATATTTGTGCAATATGCTGTCAAGGCACTTCCCTCCCCCTACAAAGTTTATTCTTATTTTAAACATCTTAGCAAGTACTGGCTTGCACTTTCATTATAAAGTGTCTTAATGGAAACTTCTCTCCAAAATACTGTCCAGATACTTGTACAGTAGCTCTTCTCCCAATTATTTTAATAAGCCTCATTATGCAATCAGCATAAGAACACTTCTTTATCATTCAGATTTTAAAAAATGATTTCTATGAAAAATATTATCTGCTTGGCTGAAGCATCTTCCATACCACGTAATTATTACCTTATGACTGCATACTTTGGGATTATACAGTATGGTAACCAACCACTTCAGTATGTCATGCCATATCCAAAATACCTTTACAAGCATAATTTAAAAAATTATATATTAATTTTACATTATTTTATTATATGAAACCTTTGGATGTGACATACATTGATTTGACTGCAAACTTAATTGTGAGTATGAGAATAAAGCTGAACTCTTTCAGGCTCATGCATTAGAACCATCAGTAAAAGCTTTTGCAGTCAGAATTCAGTCAGAATTTGAGCCTGCAATAAGATCTGTGTGTGCACTTATGTAGAGCTCATTGCAAAATCAGGGCTCTCGGGTCCAATTCTCATTGAACCTAATAGGAATCTTTGCACTACATTAAATGGGATTTAGATCAGTCCCTTAATAACCATTTCTATTAGTGATATATGATCCACAACAGAGTGCAGCTTGCCCTCCCAAAACTGTCTTTATTCTGCAGTGCTAGCAGAAGTAATAAAATAATAACAATGATAATCATATTTTGACCTTATATAGAAACTTCAATCTGAACATCTCAGAGTGCTTTCTATACATTAACAAATTTAGCCTCACAAAGGCTCATGTAAGATAGAAATGATGAGTAGGCAAAACTTATTTTTGTCAGAAAAATAAATAGATATTACTCTGAATACACACATGGAGCAGTTCAGTTGCCCTAGATGAAACCTGTTTTTGCATCGTCACTTATCTAATCATGACCATAATTAAAAGGTAGTTTTTCATCTTTAAGTCAAATTTAAACTGATATGGATTTAAAAAAAAAATCTGTTCTCAATTTTAGTGTTGTCTGCTGTCAAGCTTTGTACAAAGATGTCTCACCTGTAAGACAGCAGACAGAAAGACATATTAAGGTCTATTTAAAGTCCAGCCTGAGCGTTCCAAGGATCTGGGAGTGTGAGAAAGGACCTTAAACACCGCAGATTAGAGGAAAATGAAATAAATTGAGAGTTGGCACTTTTTCTCAAGATGCCTTAGATTTCCACATATTGTCTGATGAATATATACTGGCTCATGAATTTCCTTACTTATGAAAAAGCTTTCAGGTTCTCGACAGACTGTGTTTTCTGACTGGCTACCTGTGGTACTAAATCCATATTTAGAATGTACAGTAAATACACATATCTGATTGGTTTTTTTAGATCACATACAAATTCAATTTATACTACCAATAAGAATGTGATGGCTATACACTTTTAAAGGGATTTCTGCAATCCTTGGTTGGTTAGAATCAGTATATATTCACCTTGTGCCTTAACAGTAGAGCTAAGTAAACCCCAGAGTATAGTATTAAGATACACCGCTACCTCGATATAATGCGACCTGATATAACACGAATTCGGATATAACGCGGTAAAGCAGTGCTCTGGGGGGGCGGGGCTGCACACTCCAGTGGATCAAAGCAAGTTCAATATAACGCGGTTTCACCTATAACGTGGTAAGATTTTTTGGCTCCCAAGGACAGCGTTATATTGAGGTAGAGGAGTATCTTGAAAGGATGTATCTCTCCCTCTGTTCCTGAAAGTATTTCTAATGTATTTAAATAAAATAAATCATAAAACAGAATCCAGTGAATCTAGAGGAAGGATTTTGACTGCTCTGTATTTCATAATATCACAATTCCAAGCAGAGGAGGCCAGAATGCAGGAAGGTGGAAAAGAGCCAGTAGTATCAACAGCATCATTTTTACTAGCTAGCTACTTTAATGGCCTTCATGTGTGCCTCTCACTGCAAGTTAAACAGGGTATAAGACTTTTGTTTAAAAAAAATCCACTCCCTCCCCCCCCGCCACACACAATCTCCTCACTGGTTAGTGGAATAACTGGTTGATATTTCCCAGCTTCAGAAAAACAAAATAGCCTGTTTTCAAGAGGTTTTTTGTCACTTGACCGTTTTGCCAAATGCTGTATGCAGTGGGATAAGTCCCCATGCATTAAAGGGAAAAATCTCATGAGGTACAAAGTTATACAATATGCTCTGCTCATTTCTTCATTCTTTTTACCATTTGTCTCACTGAATGTCAGCCTCATGAGCCAAGATGTACCCTGTTATTGTGGCATATACATGTTTCAAATGAAACTTTTGGAAAAAGTACTGTATTCACTAGCAGAAATCCAAAACCAACAAAAGTTTGGCAAGAGGCGTAGTGTTTACTGGACTATGGAAACAATACTATGTATTAAAATTCAAAAAGAACTTCAGTCCTCTAGCAGGTGTGAGGGCTTGCATCTACAGTCAAATGGGCCTTTGAAAGACAATCCAAACTATAATTATTCCAACTTATTAACATAGCTACAACAAAACATATATACAGCAATAGTAATTTATTGATCAGTATGTTATTTTGCTGATTCTTTTACCCTTGGTGGGAGTTTTGGATTGTCCAAAGTGAATAAAAGGTAAAAACTCAGGGAGATGTAGAAATAGTATGTAACAATGGTTTACAAAAGAAGCATTAATTGAAATAGAAAAGGCTCCTGGAGGGTAACAACATGTTAAGATGAGAGGAAATGTCTATAAATGGAACCACTAGATCCTTATTTGGTGAGAGGAGAGTCTCTTTCAAAACACTATTGTTCTGGGGAACATAAGACAATTATGTAAGTTTGCTGGAAGGAGGGAACAAGGGGAGGAAGAAGAAAGGTACCTGTGACATACTGTACCTCAAAATAGTATCCTGTAACCCCCATATTCACCACTTGTATATAGTTATGATATTTTGTTCAAAGAATGCCTTGTAAGGTATTATATGAAAGGTCATGATTTGCTGAAACTCATTGTTTTGTCAAAATATGTATATCATCATTGTATATGGAGTTATGAGATTTTGCTATATGGTTGTTATTGAAATATTTTGAGAGTTTGGGAGATGCCCACAACTGGCTCTCCAGTGGCAACAAAGGAGTAACCCGCACCCAGATGGGTGTTAAGAGACCATCACCAGTCATTAACCAGCCGGGGCATTGTAAACAAGAGATTTAAAATTCAATAAGAGACAGTTGCTTGAGCTCCACACAATGGGGACTGCTTAACTCCGTGACTTAGCAAGGCCTCAGGACATGTGATACTTGTCTTCATGTTTGAGCCAGTATTTTTACAGGCACATGAGCGGAGGGTATAAAATAAGGGACAGTGGCATCATGAGATCACCCCTCTCTCCTCTCCCACTTATTCTGAAGGCAACAAGAACGTTTGGGAAGAAAAAGACTTTGAACTGGGGAGATTTGTCCCAGAATGAGAAAGGAATTCAGCCTGTGTACTAAGAATTGTCAGCTTGTGAGAAAAGCTGCTTGATTCAAATTTTACTTGGTCTGAAAAAATTTAGGATTTACAATGTTTACTTTTTATTTCTTAGGTAACTATTCCTGACCTCTATGCCTACCACTTATAGTCACTTGAAATCTATTTTTCTGTGGCTAATAAATTTATTTTAATATTTAATCTTAACCAGTAAATTTGTCCTGAGTGCTTGGGAGATCTGATCAGATTACTAAAGCTGGTGCGTGTCCACTATCCTTTGATGAAATGGCAAACCCATTAATAAGCTTGCATTGTTAAAGAGGAGGTCTTGAGCTGTGCAAGATGGTATATTTCTGGGGTGCAAGGCTGCGCCTGAGGGGAGTTTGTTGAGGTCTCCCTGTGCATAGTTCATGGGAGGCTGAGAGAGCATGCATGTAACTTTGGGTGTGCCTTCACATGTTAGAGCAAAGCCTGAAGGGGCTGCTTGTCGCTAGCAGAGCAGAGTGAGAGGTACCCTGATCCAGAGAGTAAAAGGGGACACAATGGACTCACAGTCCAGGTTATATCCCAGAAGTCTGTCATAGGACCATTGAATGTCAAGAAGCTGCATCATAATGGATGTCATCAGCCCTTCCCCCAGCCTGTTGAGACCCTGACATTTACCATCACATCATTTTCCTGAAAGAGATCCTGACCAAATCAGTCGAGAAAAGGAAATCAGATGACAGCACCATTTCAACAGGATCAGCTGAATCACGAGTGATAGCTAGGATGTGAACCAAAGGTTCTTATTATTACTCCTCTCCCTAATTTGCAGGTTTCCATCACCACCTAATTCCTTTCTGTCTCTCTTTTTTAACTTCTATCAAATAAAAACTCAGTTAGGCCAGCTAGGATGAAACTACCCTTGAACTCATTTGCTATAACCAACAAGGGATGCTAAAAACAATGCCTGAGTAACCTGGCAAAAGTCTATCCAGACTCAGAGTGGCTAATAAACCAAATGCCATGCCTGTAATTTTCCAGCAACTATGTTGCTAGTAAAAAAAAAAAAAAAAAAAAGACAGATACAGAATCTACATCTTCTCTCCTCTGCTATTCTTTTCTTCCTTCCTGTGAGTCTGTCTTTTTTAAGACAAAACAACAGTATTGAACTTCAGCCACTCAAAAAATATCACCTATTTCCCAACAAAGGCTTGTAATATCATCTGAAAAAGTATCAAGCACTGCATTTTCCCCTTAAAAGAGTCTCTATAGCAAAAGAAAATACAAATAAATTATATAGGGTTTAGCATTGTTAGCACGGATACATTTTGTAGTCTTACTTTTAATGTAAATGTAAAGTGGGGGGGAAGGATTTGAAAATTTTGAATTTGAATAAGAAGTTAACAACCTGAAAAGGTTGAGAAACACTGCAATAATACATGGTCCTGAAACTAAATGAGATAGGTATCAAGATTTCAAAAGCAACATACATGACTAAAAATAAATAAATAAGTAAAAGACAGAGTTTCACACTCTGCTAATTTTACCTGTTCCAAGTAGTGTAATGACAGATTGATATATTTGGCCTCTGTCAGGAGTTGGCCTCCAACTCCAGTCTTTGCAACACGCTCTGAACCAGCCAGGTCTACTAAGTGCAGCTTGGAGCGTCGGATGGTTGCAGATCCTGGTTCCTTGCTTGAGATGTGAATGGTGAAGATGCAGTGGGAACGAGTTGAGGCTTGATTCATTGGAGTCTGTGAAGAAAAGGTTACTAAATCTTTTACTAAAAAACATTGCAAAAAATAACTGCTATAACACCAGGACCGACTAAACCAGATTTATTTAGCTTATAAATCACTACACTGAGATCACTGCAAAGAAAGGCCCAGATTACACACACACACACATACACACACACACACACCAGCTCCCCTTGGTAAACTGTTAACACACATGAAAATTCCCACTGAAGTCACTGGGACTACTTATGCAAGTGGCTGCTCACCAATGGAAGTAAGATGCTCACAATCTGGTGTAAAATTTGGATAGTTATAACACGGATTATTATATTAGAACAAATATGTGAAGCATTTACTTTAGTACCAAGATAATTTTCATTAATAGTTTCATTAGCCATGATCTACAGTTAGCACATTCTAATTGAGAGAGAAAGAGGACTATGATTATACAATCACTTGGAAGGCTAATGATCCTAATTAACACATCTTGGAGGCCACAATAACCACAGATGATCTTACTTTTAAATGCTTCGGAATGTAAAACTCTCCAAAGCTTCACAGAATACCCCCTTTAATTTGGTTCTTTAGTATCCAATTTCTGAATCGGAGATTAAAGGAACTAACACTTAGAAATGGAGTACTAACAGTTCTAGTAGAGGCAGAAGGTAAGAGGTTAGCCCTCACCATGAATGTGGGTAGGGTGTGTCACATTATAATGGAAAACAATTTCTACCAATGATACAGTTAATTTGTGAAAAGACGGGTCCATGACTAAGCAAATCTGTATGTTTTCAATATACATGGAGCTGATGAATATGAGCAAGAAGAAAAATTACAGACTAAAGAAATGTTGAAAAATATCAGCCTTTAACTACACTTCATATAATCTTGTGGTACTATGAACTATGATCAGCAGGGCTAGAAAACTTGGAATACATTCCCTCTTTACTACTGTACTTAAGCATCCCATTTTGTATAGTATGGTTTGTTATGTTCTCTTATTTTATAAACTATGTTTGCTTATGAAGCACATTGTGTTGTGCAGGATGTCTTCAGTATTGATTTTTAAAGTGTGTGGAGATGGAGAAAAGGCAGATCAAGTTCTATATACTTTTTTTAAATCTGTAATAGAAGAAAGGATAATAAGAGTTTTCATTTTAATTAATTCATCTGATGGCTGTAAAGTCATATGGGGTAGAAAGTGTAGTTTTCTACAAATATGAATTTTTAAAGCACTGGGGAATGAGTATTATGACTTAATTAATACACAGAACTATAGAACCAGTTCAATTTCCTGACAACACGATAACTCAGACACTGCTTG
Source organism: Trachemys scripta elegans (assembly GCF_013100865.1). NCBI lineage: Eukaryota > Metazoa > Chordata > Testudines > Emydidae > Trachemys > Trachemys scripta. The sequence continues at coordinate 57,188,750 of NC_048300.1, read as the reverse complement.
ACACAGAAACTTGGCTGTGTTTTCCAGTGCAATTACCACAACTAGCCCATTTGTGACATGCTCGATTTCAGTAAGGCATTCGATATGGTTCCACATGGGGAATTATTAGCTAAATTGGAAAAGATGGGGATCAATATGAAAATTGAAAGGTGGATAAGGAACTGGCTAAAGGGCAGACTACAATGAGTCGTACTGAAAGGTGAACTGTCAGGCTGGAGGGAGGTTACTAGTGGAGTTCCTCAGGGATCGGTTTTGGGACCAATCTTATTTAATCTTTTTATTACTGACCTTGGCACAAAAAGTGGAAATGTGCTAATAAAGTTTGCGGATGACACAAAGCTGGGAGGTATTGCCAATACAGAGAAGGACCGGGATATCATACAGGAAGATCTGGATGACCTCGTAAACTGGAGTAATAGTAATAGGATGAAATTTAATAGTGAAAAGTGCAAGGTCATGCATTTAGGGATTAATAACAAGAATTATTGTTATAAGCTGGGGACACATCAGTTGGAAGTAACAGAGGAGGAGAAGGACCTTGGGAGTATTGGTTGATCACAGGATGACTATGAGCCGCCAATGTGATATGGCCGTGAAAAAAGCTAATGCTGTCTTGGGATATATCAGGCGAGGTATTTCGAGTAGAGATAAGGAGCTGTTAGTACCGTTATACAAGGCACTGGTGAGACCTCATCTGGAATGCTGTGTGCAGTTCTGGTCTCCCATGTTTAAGAAGGATGAATTCAAACTGGCACAGGTACAGAGAAGGGCTACTAGGATGATCCAAGGAATGGAAAACCTGTCTTATGAAAGGCGACTCAAAGAGCTTGGCTTGTTTAGCCTAACCAAAAGAAGGCTGAGGAGAGATATGATTGCTCTCTATAAATATATCAGAGGGATAAATACCAGGGAGGGAGAGGAATTAGTTAAGCTCAGTACCAATGTGGACACAAGAACAAATGGATATAAACTGACCATCAGGAAGTTTAGACTTGAAATTAGACGAAGGTTTCTAACCATCAGAGGGGTGAAGTTCTGGAACAGCCTTCCAAGGGGAGTAGTGGGGCCAAAAGACCTATCTGGCTTCAAGACTAAGCTTGATAAGCTTATGGAGGGGGTGGTATAATGAGATTGGTCTTTGACTATTAGTGGTAAATATGCCCAATGGCTTGTGATGGGATGTTAGATGGGGTGGGATCTGAGTTACTACAGAGAATTCTTTCCTGGGTGTCTGACTGGTGAGTCTTGCCCACATGCTAAGGGTTTAGCTGATCGCCATATTTGGGGTCGGGAAGGAATTTTCCTCCAGGGCAGATTGGCAGAGGCCCTGGTGGTTTTTCGTCTTCCTCTGTAGCATGGGGCACGGGTCACTTGCTGGAAGATTCTCTGCACCTTGAAGTCTTTAAACCGTGATTTGAGGACTTCAATGGCTCAGACACAGGTTTGATACAGGAGTGGGTGGGTGAGATTCTGTAGCCTGCGTTGTGCAGGAGGTCAGATTAGATGATCATAATGGTCCCTTCTGACCTTAAAGTCTATGATTCTGGCTAGGTACTTACCACTGAAGCTTGAAAAAAGGTGTTTCTATAAACATTACCCATCGAACGGTTATATTTTCAATACTCTTAGTTACCAAAAGTGTCGGACCTGGCAGATTCAGACAGGACTATAATTTGGACAAATCATTTCACAAAGGATGCAACTTCATAACTTAATATTTCGTATGGCGGTTGTAATCATTCCCCAACTACTGGCACACTGACATGCGGAAATGTATGGCCTGATTTCCAGAGGAGCTGACCTCTGACTTCAGTGCAGTTACAGCTGCTCAGTACCTCTGAAAATCATGACAGAAAACCTTATAACTAGAAATTTGACTATTGCTTACCCTCCCAAATGGTAAGATACCACTATTTGATCTGTTTGTTTTCTTACTGTATATTCACTAATATCCTTTTACATCTAAAAACACCTTCAAAGCTATTACAAAGAGTAAGACTCACAAAGTCATTGTCAAGAAGTATTATTATCTCCAATTTATAGAATGTTAGTGAGACTAAAGTTCTGATATTTAAATAGGCTTTCATTTGGTGTCACCTGCAAATAATTATAGGTGCAACTAAGTGCACATTGGCATATAACTATCTGATTTGTAGGCATAATAAGGTAGTTAAACATAAAATTGCCTTTATTTGAGCTTGCAAGCTAAATCCACTCTCAATTATTTGTGACTGTGAAAAGGGAGGCCAAAACATTCCTGTGCTTTAATCCCTGGACTATGCTTCCTGTCTTTGTTACAACTGGACGTTTATATTAAGGATTTAAAAAAAAAATCAAGGCAATTGTCTTTTGTGTATTGTTAAATTAACTGTAACAGAGTGGCAGTATTCTCCTTTGGTCCCACCTTTTAACAGGTGTTGACCCTGCTAGGAGATTTTAAATGAGTCTTGCTTGTTGCCAGTGTAGCTTGTTCACTCCACTGAGGACAAGGAGAGTGCGCGTGGCTCTGAACAGAGAGACAATCTAGGCTGAATGCTCCTGTAAGTGGAACCATAGAAGCAGCCAGGTCTTGCAAAAAGGCTTAGGCTGGATTTTGTTTTATTTTGAGTTACTTAGGCCCAGATCCACAAAGGGACTTAGGTGTCTAAAGCACAGATTTCTGCCTCAGGCAGATGTCTGGACACTATATAATGCCTAAACCCCAGATGATAGTCAGACCAGGGGCAGATAGGCAATGTCCTACCTATCTTGCCTGCGGTGCCCAATCAGGAGGTGTGCTCAAAGCGTGCCTAACTCCACACAAAAGTAGGAGGGGGAAGACAAAACCTTCTTTATAACCTTTAGCCCAGTGATTAGGGAACTCACCCAGGATGTGAGCGACCCTATCAATTCCCCTCTCTGCCTGATGTGGAGCAAAGATTTTAATTCAGGAAGTGTGGGGAGCTGAATTGAATGAGTTCCCTAACCACTGGGCTAAAGATTAGAAAGAAAATCACCACCTCCACCACTAACTGTGTTTTATGTGGGGCCCATTCTGTTAGGGAGCCTCTGAGAACCCTTATCAGATTGGGACTTTGGGATCCGCAGGCAAGAGAGGTGGAGAATGCCTAGTCTGAGGCTTATGCTTGTGTTTAGGTGCCTGGATAACAGGACCGAGCAAACTGTGTGCATGTTCATCGACAGATTTTTTGGCACATTGGAGGCTTAGATACCCAGGGGTTTTAAGTGCCTGCATGATTAAGCAGCAGCTGAATGGGGGATTTGAGGATCTAAGTTTGGGGATTAGGCACCTAAAATGGCAGTTGATATTCAAAAAGATCAGAAAAAAAGTCACAGTAGTTTATACAAGCAATATCTAAAGGAAACAATACTTAAAAATGATTTATCTCAGTTGATGCAGTAACTTATTTGGGTATTAAAGAGTGGGAATGGTGCGCAAATATTGTACCAGGGGGTTTTCACAGCAGAGATCACGTCTGTACAGCACCTGGCACCATGGGGCTCCACTCATGACTGGGGCCTCTGGCCACTCCTGGGATGCAAATATTTAAAATGAATTAAAATGTAATAATGTATTTCTTTGTCATCTGGAGCTTCATTACAGTAGCTGTTTTTCAACACACAGAAAAACATATTTTTACTTAATTCAACTTAATAAAGTCCAGTGGTGTTAACGTGTTATAAACACTTAAACAGATGGACATATAATCTCAATCATTTTTCTAAAAGGTGTGACTACAATGTGAAAAGTGAATGTTAAATTGCACCTTCTTTACTTCACCAATTCTGTTTTTATGAAAACTGACGAGTCAGATTCATTTATTTCAGTGAAAAAAGTATAATTTTACTACTCACAGATCTGGGAGTGAAGTGGATATTTTTCTGGCTCATACATTATCAACAGAACTATTAAGTAAGTTTCATTTGAGGGGCCACCACTAGAACCCCATTGTTTTCAAATTATATTCTCAATAACACCTGTTTACTCCATTGAAGGCAACAGGGTTACAGAGGTATAACTAAGGGCATAATTTCAAGAGTATAGGATAACACAGGTATAGCTAGGGCAGAATTTGGCCTACAGAGTCCCTATTGTTGATGGTAATGCAAAAGCCACAAAGAAAAGAGCTTGACTTTCCATATCCCAGGCAGAATCTGTGGAGCTGGCAGTCAGAACTCCCCTCACAGTCTACTTACATATAAAGTGAGCAAATCTGATCTGGAAATCATGGACACTATAAATGTGGAAACACCAAATGCCATTTTTACAAAGTAACTTTTCAGAGTAGAATGATGTTTTAACCAATACCGTCACTTTATAATCTGATTATATTTCTACTTTGCAGTTCATATATATTCAGCTAAAGTGTTCCTACATACTGAAAGCTCCAGCAGAGCTAGTGTAGGAAGTGTAAGCCAATAAAAATTTAAACTGTTAAATGGGATGTGATTATGGAATGGTAATTGCAACCATAATCCCCCTCCTCCTCTTCACTCTCCTACTTGTACCACACACATAGATGCAGGGCACAAAGCAAGAGAAACAAAAATGTACTTGTCAACAACACCAGCCAAACAATAAGGCCCCTGTTCCTTTTTTTTTTGCATCTTACATACGAAACTTCACTGAGCATTCAGCGTGCAGCTGTTATGACAACTTGAAATGAAAAAAAAAATATTTTAGACGGGGTCTCAATGCCTACTACAAAGATTCTGCTGGTGGCTTTCAAAGTTGGTCTTGGTTTTGTTGGCAACACTCCTTCCATATGTCTATGAAGTCATTCTTTCAGATTAACTTAATGTGAAGGAGGGTAAAATATGGGAGGTGCCTGGCTCAAAGCAGATGGTTGCTATTGTGAAAGCTATATATAGAATAATAGATGAGCTACATGACTTGCAAAGAAACAATTCCTTCCAGGAATTCTGTGACGACATAAGCCACAAAAGCGGATCTCAAGTCCTCTATGATGTCATGTGAAAATACAAAGGAATTAATTGCAGGTCAAATGCTGATATCCAGCTGTGGCACTGTAGTGTACGGATCCAATAATGTTTATATCTTGTAAAAACATTTTTTAGTAATGCATCAGCTTCTGGTCTGATGTTAGAAAATGGATACAAGAAATATTTCAGACACACATCCCCCCAAATTCCTACTACTATAGTGGTAGGAAAAATGTCCAACATTGTTTAAATTAAAACAAACCTGTTTAGAATTTTTGTGACTGCAACCACTAAGTGTATTTCATCATTATGGTTGCCGGAACAAATACCATCTATAGAAATGTGGTTGACCAGAATAAAAGAATTAGAAGAAATGGAATGATGTATTGCCTGTATTAAATTAACAGAACTATTTGAGAAAAGATGGGCTATATGCAATGAATGGGTAAACAGAAATTTATTGATGTAATGTTTATACCATTCTGTATACATACTGAAGTGTTTCCCAAACTTTTGAATAATGAGTCCCCTTTCAGGAAATCAATTGTGTCCCTCTGCAAAACCACCATGTGTTGTTAAAGGCTTACCCACCTTAATTTATACATCTGCCATCTACCCCTCCACACCAGCTAGTCGTTTGTGCCCTCTCGCCCTGAAGGAGCACTCCACACTTTGGGAAATGGTGACCTACTATAACTTGTCACTTACTCAACAAAATACATGTTTAAAGGGAATTAAGATTAATTAAATATGACATTCCCCACAATGTAAATCCCCCAAAGCAAGAAAAGGTCTAGTCAGAGTATGATTAAAAGGTGTCCCATAGTACGTATGTAGCATATTCACATTGCCCATGACAGACTCTACATCTTCACAAAACACTTCCTTCTACTTCCAACTTAATTTCCTTCACAGTGTAATGCAAAAGAGTTGGTCACTTACCTTATAGTAACTATGGTTCTTCAAGATGTGCTGTCCATCTATAGTCCACTATTAGTGCACATGCGCCCCATGTGCTTGAGATTGGAATCTTCTAGCCAGTGATGTTCCTTGGGGCTGTGCCTATGCACTAAGTGTCCTTGTGTCCCTCATCAAGGTCATGAAGGGTGGTGCTGCATCAACCACCACTTAGTTCCTTAGTTCCATTTAGAATCCAGGTGTTACAGGACCCCATAGTAGTACGGAACAAGGCCAGCTCATGGAATATATATGGACAACACATCTCAAAGAACCACAGTTGCTATCAGGTAAGTAACTGTTTCTTCTTCTTCAACTGTTTGTGCAAATATATTCCACCCTCGATGACTCACAAGCAGTGACCTAATGTAAGGAAGTAGGTGCTCAGAGTCTACTTAAAGATTGAAGTACAGCTCTGTCAAAAGAGGCATCAGATATAAGGACTTACCCCAGATAATAGTGTCTCATGAATGTATAGACTGCATATTTCTGAGAAGGGCATGTTTCTCAACAAAGGTGCAGAAACTAACTAAGTCCTAGTGGAGTGGGTCCTAATCTGCACTGAAGGATCTAAAGTAGCTAGAATGTAACAAGTCTTGATGCAGCTAAACACCCATTTTGGAAGCCTGTGGGTAGAAATAGCTTGGCTCTTTGATCTGTCTGCAAACTAAACAAAGAGTTTTGAGGAGACTCTAAATGGTTTGGTCTTACGTAGACAGAATGATAATGCACGAAGGACATCCACGGTATGTAACCTAGACTCCCCTTGGTTAGAATACGGTTCCAGGAAGAAAACTGGTAAATGAAACTTTTTATTCAAATGATAGCTGAGGCAAGAATTTGGTATTAGGAAGTAATTGGAATAAAAACATTTTCCTGTGTATTGCAATGGAACTTGTTCTACAGCTCTGAGAGAAAGAAGTGAGTCCAATTCATGGTATCACACTTTTTCATGAGAGGGATGGGGAAGAGGAATGAAGTACAGAATAATTGAGCGTATCCTACTGAGATTACTTCTAGAACCCAGTGGTCTGATGTTATCAGGTTCCATGACTCCCTCCACTCCCCAAAAATAAAAGAAGCTCTCACCTCTCCCATTAATATGACTATCTCAAGATAGTTGCAGCATGGTATGAATATGATGTAAAAGCAAAAGGTCACCCCTCCAACCCTTGCTTCCTTGGTGGTTCCAAGTCTCTTTGGTGGAAAAAGGCACTCAGTGTCTGTCTGTCTCTGTCTAGTAAAAGATGTAGTCTTCCTTAACTTTCATCTAGGAGCTGGTGTATATACTCCAAGAAAATGAAGGGTGGCTAGGGAGTCCTTCAATGAATTAAGAGCCTCATCTGTCTTTGCACTAAAGAGATCTGGGCCCAAAAAAGGGAAGTTCCTCCATCATCGTCTGCACACTCCTCCCTCACCTGAACATTGGAGCCAAGATGCTCTCCTCAGGACAATGGAACTTGCCAGGGATGGGATCCGGTCTCAGGGGCATCTAGCATTGCCTGGGGAGATATTCTTGCTATCATTTGTCCCTCAGAAACCAAAGATTTAAATTTCTCCCTGTTCTCTTGCAGGAGTTTATTGATAAACTCTGAAAACTCATGGTTGTTCAGAAAAAGCCTGGTAGTTAATAATTTGAGATTGCGGGCTGGCTGGTGCTTAATTCTGCTGAATAAATCAAGATACATTTCCTCTTGTCTTTCACCATCATTTTTGGCTGTTTTGTGTTACTTTCAGTAGCCACTGCCACTAACAGAAAGTCACGTACTGAATGAGTATATAGATACTTAGAGTTGGTGGATGGTACATGGAACCTCTTATACACCTTCTCAGAAATCAGTGTCACTGTCATTGGAGTCTGCCAGAAAAAACGAGGCTTTGTTAGAGCTAGCAAAACTTAAGAGTAAAGCCAGACAACTAGGTATGATGGTGTGGAGTACTGTCGAAGAGCCTTTTGGATCACCTCCGCCATGATTTCTAGAGAATCAGCTATAGGTCTGTGCACGTCTGGAACTCTTGTGATCTTCCAAGTGATATGGTGTAGATGGAGCCACTGCCTTGTCTAGGGACGATGATGAGATAGCAGCCTGCATGATCTGTTCTTCTGTTTGAGGTTGCTCCTCGTTAGATAATTCCTTAGGTTGTTCAAACTGATGGATTGCAACCTGAGACTCCCTAGCCTTCTGGGAGGATGCACAGGAGGGTGAGTCTTCATCCTAGAAGGTGGCACAGATGTTGTTTGTCTTGTGTGGGGCAAACCCCATGGGTTCCACTAGGACCATGGCTACATGCTACATGTAAGGAAGGGGGACGAGAGGGTACCAGAACATCTTCCTATCTCTGTATCCCATAGATGAATTAGGTCTGTAAGATGCCTGTGATGCCTTTTTAGAGGTCCTTGTGGAATATACAAGTGATCCCTCTTTGCTTTGTTAGGAATGAGATGAAGATAAAGAGCACTTTTCCTCTAATGGAGATGCTATCCTAATAGGAGTACTTAGAATCAATCATAGAATCATAGAATATGAAGGTTGGAAGGGACCTCAGGAGGTCATCTAGTCCAACCCCCTGCTCAAAGCAGGACCAATCCCCAGACAGATTTTTGTCCCAGATCCCTAAATGACCCCCTCAAGAATTGAACTCACAACCCTGGGTTTAGCAGGCCAATACTCAACCCACTAAGCTATCCCTCCCCCCGCAACCACCTTCTGGCAACAAAAATTGCTACACGACCCCAGGAGGGGGGAACCAAAGCCTGAGCCTGCCTGAGCCCTGCCATGCTGGGTGGGAGGGCCAAAGTCAAAGCCCCACTGCCCAGGGTGGGGAGGAGCCAACGTCCAAGGGCTTCAGTCCCAGGGCAGGGGGCCTGTAATCTGAGCCCTACTGCTCAAGATTGAAGCCCACAGGCTTTGGCCCCAGACAGTGGGGCTTGGGTTTTGGCTTTGGCCCCTGGCCCCAGCAAGTCTAATGCCAGCCCTGGTGACTCCAGTAAAATGGGGTTGCAACCCACTTTGGGGTCCCAATTCACAGTTTGAGAACTGCTGGAGTAGGGGGGAATACATGGCACCATTAAATTAGCTTTGACCGGCATCTAACAGGGACTTGGCACTGCAGCAGCAGTAGGCAATGTTGTAGAAATGTTCAGCACCATAGATAGCAGTGGAGACTATGCCTTTTGTGTCTCCTGTAGCTCGCTCAGTACCATATACATTCACACTATGGAGGACAGTGCTACCATAAACCTCCTTGAATGAGTTGACAGTACCATTGTGGATGGTGCCAAGATAATCAGTATAGACACCGTTGGTGTCAAGGAAGGCAGTACCGTAGAGATTAATAACAAAGGAATCAGTGCTGAAGAAGTCAGTACTGAAGTACTTGATGTCGAGGTAGACGTTGATATCCTGGCTTTTGTACTGGAGGCAGTTAGTCTCGATTCTCAAGATGATGCTGAAGGTCCAGTTCCATACTCCTTCTCAAAGGACTACAGTGGTACCCAGTTTGGGCCATGAAGTCCCCTAAAGTGGGAGTGATGAGGTGATTTCAATCTCTTTTTGCTGGGAACTCCTGACCTCCATTTACTTCATCTAAAGTCATGCTCTGGTGGTCTAAAAGCTGTTGTGTTATATTACAGGAGAGCAACATGTTTGAATTTTGCTGTCCTAATACAAATCAACAGCTTTTGCAGTTGTAAAATCAGCAGTGGGCATGTGCTCTTCGTATAAAAGAAAATTGTTGAACTGGATTTCTCACACACCTTGTATAATCCAGCAAAAACTTGCTCTTTATACTTATACTTGCCGAAATATACTTACAAAATGAATTATCACTGAAATAAGGTATCTGATTCACTAATGAAGGTTGGGACTGCACAGACTGTGATGTCTTACCATTCTTCAAATCATTATGTCAACCATAAGACAAAAAGTGACTCCAGACTCTAGGGCAGTGGTTCTCAAACTAGGGCCACCGCTTGTTCAGGGAAAGCCCTTGGCGGACCGGGGCGGTTTGTTTACCTACCACGCCGCAGGTTCAGCCGATTGCGGCTCCCACTGGCCACGGTTCGCCGCTCCAGGCTAATGGGGCTGCAGGAAGCAGAGGAGGCCGAGGGACGTGCTGGCCACCACTTCCCACAGCTCCCATTGGCCTGGAGCGGCGAACCGTGGCCAGTGGGAGCCGCGATCGGCTGAACCTGTGGACGCGGCAGGTAAACAAACCACCCCGGCCCGCCAGGGGCTTTCCCTGAACAAGCGGCGGCCCTAGTTTGAGAATCACTGCCCTAGGGACCTAATTTACATTTTCACTAAGGCTACTATACACCACTCTGTCAGTGGAAAAGAACCTAAAAGTGGATGTAAATATGGCTTTGGTATAAATCAGAAATAGATCTTATGGGTAAAATTCTGGGTCTATTGAAGCAATGAGAGTTTTGTCATTGACTTCAATGGACCCAGGATTTCACACTAGGAATGTATGTTTTTCATCATCAAAAAATTGTTATTTTCTGTTAAAATAGGAAAGAAACCCATTTTATGCGGCAGGAACATATGGCAAGGTATGCAGTTATACTGGCAATAGTGATCTTAAACAGTTGAAGGTAGAATTGCAACCTTGCAATGAATTATTGTGAACAAATATAAGTAAATCTAGGCTACACGTTCATCAGTAAGAAAAGTCTGGGTAATGTCACTTATTTACCATTAAATATAGGAGATATATTTGAAGCTGCAGACTGAAAGGAGTCTTTCTAGGTATCTGACATGAAGATATCAGGAGACCAAATATATTTTTCACTTGTTTCTGATTTTTAAAGCAAGCCCTCACTTCGCTTTAAAAAAATTACCTTGTCATACTTCATGTATTAGTGTCCTCATTCAGAATAAGACTTAACAGTCAGACCTTGATGCAAAATCTTTATTATTCCACTATGAGACTATTATTCAACTTTACATTTATACAGCACTCTTTATCCATAAAAATCATAAAACACTTTAAAGATTGTTCAATACAGTAGATATGTGACAGTAATTGTTCTACTACTCGTTGAAATGAAGTCATGGCTGCTTGACGTATGAATGCCATTCCGTGCCAGCCAAAGAGGAATTTAGGGAGGTAGAAAGTCATAACTCAGTTTGAAATGTGGCCAGTGCAGGGATAACATGCCAATTCTTGCCAAAAGTGCCCTTTAATCTCAACTGATCATAAAGTGTCAGGGTCCAATATTTATGTCTCACCCAAAAGATGGTGCTCCCAACAGTGTAGTGGCCCAGAGGAGAGTATTAATTGACAATAAAATTAGCTAGAAGAGGAGTGAGTCTAACACGGATGTCACAAGTAAGTCCCCACAGCCATCTTTAAATGTTTAAAAGCTTTATTTTCTATTGAAACAACATATATGAACATTGCCAACCCCCTGCTGTTTACACCGCCTGCATAGGTGCCTCATGTTAAGTAATGGAACAATACTTTGTAAGTACGGTCTTCCAAATTCAAACAACTGAGAGTTAGAGTCATAAAACCATGTTTTGAAACATTTCCTTCCTCATTAAAGTGGACTAACTTTTCATTCGAGAAAAACAAATGCTGGGTTTATTTGTAATTGCAGTGTTTAGGCATATTGCTCTAACTTAACAAAATAAGATTTGAGATTTCTAAAACTTGTGCATGCTCTTGGGAGGTTACTGACTTTATCTTAGTCTTTTTAAGTTTAGAGGAACACAAAATCCAATAAAGAACTACATAGACAAGTTGTGTCTAAACTTTTCAGCCTGAGGGCCACATATATTATTTCAAAAAAGGTCTAAAAACAGCAATCAAAGAACTGCTGACCTTAAGAGATTAGAAATTATTCAGCCATGCCCTCCTCCCCCAAAGATCATATTATTGGCTTAATTAAGAGTTTTAAAAATAAAAATAATGGATTTTTTTTTGTTTTTATATACTTTTATTTATCTTTTTTAAACCTTCATGTCATATTTAGGACACATTTTCAATCTTTCTTCTACAACCACATGAACTAGAAACTTTCATTTAAAAAAGGTAAGGTGAGATTCTCATATATTTTAATGACTTGAGGAGCTAGGGTTTTAAGAAAAACAACAATATATCACAAGACTTGTGTCATGAAGTGGGAATTTTTTGTAATATTTTTATGAATCCTATGCATGCCTATATTTCGCATTGCTACCCAGTGGGGGAAACAGCATTAAGTTAGCTTTCAGGGCAGGCTAAGAGACATAGATGTGTGTGTGTCACCTAGCTGTCTCAGTGGGCTGAATGGGTCATTAAAAAGGACTGGCTGAGGCCAACTCATATCAATGGAAAACATGAGAAGACAATGGAAAGCCCAATCACCAGGACACTGAAACCTAGCAACCAATTACACAAAGGGAGGAGGAAAGCAGAGCAGAGACCCCAGCTTGAGAACAAAGGACTGAGAGATGTGATGTGGGGGGATAAGAGTTGACTTCTGGAAGAAGCTGGGAGCTCACTCACCTGGGAACTAAGGAAGGAAGTCAGAGAGACAGGCTGAGAGCCTGAAAATGGAATTCACTACAGCTTGGCTGGTGAACTGCTCTGGAATGACCAGAATGGTCTATGCTTTAACCTTCAGCTCTCTATGCTAACCTAAGGACTTCCTGTGCATAGAGATGGCATAAATGGTTCCTCCATTTCCCTCCCGACAGCTCCGGGTGCAGAGGGTGTCTAGCAGTATGTAGGCAGAATGGCTGGAGCATGTTGTGCTATGGCTATTACTTTGGAGACTATATACCATGTTGGCACACGTTAGAGCAGCTCATAGGTTGCTCTAACCTAGACTATGACAGAGAATCAGAGAACCATAACTGGTTGCACTGGTTTCTCTTCTCATGGCTGCACCCTGGGTTGCTGTGTGTGGGAAGAGAGCCATCCTTTGTCAGATACTGCCCTAGACTCTGGCAGAGACAGTCAAGCTCTTCTGCTCTTCCTACGGCTTACACAGACTGTCAGGGAAGCAGACACTACTCTCCTCTCTATCTTGGTGCTGCAGCAGGCCTTAAAGAGAGCTGTTGGGCAGCTGCAGTAGAGAAGGGACAGCAGCTGTCCAGCATTCTCCTAGCTCATATCAGAGTTGCTCTTGGGAAGGTAGGAGAAGTAATAAGAGGGCAGCTGAGAAGATGGGACCGGTTCAAACACTTAAATTAAAAAATTTCATGGCACCACTCAGGGACCATAATTTGAATTCATAATCAAATATCAATTTTCTTCTCTATGCAGCCACTGGTGAGGGAGCTCTGGGACCTTCTTATCCCGCAGGCTCCTAGAGCTTGGAAGACCACACAGCCAATGAAATAGCCCTGCAGCCAGAGCCCCATGAGTCTGAATTGGCTGGCATGGGCCAACTGCAGGTTTTTCTTTGTTGTGTAGACGTATCCATAATTAAGATACTTAACTCCTCTTTTCCTCTAGATTCCAGTATGTTCTTGTATCCCCTAGATTAGAGAAGTAGAGAAATTTTCCTTCATCCCCATCCCTTCTCCTAGCTAAATCAGAGGGACACTCTCATAATTGTATCCTCCTTGATTCCTCTTTTGCTTTCTCCCCTCTCTTGGCTTCCATGACTCTATGTCTTTATAGTTATCGTGAAACTTCATTATTAGCTCCTTCATCATGACCTTTGGTGATTTCTTATCTTCACCTGTCTCACTCAGTTGTAAGCCTGAATGTTTTGTCTATATTTTCTCTCTCGGCAACATCTTCTGCCCCCATGGCATCACCTACTATTTTTATGCCAATGACCAACCTAATTCTCAACCACCAACATTACCCCTCTCTCTAGGGGTAGAATGTCCTGCCTCATTCTCAACAAAACTGAACTCAACCTTCCTCCTAATCCTTCTTCACCACATCCCCTATCACCACTGATAAGACCACTATCTTTCTGTTCCCGAGGGTTGCAACATTAGTGTCATCGTTGACCCTTGTCCATACTACTTCCCCTAAAGGAAGTCTCCTAGTAAGTCCTCATGATTCTTCCTCTTTAATATCACCAAAAATATACCCACCCTCATTTCCATCCCCACTACTAATAGCCTTCGCCATAGCTTGATTAATTCTCTTACCTTGATTACTATAAGTTCTCCTTCCAGACTCTCAAAATACCACTACTAAAGTCATTTCCCCCTCCCATCACTAAGAACAAGTTATCCTTCTCCTTGAACACCTTTACTAGCTTCCAGTCTCTTACTCTATCAAATTAGAATTCTGTCCTCACCATCAGAGTTGTACACAGTCTTGCTTATGCCTACCTCTCTGTTTTGATTTCCTTTTATTCTTTTTTCTCACTCCTGTGCTACACTCATTCTTCTCCTCTGGGCTTCCAGCTGCCCTTACACTTGGAGCACTTTACCACAACCTTTCCACGACACATCCTCTCTTTTCTTCAAATTCTTCCAGAGAACCAGTTCTTCCATGAATGCTTTCTATCTTGCTCCCTTCACAAATAATTTCCACACAGGCGCCATTCCCTGAACTGCTGCCCAGAGTCTTGTCTTGATCAGACTGTAAGCATACTGGGATAGGGAACATGTCTTATACTGTTTGTAAAGCAATGTATAAATTTCACAATGATGAATGAAAGATTATGAATAAACAAATGAGTCAATCAAACCACCCCTTTAAAATTAAAGAGTAAGCAACACAGTTTATTACATCAAGTAACATAGATAGCCCGATTTTCAAACCTGGGTACCTTAACAGGATATCAAAATCTTGCATTTAGACATGAAGATCATCACTTAGGTGCAAGTAAATTGTCCTTGATATTTCTAAGTGTGGATAAAAAGAAGCCATTAAAAGATGTGGACATCTTATTAAGGAACTCAAGTTTGAAAATTGTGCTTCCCATCTGTAGTACGGCAAGTAACATGAAGATATTTCTTGTAATTTCAACCAGCAGAGGGTTCAGTCACAGCTAGCATTTGTCCAAGTAATTCTGAGCAGTTCATCTTTTTCATTTAAAATTATGAGATCAAGAACACTAATTAACATGCAGTTCTCATTACTAGCTTTAAGAAAACACTAAGTTGTATGAAGGATATCTGTAGAGGTTTGGGGATTGTTTTTAATGTTCTGGACTAACAAGTATGTATCTTTTCTTAATAACTTTTCCTGAAAATGCTGGCTACAACTAGAGTACATGAAAATAAACCCTAAGGAAAACTTGATTTTGTATACCAGGTCTTGGGACTATGTTTTGCAAATGTTTTCTGGTTACCATAGTAGCTTCTGAATTTTCTCTGTAAATGTGAAGTTAGTAATCATTTTTTTAAACTAGGTTACCAAGTCCTTTCCCCTTCCCGCATAAGCTCTCCCTTCTCAGAAATTTAATTCTGACAGTCAGGTAAAAACCCACACGCACACACACACACACACACACACACACAGGCACTCTTAAAATGGCCAGAGCATAATGTTTTACAGAAGCCAAAATATGTGATAAAAAAACAGCCCAAATATTTTGCTTTTCAGGTGCCAAAAGACTAGAACCCTTATTTGCCATTATTATGAAGAGTGATCCTCCTATGTTTTTCAATGTTATAACGAATTCCAGAAAGAAGGTATTCTCACAGCTGTAGTAAAAAGTGTCAGCTTCTTGAATGAACGCATTATGGATTTAAGTGTTCCTTTCTAAGTCTGTGGGTATGTACATATCAGTCAATGGGGGCCAAGGGCTACCTTGTATTTTTTTCATATATTTGAAAGGTTTCCTGATGTGAAACATGTTCTCACTATTTTTCTCCTCGCTAACTTACTGTGTACCTTTCTGACATTCTAAGATGTCTTTTCAGAACAGACCCCTTGAATAAATTATAACCTTCTAAGATGCAAATAGCTGTATTGAGCATGCTGCTAGGAAGCAGAGAAGACATCTCATAATTTCAGGGGTTGACAATGCCCTGCTACTATAATATGCCTTTTATGTCTACATTTCGTTTTCAACTACTGAATACGAAAGAAAAACTGAAGATTTCATTTTAAACATAGCATATACCAGTGTTTGTTTCTTTTCCCAAGTAATACACACCACACATGCATATTATTTGGAGAAAAAATACAGGGACTGTTAGCTGTTACTGTAACCACTTCAAATGCAAGCTGTTATGTCTGGAAGAAGTTTTAACAGTGCCATATAAAATGATGACTGTTCAGATCTTTTTATGTGCATACATGTGGGACACACATAATATCCAAAAGTCAGTCTATGTGCTTTTATTCAAAAAGGCTGCATTTATGTTTTAATTGCAATGATAAATTATTACATAGCTGACAACCAATCAGAGTCACATATTTACTGGACTGCGAGGTACCAACTGCACAGAGAAAGACAGTATTATGGTATTTCTGAAACAGTGAAACGAATAAATACTCTTTAGAAAAACAAAGTACAAACATTTGAAAGCTCTTCACAAAGTGAAAAACATAAGTGCAGAAAATGGAAGCATGCTTATTACATTTTCACAATGGACATCTATTAAAAAAGAAGCCACCATTTCATGTCAGCCCCCTGCACTGGTTAAGCAGTTGTTATATGAGAATATTTATAACTATTTTAAGATAAAATTTGTACCAGTAAGCTTGATTCTTACCTCTGCAATCATCCTATTAGTGTCTCCCAAAAAAAGAAGATTCAGTGCTTCCTCCTCGTTGGTTGCTTGCTGAAGAGACAGGTTTTTCAGATGAATGTTCTGATCAGGGTCTTCCATTATTGTCACTTTTCTACAAAAAAAAAAAAAAAGGACAGAATAAGAGAATACTAGAGCTGATTGCAAGTGATCCTTGTTTTAATATTTTCATTAAGATTTCAAATAAAATAGTGGGTATTTGAACAGGCATGGCACAGTAAAAATAAGCACTGAAGATTTGAAGTATTAAAACAATACTAACATTATAATAAATACCAAATAAGTACTTTTGATTCCCTGCCACCTCCTGACTTCTCATCCTTACTCTCGAGACTTTGATCTCCTTTAGATCATTCCTATCACAAATTAAGCATGTTTATCTCACCATCTTTAGAAAAAACAAAACACATCTTTTGACCCCAATTATCTCTATGACGGTGGTTCTCAACCGGCGGCCCAATCAGCACACAGCTGCAGCCCATGTGACATCCTCAGGGCCATACAGTTAGTATCTATATTGTGTGGATGCGGCCCACATAACACGGAGAGACCTGCATATGCAGCCCACAATGGTAAATAGGTTGAGAACCACTCCTTTACGACGACTGCCCTATTGACCTTCGTCCCCTCATTTTCAAAGCCACTGAATGCACCATCTCTTCCTAACCTATATTAGAACCATTCCAACCTGGTTTGTCCCCCACTCTCTTCTTCACTGGACACTGTTCTAATTAAAGTATTTAAAAAATATGTTGTGACAAAGTCTCAGGGCCTCTATTCTATCTTCGTTCTCCTGGACCTCTCTGCTGCTTTAGACACAATAGTATTCTCTGTCTCAACATCTTGTCCTTCCACAGCTTTTGTAACTCGGTCTTCTTCTGGTTCTCTGGTCGTTTCTTCAGTGTCTCTTTTGATAGATCCTCCTCCACCCCTCGCAGTAAAGATCCCAACAGAATTCCATCCTTGCCTCCTCTTCTACCTTTGCTCCCTCTGGCTGATCTTTCTGTGATTTGCTCACAAGGCATCAATTACAATATTTATGTAGATGATTCACAAATCTTTATTTATGTTCCTGATCTGACCCCATCAATTTGACCTCATATCTCAACCTGTCTCTCTGACATTTCTTCCTGGATGTCTTGCCATCTGTTTAAACTAAACATGAATCCACAGTGAACTTTTGCTCTTACCTCCAAATTCCTCACCATCCCTACATTCTCTGTTGTTACCACTATATCACAATATCAGATCTCATTAGCCTGCGAGTAATCTTCCAAGCTCTTTCCCTTGACCTGGGCTTGAAATGGAAAGTAAAATGTAGTGGTACTCTAATCTCTTCTCACTTGAAATGCTACTCACTATAGTTTGTCCAGATATTCAAAATATTATCACATGTGCTCTCCTGGATTCTGATTGTCTTCTCAGGATTGTCTCCCTATAAATGGAATTTGAGATGCCCAGAGGAAAGCTCAGATTATCGCATAGACACAATAAGCACATGATTAAGTCCCTGGCTCACAGAGTTACATGATGGCATCAAACTATCAGCTTTCATTTTTAAAATACATATATATTTCTAGCCTTCATGGTAGTGGAGAAAAGCTTAAAAGCTTGACTTACAGTGTTAACAATGCATGATGTTTGCCCAAATCTGTAGACAGTCTCCAGAAAAGTGAGCAGCAGCCAGAATAACCAGGGAGGAAGCTACCTAGCCCCATACCCACCACCACAGGAGCATAGGCCCCTGCTGCTCTGGGAAAGGGAGGCAATATCTTGTTGGGATGGGAACGGGGCTTGGCTGTCCTACCAGGCTCTGCACAGTTGGCTTACTTTCAGTGGGACTCAAGATACTCCCTTGGGAAATGCTCCTCCTTTGTTGCCTTTTGGTTCCAGGGGTGAGATTAGAGAAAAAAGTGGTGAAACTCTCCCAAGTGCCATCCATTTGCCATCAAACTGAGACGCCATTCACAGCAGATTGTGCGGATCTTCATAATATAATCATTCCACTCTCTCTTTCTCTCTCTTTTTTATTTTTTAATATATGTTTTGATTCGCAATGTAATAGCTAATTTAAATTATCATCAGAAGGCAGCTGAGTCACCACACCAGAGAAACGAATGGATCAGTTCATACTTCTCAGAGCTGTTGTTTCAGAGTGTCGACTGCACGCAGATCACATTTTGAAGATTTATTTTCATAATTATAATGCTGAGAGACTTAGGGCTTGTCTACATTAATATCTAATTCATGGCTAGTTGTGGAGAGAATTTACCCCACAATCACCTGCTGCACACTATCTGTGTGGACCCTGTTGATACTCATTAACAATTCATTAGCATGCTTTGATCTAGTCCTGTTTCAAAGTGGACTAACTGTTCATGTGGAAAAGCCCTTATTTATATTTTTAAATCAAAACAGATTATGCAGGAAAAATGCCAGAATCTAAAACTTAAAAAAAGAGTGTTAGCTTATTGACCTGGCCAAATTGGATCCCTGTCCTTGAACCACACATCAAGATCAAAAATTGTCCAAAAATGCTGCTCCATCCACCACAGCATTTCTGATATCCAATCTTTTCTTTCTATCAACATAGCTAAAACATGTCAAAGGTCCTTATCTCCAGTCTTGATTTCTATTACCTCCCCATCTCTGGCTTCACTGATACCTTCATTCCCCTCTCTTAAATGTATTCAAAACACAGCTACTAAGATCAATTTCCTTCCTCATCTTTCTGATTGTGTTCCCTCTTCCCCTGTCCAACATCCTCCAAATCTTCCAACTCCTTTTCCATAACATCAAGCTCAATCTCTTGTCCTCTACTTCCAGGCTCTTCAGAATTCTCAGCAAGAAAGAGCAGATACATAAAGATGGTCAGTCACCTCTTACCTTCTGCACTCTACCAATAATACTGGCCTTGACCACCTACTTATTAATTTCTCCCATTACTATTTCCATGTTTTATTCCATACTCCCCCCTACAAATGGAATAACCTACTTCAAACTGATCCGTAAGCCCTTTCTTTTTTCAAATTCCTTCAAATTCCACCTTTCCCTTGATTGCCTACAAGAAATTCACCAACTAATAATGGCTGGATTGAAGGGAAATCACATATAGTCAATGTGTACTTCAGAAAAAACACAGAAACAAAATATATATATATAAAATTGTACATATTTTAATTGTATCCCTCTTCCCAAACTTCATAAGTTTTTTGTCAACTTAGACAGTTCTCTCCATCCCTAAGCAAGGAACCAATGCCTCATGTCATTCAAGAGACCTCTTCAGAATGACACGACATCATAGTGGGCTCAGATGGAAGCGACATCCAAGCCCTCCTTAGCAAAAGGGCCACTTGCCACAATAAATAAAAGACATATTTATAGACAGTAGTAGTGGAATGGTTAGATGGCGCATGCCTCACCTAGAAATATTAGCAGACTTCCTTGTTGATTGTTTAATAGGGTTAAGAAGGATGCCAGGACAGTGCTGCCCACAAATCTCACACTGGCAAAGTCGTGCCAAAATAACATTGACTGTCTGCAACACTTATGTGATACGTACTAATTACATGGATACAGTCTGTTTCTATCTCTTTTAAAAATATTAATATATCAAGTGCTATCACTCTATTGAAAATCTTCTCTCAGAAAAGGAATTTATAAAAATTATAATGATCAGGGAAGATTTTGTTTGTTTTTTGTGAGAGTGGGACAAGAGGATTGTCAGAAAAACCTGGAGGTGTTTGTTGGATGAACTTGGATCTTTTCACCATTATCATCATTATTTAAGCACAAACAATGTGCAATGTGCCATACAATAATGCTGAGTAAAAGCAAGTAGGCAGAATTCCAGCCTAGCATTCCCTTGAGAACTAGACTAGGAAAACAACTTACCTTCTGATGCTCAGTATTTCGGTTGGAAGGGATAATGAGACCCATGCCCTAGCATAAAGTACAGTCACAAGCACATGTAAAAGGAGACACAAGATGCTTATTGTTGGAGCAGTAATAGCTGTACTCCAGAGTACACAGTGCAATCCTGTCCCACCCCTAGCTCTCCTGCCCTACCCCACTAAGATGTCTATGAGCCTGAATGGGGCCAGCACCTGGTGATGGCTATATCAACCCCATATTGGCGAAGCAGGGTACCTTGTTTTGAAGGGCCCTGTGAGTAGGACTGGCCCAGTTCTCCTATCCTCCCCACTCTTGCTGCTAGGCGAAGCGGCTTCTTGGACTATCGCCTCTAGGCAGTGCTTCCCCTGATATTGTCGCTAGGGGAAGTGGCCCCTTTAACTCTCGCCAGTAGCATCACACCCCGGAGTATCGCCAGCCAACCCCTGACACACCTCTCATCACTCATACACAGAGCTTAGACTCAATAGGCATAACTTTGTCCTTAGAAAGCAATGTTTTACTGATAAAATCAGATTACATTCTGTCCTCAGATACTCCCATGCAAGTCCTTGTATTGTACCATCTGAATCTAGAAAATGACAGACTGATCTGCAGTCTGTGACGTTATCTGATTAAACTATGACCATGCAGATCATTGTTGCTACCGCTGTTATATAATTGCAACAAATCTTGTACAAAATGTATCAAGTAAGGTGTTATAAAAAGGGTATGATTTGACTGTTATGATTATACTATTTGTATGCATGTATCATTTTTGTATTTGAAATTATGAGTATTGGCTCTATACCTGGATTTCAAATGTTATAAGGTATTTAGCCTGCACATCTTGAAGAGACTATTCAAATTAAGTGGCTCATCAAGGAACATTTAACACACAATGGAAGACGCCCACCTACCCTGCATGGACTTTCCTGTGAACGTGCTGTTTGAGGTATAGGTAATGACTTCTACTGTGACTAAGTGGAATTATGCATGGACATGCGATTTGCCCATGTGACTCCAAACACCATCTTGTCACCTGTGATTTTCCACTAGTTATGCCAAGTGCTTTGTTTGAAACAATGGGTTTCCCTCCACATGGCAGAAGCTATAAAAGGCGCTGGAAACATCTCCATTTTGTCTCTTTCCTGCTCCAGCCTCTGGACTATGAACTTATACTAATGGGAGCATTCTAACCAAGGAACTGAAGATCTTCCTATGATTTGGAAGCAACCAGAGACTTGACTTAAGCCAGCAGTTTATTCCATCACTGCTACAAGCCTGATCCAAGAACTTTGCAAATGTTGTATATATTTGATTCCTTTAACCAATTTTAACTCTCCCCTTTCTTTCTTTTTATAAATAAACCTTTAGATTTTAGATACTAAAGGATTGGTAACAGCATGATTATTGGGTAAGATCTGAGTTGTATATTATTGACCTGTCTGTGTGTCTGCTCCTTTGTGATCAGAGGAACCTTTATTTGATGAAATTGTTTTTAAAGAACCACTCATCTCTAAGTCTAGTGTTTTTGGTGGTGATACAAGGACTAGAATGCCTAAGGAAACTGCTGTTCTGACTTCTTGTTAGCTAGTGTGATGAAATAGAAGTTTACTTTTGTTGCTGGTTTGGTATCTCTCATAGGAGACTAACCTCTAGTTTTGGGGTGTATCTGCCCTATTTTTCAGCAGTTTGTCCTGAATTTGGTATTCTCAGTTGTGACCCACGAAGGCACAGTTACACAGTCCATAGAGGTGTCTGACTGATTTTGATATTTTGAAACTGCTTGCTAAATGTCATGCATTGCTCTTTCTTGAAACAATGTGATTTGCCTGAATCATGTAGCTTACTTCTTGTAGAGTTTCTTTGTCCTCTTTAATGGGTACTTTGGGGACACTGATAGCCATATATTATGTCTTGATGAACAAACCAATTTATTTTGCTGTATCAACCCAAATCTGGGCTTTTCTTCCATTAAACAATGTATTGAACTAAGCAGGACAATATCATCAACAAAAACAATGTCACCCTATTGTACTTTATCATACATCCATACAATTCCTCATTTGCCTTCTGCGGTCACTTTTCTTATGACATGGTGTGACAAAGTTCCTCCTCTATCTTGGTGGGTCCTGCGCTTATTGGCGGATTTTCTTGCCGCAGAGATTCACCATATGGGTTGGGGAACAGCCCAGAGACCTTCCCCTCTGGAAGAACCCACAGTCCAGGTCAATTGGGAGGTTTGGGGGGAACCCGGGCCCGCCCTCTACTCCGGGTTCCAGCCCAGGGCCCTGTGGACTGCAGCTGTCTATAGTGCCTCCTGTAACAGCTGCATGACAGCTACAACTCCTTGGGCTACTTCCCCAGGGCCTCCTCCAAACACCTTCCTTATTCTCACCACAGGACCTTCCTCCTGGTGTCTGATAACGCTTGTGGTCCTCCAGCAGCACACCCACTCACTCTCAGCTCCTTGCCCCTCTTGCTCCCAGCTCCTCACATTCCCACCACAAACTGAAGTGAGCTCCTTTTAAAATCCAGGTGCCCTGATTAGCCTGCCTTAATTGATTCTAGCAGCTTCTTCTTAATTGGCTCCAGGTGTTGTAATTAGCCGGCCTGCCTTAACTGGTTCTAGCAGGTTCCTGATTACTCTAGTGCAGCCCCTTCTCTGGTCACTCCAGGAACAGAAAACTACTCATCCAGTGACCAGTATATTTGCCCTCTACCAGACTCCTGTACCCCACTGGTCTGGGTCTGTCACAATAGTCAATAACCAGTGCAAACAATAGTGCGGGCATAACATACTGTTGCTTCTCTTACTTCACTCATACTTCCTTGTTTATTTAGTACACCGCTCAGCTACTGTAAAGTAAAACTTTCCAAAAAAGAACACAGGAATAAGATGAGTTGAGTGATTTCAGTAGTCACATATGGAGTCTCGCTTGATGATGCCAATGAGTTAATACTGTGATTTGAAATAGTGGCTTCAGAAAAGGTGTCACTGACTGATCCTTCCTTATTTTGGAGAGATGGGTTAATAGATAAAATGAAGATATCCTTTTCTGAATGGGGAGGAATATTTCATGCTCTATGCTCAAATTAGCTCTTTCACATTCCAAGGTCTGGGTTAGTTCCAGTTGTAATATTTTTGTGGATTATATCAGATCCAATCTTTGAAAGAATGAATCGGTACCGTTTATCCCCAATATCATTTCCTGTCTGGCTCTTTCTATTAGCATCCAGAAAAACATGGATTGTCAAACCTAGATATCCTGTTAACCTTTGGTGTGCAGTAGTAACAGACATTCATGGTGTAAACTAAAACATACATTGAGCACTCTTCATTCCAAAGGGATGAACTTTCTCGTGAAAGGCCTGACCTAATATTGTGAACCTCAGGAATTTTCAGTGTACTAAGAATTACTGGTATGTAAAAATATGGGTCTTGTATATCTATGGATGGTAGCCAGTCTCCAGATTATATAGCTTGTATAACCACTGAAAGAGGGAATGGCTGACGCACACATTGTTTAGCCTAGAATCAGGAGATAGCCTGTTGGTTTCTTTGCATTATAAACCAGATGGAAGAAAAATGGTCATTTACCCTGTGTGTAGAATTTTTTTCCTGTGGCTTCCTTTGTTAAGTGATCTATGAGTTCTTGTTATAATATTTGGTTTAGTTTTGTGTGTCAGCAGTCTGGTGAACCCTTAAACCTTTGGAGGGCAGTAGAGAAATAAACAGGATTGGGAACTCTTTTGAAGTAATTTCCAGTAGTCAGTGATTATGAACAATATTTTTCAAGACAAAAAATACTCTAGATTCCCCCAATGGAGCCTAGAGCCTAAATTCTGTACATTGATTGTGTGATGAGACAGGTAGTCATTATAGAGGTTTTGGGCAGTTACATCTTTTATTCTTAGTCTTTAGCCTTTCCCTTGTTATGGAATTTAGGGATTAAAAGAGTAGTTTATTCTGATCTATGCTTTAAGCAACCATGGCCTTCCTTGGAGGATTATGGGTTGCGGGAGGGGGAAGGTGTTCCCCTATGGGAGAATGTAATTTTTTTTTCAAATGCCCCATTATCATAGTAGATCTTATATACTCTCTTGCCATCTACCAGGGGGAATCTAAGACATTTTCTAAGTCACTGATAATTTAAATGTCAGCCAGTAAATTATTTGGATGGTGGCCATTTGCAATTATTATTTTAGTTGTATAACAACATTAAGTGTCAGATTTAAATGTAGAAAAAAGAGGAAATGGTAAATCAAGACAGGTGTAACGTACATGTTAGCATACCAAGCAAAGTCAATTTTGTACCTACCATCTCCTTTTATCACTTTCTATTAGGTCTTCTTTTAATATATTTTTGTCAAAACCTGAATTCTTTTCTTCACATTCATTAGATGCTGCCCTCACATTTAGCTTTTCAAGCACTATCAGTGAGACAATTGTGCACTTTCCATGGTTTGTGTTTATTATGTTAAACTGAATGATCTTACATGTCATCATTCTGTGGTTATTCCTTGTGTTGAACTGGAGAGTGGCGTAATGTCATGAATAATATATGACTTGTTAGCATAAAGTCAGTCTTTTTCTTTGGTTCACAATGGTTCACTTCCTTCTCTAGGAATCTGTGGGTTGATACTACTTTCAAAACAAATGGCATATTTTATCGGCTTCTCTGATTCTTTGCTTCCTGTTAAAAAAATGACATATTTCTTCACCTCTTTTATTCTTGCTCATATGGGTGAATTTCACCTGAGTGCAGAGAGCCTGCATAAGGCTCTATATGACACCTAAACTCCACATCAAGGGCTTACATAGGGTTTAACTGATGTGTTAGGCATTGTGTGATCCTTCTGAAATGGGATGAACATCACCTTTCAGTTCTGAAGTTCCTCATTGGATAAATTTTTTCTATCATACACCGCTACCTCGACATAACACGACCCGATATAACACGAATTCGGATATAACGCTGTAAAGCAGTGCTCCGGGGGGGCGGGGCTGCGCACTCCGGTGGATCAAAGCAAGTTCAATATAATGCGGTTTCACCTATAACGCGGTAAGATTTTTTGGCTCCCGAGAACAGCATTATATCGAGGTAGAGGTGTACTTGAATAGGTTTGCCTAGGATTTTTCTCTTCCCTAAATATTTGCTTATTATTGATCAGCTCCATAGATGTCCGGAGCAACTATAACTCTGAGGAAGTGAGAGAAGTCGCAAATGTTGAACATATCACAGATTTTACAAAAACTGCATCTAAGTTGTACACACATAAGGGGTAATTACTTGTGCAATGGCAAACTATACAAAATAATCATTTCCATGTGCAATAAATCATTTATGCACAATTTATACTCCTTTTTAGCCCTTAAAATGTAAGTATATACATTTTTAAAAATTATGAAAGTCTTGATAAGTTTGAAATAGCTCCTTCCATGTTGATGTGATCATTAGGTGAGTCTACCATTAAGATTTTTTTTTTTTTAAATAAAAGATTCTTGATACAAAATAACCAAAGAAGAGCTTTAAAAATGTTGTCAAGTCTATTGCATAAATACTACTTTTTGGCCAATATAATACATAAAACATGTTTAATAAATATGTATATAGTAAAATAGTTATTAATCTATCTTTGAAAAGTAGTTACTATACAGCAAATAATTTGATTCTCTCTATATTACTCATACTGACATAAACTATTGTATATGGCTTACCGGGCAACTCCATCATCAATCCCAGTGTATTTTAGCCTTAATTCCACAATCAAATCTCCTTGTAATTTCAACTTTCTAACAATACCCTAATACCAGCCACAAGAGATTCTCTACTCTAGCTTAATCAAGATGCAAAACAGAAACCAGTTTTGATATTGTACAATTCGTTACATACACTGAGAACTCAGTTTTTAATAGTGAACTCTCTTTTTCCAGGCACACCCTAGGCTACAAATAACTGTGCCCACAATTCAATTGGATAGCTATGTGATAGCATTTGCACCCCCCAACTAATTGCAGGCACAGACATTTTACACCTGCAAGAATGGACATCAGAATGAGGTTCTTTTCAAAATTAGACTCTGATTTGTCTGCAGAGTTTAAGAAACTGCAAATATATAACATGTCCCAAAGGTTTACCCCCCATGACTAAATACATAAATAATATGAAGTAGTACTTTTGGCCATAGAACTCAAAGCACTGTACAATGACAGGTAAGTATAATTATACCCATTTTCCAGAAGAGGAAAGTGGGACACAGAAAGGTTAAGAGACTTGACTACCTACACATCGAATCAGTCGCCTGACACCACTATCTGCTGGACTATGCTACCTCATAATGGAGGCAATCCATTCATAGCAATGGCTTTTTAAAAGGTCCATATTTTATATGACTGATGAGGAACAACTCTAGACTTTGCAGGATGCATTTTGTCCAAGGACAAATCTAAATTCTGCAGCAAAATCTCTAGATTCTGTGGCACTGGTGGAAATTTTATAGCAGTTTTACATGCATTTTAAAAAATGATTTATTTGTGTGTTAATATGAAAACAAGTAATGTATTTTGATACTGAATTGAATTTATGATGTTGCCAGATCTTCACGTTTCAATATGCCACACATTTTTTTACTGACAGCACCTAAGTTGTCCTATATCAGAGCCAACATTTCACTAAGATGTATGAGGCAGTTCACACTTTTCAGAGCTATTATTTCAGGCTAGCCGCAAATTCAGGAACTCAACAGTGCATTAGTTTACATTTAACTCCCATGTTCACAACCACTATAAATTCCACAATCACATAACTGAAGAATATATGAGAGCTTTGACAATGCCACACCAAAAAAAAAAAAAAAAAAAAAAAAAACCAACAACAGTGTTTCATGTAGCCTCCATATGCTCTTCAATACTGGGATAAATCAATTATCAAAACTGCTTACTCTTCAAATGTTGCAGAATGGGGTTTGAATGGGTTTTGCTAAACTGAGTTTAGGGTCTGTACTCAGCTCAGGCAAATGTTAATAGTGTACTAAATATTTCATCAGCAGAAACTGTACTTTGATGATCATCTGTTCTGAAATACTGTACTGCGTTTTGGAATCCCTCTTGGCCTTTATCTCCTTTACTATCACATTACATTCCACAAGGTCCAGCATTCAAAAAATAATTACTCCTGAAGGAAAGGCGCATAACTGAAATAGGTTTCTGTGTACTAGTTTCGAGGAATGCTGCCCTGTTCTATATGTCTTGTCACTCCTACAGCATAGGGTGAAGTGGATAAATTGTCACAAGGAAGAACAATTACTCCTTCTCTTTTCTTGTACTGGCTCCTGTGAACCTTTCCCCCCAATTATATCAGTCTCGAACACCTTCACCTTCAATTATTCTTATCCATTTTTCACAATGTCTATACATACAAAATATAATAATGGAAGCTTTTGAAAAAGTTGATAAAAATGAACTATTTTGAGTTAATTAAGTCTGAGGTCAGTATCATACAGTTTCAAAGGAAAACAACGAAACAGGGCATCTGAAAGTGATTTTTTTATTCCTGCTGATTCTTTGTAGTTTTGTTACTCACGGCAAATCTTCCAATCTGGAGGCTTCATGTCTTGGGTCCAACAGATCATAACCACATTCATTGTAGATTTCCAAGTAGGAAACATGGGTTGTGTACACTTTGCTGCTGTCCTGAATAGGAAAGAAAATTAAAAGGGCTATAAATAGCAGCTGAAGCCCTAGGGCAGATGGACAAATTTATCACTATAGCTTCCAGGCTGCTTCCTCACCCTCTCTCTCCTTCATTTGCTGGATATGTTTTACATTTTCAATTCGTGACACTTTCAAGTTTGTCCATTGCCATATGCATGAAGACTTAAAAAAAATAAATAAAAAAGACCTATGCCCATGATTAGAAGCAAGTTCAGTCTGTTATTTTTTTTATTGGTTCCATATATCTAAAAAAGTCTGCATACACTTAGAATGCGGCAACTTGGTTACAGAATTGTGTAACATGCCATTTTTCACTTCTCTGACAAAAAACCATGTTACTATAAAGAGGTATACCCTCATATTATGGATAAAGAGATGATCCCTGCAAAAAAAAAAAAAAAAAAAAATCAAAGATTTACTTCATTTTAGAAACTTCAGTGGCACATTGCTTTCCATGTTCTTTACCAAAATACCTAAACACTGCGTATGCTGTCAGCTATCCTTTGGAGCCCTACTTTCTTTCTGTATTCTGTATTGCCAGAATGTAAAATAATCCAACTGGTCTCTGCAGACAGAATTCTCTCCTCCCCCAAAGCCAAACAATGTAAACCTCAAAATAATGAACTGCAATTTCCAAAGTAAAAGTGAATTAATTTATTTAATTGGATGAAATCACTGGGAAAGCACTCATTATCACACTTACAGAGGCAGTTTTCTAATACAATGTGCTAATTTTATTTCAAAGGCTATCGTGAGACATGAACCTTTCATTGTCACTGCATAACATATTTCCAGGATGAGATTTTTATTGATCATGACAGAAGAGTGTTCAGAGAAAACTGTTTTAAAAGACACATTATGGGTAGATGAAAAAAATATCTGTATTATGTAATCATGGAGCTATGTAGATTGTAAGGGGAATTTCTGAACAGGAAAGTAAAAGGAGAAGCTATTAGAAATTGAGAGATCAATTTTCTACTTGGTCTATTCATAAGGAGCCTGTTGTGCCGTTATGGGCCTGAGCTGCCTAGAGACCAGTGCAAGTTAGAGATGCAAGTTAAGAGCAGCTCTAACTTACGTCACTGGAGTAAGATTCCCTGAGAAGCAAAGTCCCTCTGCTCTATCATGCCCCCTTAGACTCAAAGTGAGAAGAGGTGCTGCTGGTTTAAGAACTAGTTATGACACCTCTGCCAGCTTTACAGCAACAGAGAATTCTTCTACAAAGAATGAATTCTCCTCTGACCATCAATAGGTACTTTAAGGCAATTTTGGACCATTTACACAGTGCAAATGGACTTAGCACACTGGCAAATCTGGCTTTGAATGATTAAAATGGTCCTGTTTTTGTCTTTTCACTTAATTTTTTTTCTTTTTTAATATTGTTATTTTTCCAATGGTGTTTTACTAGCATGAAAAATGAGACAGAGATTGGGATTGGCATTGCAATTTACACAGGTAATAAATCTTCCCCAAGAGAGGTAATTTACATCATGGAAAGAATGGACGGTAAAGCAGATGTCACTTTCTATGGGTGTAATTCACTTTCATCCAGGGGCCTGTGAAAACCCTTTATGACAGTTGAGCGCCCACCATTTGAGCTTAGGTGTGTGTGGATGGAACTCACCTGCCATCATGAAAGGGGCATCTGTGCCTCTGGTGCACCATAGATGGTTTTTGGGGGCATGCTGGGAAGAGACCACTAGACAGGCACTTACGTGAATTTAATGGAAGAACCAACACATAGCTAAATGCACAGCGGCAACTCTCTCAACCCACCGAGCTGCAGGCCTTTGCTGCATAGTGCTGTAGCCATATGCCTTATCACTTGGTTCAGTGGATTAACATTATCCTCCCTATTCCTCCTGAACCACTACCTAGATCCACACACAAGCCCATTTACTCCAGCTTTGAACGGGGAGAAGTGAATTTCACCCTGTATTAGTGAGATCCTTCACTACAGAGTCGACTGCATCCCTATTTGAAAAGCTAATTGCTCCTTGCAAATGTCTGCATACCAATACCTGTTTTACAAAGAAACCGCCTTAACAGAAACATGCCATGTACTGCTAAACACTTATGATGCCTCTGGGCTTCAACAGGAACCCTGGAGGTTTTAAAGAACAGGTTGGACAAACACCTGTCAGGGATGGTCCAGATTTACATGGTCCTGCCTCAGCGCAGGGGGCTGAACTTGATGATTTCAACGTCACTTCCAGCCCTACACTTCTATAATTCTGTCTCCACAAGCTCCAGTCCTGATAAACTACATTTCCTCTAATGATACTTCACCTTGCTTCTGAGCTACCTCATGAACCAAGAGGAAAATTGACATTTCACCACAAACATAGTAAAGAAACAATAACAAAGATATTTGTATAATATATTTTAAATATATTTAAATATACTTTTGACTAGTGCATGAATATATGGAAATTTCCACCTATGTCAGCTTTTTTGAAAGGGCCCACTATAAAAGACAAGAGGAAATAAGAGAAGAGGAAGGTATGGAAAGAGACAAAGATGAAAGGAAGAGAAACAAGAACAGATAAGGGAGGAAAGCAAAACACCCACACAAAAAGTAAAAGTGGCCAATCTGAGAGCAGAGAGGGAGCAGTGTCCCTAAATGTTTGGTTAGCTAATACTATGAAGCGCCAGTCACTTTAAATGCCAGAAACAAGTCTGAAAAATCAAATGTTCCTGCATGCACTCTTGATAGAACTAAATATGCAAATACTACAAATCAGATGGTTATTTCTTCATCCTACATTATTATTTAATCAGCACAGTATCAGACAGAGGAAGACAAAGTCCTAGTCTCAAGGAGTATTCTAGGGACTCCATCTTATACACCCTTACTCATGTAGGTGTTCATGTGACTAAAATCTACTCTTATGAATAAGGATTGGTAGATACAGCTCTAAATACAGTACAAACATAATATGGAATGGCTGACCAGATGATAACCAGGACACGACAGTAAGCTATTTGATCAGCTTACCTATTTTCAAATATATTTCATTTTCACATTTGCACAAAGTTGCTAAATTAAAGAAATAAAGTTTAATTCAGTCATGGACCTTGTGGAGTAAAGAGGGACAAAGAACACATGAAGTCAGACAGACAATACACAACTTTTACTTTTATTTTCTTGGCTTTGCCTCACATGGTTGATGGAGTGGCAGAATGAATGACTTATATTGGTTCAGAATTAATATTACAGCATGTAAACAAAATTTCATTTCTCTTTTGGGGAACACTGATATAAAATTGCCAAGAATATTTAATTTATTTTTCTCTTGTACAGATGTAATGAGTGACTATCAGCGTCACTCTCTGTCACAACCTCTTAGAAACCTGACAGTAATATTTATCTCCTCACCGATTTTGTTTCTGTCCAATGGGAAAGTAGATCATTTCTGTGTTTTGGTTGAAGTGAAAACTAACTTTTAGCAGAAGTTCTTACACTTTTGATGTCAAGGACCACTTCATAAGATCCTTCGATGGCCTCCCCGCAATCCCCTACCTTATCCATGGCAACAGTGCTTGGTTCTCAAACTTTTTTCCCTTCTGTGGGTCACCAAAAATAATTCCTATTTGAGAGTCACTGACTTAAAAATAACTTTAGTACAGAATGAAAAGAAACCTGTTGCTTGCTGGTAGAATACATAATTTTAATTTCTTATCTAAACCATATAATAACTTTTCCAACTAAATCATTTTAGTTAAGATGGGAGAATGAAAAAGCAAGTTTTAAGCCACTCAAGATTTTTCTAGACTGTTTTTGCATGTCTAATGAAGCATGATGGGATGCTAATCTCCTTTTTTAAGGAGAAAAAAAAATCACCCAGATGAATAGGGTCCATACAATGTCCACTGCAACACTTAAGTCCCACAATGGCCATCCTCTCTGAGGCGGGGAAGGAACAGGCTGAGCAGCCATGCAGACTTGGAGGGGTACTGTACTCTTTGCTTCTTACAGAGTGAGGCTTTATGCCAGGCCCAAGTAGGCTAGCACAGTTGGGGAAGGAGCTACTGAATCAACATTTATGAGGTTACCTGGGTCCTGTGACAGGGTGCTGATCAGGAACTGCTGAGCAAGCCCTCTGTCACTCCAACTCCAAGTAAGGTAGGTGAATTGGAGCTAACTAGAGGAACCTGAGACTGATTGGCAGAGCCGGAACAGCTGCCAACCTGATTAGCCTGGGGCTATATACAGGCACAGAGCAAGCAAGCAAGCGAGCAGAGCGGAAAGGAAAGGAAAGGAAAGGAAAGAAGTAGCAGCACGCCTCTCCTGGCTGTAAGAAAGAGAAGCCCCTAAGGCTGGGACCCCCAGCAATATGTGGTGAGAGGTGGTAGGTTTCCACTGTGTAAATAAACTGTACCAGTGACTGCTGAGCCAGGAGGTCTCTGAGTGATTTTTGGAACAGAGCAGAGGCAGGACTGAGGAGGGCCCTGTTACACATGGGGGCTTGTCCAAGATCCTGAGCCATTGCAAGAGTTTGGCATCCCAGAGATGGAGGAGACCCTGCAGTGGCTGGTAAAGCAGCAGGCAGAAATGCAGAAGGCTATGCAAGGTTTTCAGCAAATCCACCAAGTAGAGAGGCAGGCCTTGCTTACCTGGAAGGCCAAGCAGCAAAAGAGCCTGCAGGACTTTATATGGGAACAGACCAGCATCCAACAGTAGCTCCTGCAGAGGATGGTGAGCCCTACTGGGGAGGGGGGATGGCTCATGGGCACCTGGCCAAGGACTATGTAAAATGAGCCCCGCAGATGACCCACATGCGTTCCTCTGCATGTTCGAGCGCATAACCATGGGGGCTGGATGGGATAGGGCAACCTGGGCCCTGAGACTGGCTCCCTACCTCGCTGAAGAAGCTCAAGTAGCCTATGTGGCCCTGAGCGAAGAGCAGGCCAGGAACTACAATGAGGTTTAGGAGGCCGTCCTAGATTGGGTGGGGCTGTCTTCAGAGAAATATCAGCAGAAGTTCCATTCGGCAAGGTGAACAGGGGGTTTGTGGCCCCCCGGCGTTTGCCCAGAGGTTGATGGACTGGGCCACCCGCTGGCTGAGACCCAGCATCCAGACAGTGGGGAAGATAATGGACGTGTTGGTCCTAGAAAAGTTTTTACAGAGCCTCCCTGAGAACATACAGGTATGGGTTAGGCATCAACCAAACACGGTGGAGGGGGACCGTGAAACTGAGGAATACGTGGAGGCTGACTTCCCCAGGAAAGAGGGGCAGCCCTACAAGGACATAGAGTCTGGGAAAGAGCCCAGAAAACCCTTGGCCAGAAAGGGCCTGGAGTGGAAGAGGCCTGAGGAGCTCCTCCAGGGGCCTGACCAATGACCTGTTGGCAGTGCAGGCAACCAGGACATAAAAAGGGGAACTGCCCGTACATGGAGAGTGAGTTCTGCAGCTGAACTGACGCTGGAGGGCAAGGAAAGGGACAGAAACTGTCCACCATACCTGTGATGGTGGGGAGGGTACCCCAGGGGGGCTTGGTAGATACGTCCTCAGCCTGCTTGCTTATCCAGCAGCAGCTAGTAAAGCCACACTGGCTGATTCCTGGAACCAGGATGGACCTTGAGTGTGTCCGCGGGGATACTAGACAGTGCCCTATTGCCCAGGTCCCCTCAAGGGCCAGGGCAAGTTTCAGTGGAAACGGGTCGGGGTAGTCGAAGGGCTGTTTTATCCAGAGGTGGTGGGCACAGACTGGGAACCCTTCCCAGGAGGGAAAGGAAGCGGTGGGAGGAAGTCCACGGTGGGGAAAAGGGGAGGTCCCCCGAAGAAGGGGGTGGAACTATCCAAGCCACAAAGCCTTGGTAAGGAGGGAGACCAATCTCCTCCAGAGAACAAGGTACAAACCCCTAAACAACAAAGCCTGAGGGGGGAAAGAAACAGGGAAGGAGAGGCATCCGGCCCAGGACCCTTACCAAAGGAGATGGAGCCCCCTTCAAGGCGACCCAAGGAGAAGGGACACAGGCCCTATGTGCCAGGCTTAGGGAACTGGAGGCCCTGGGTGTCCAGGGGGAGATAGAGAGCAATCCCGAAACCCTGCCAGAAGGGAAAGAGGAAAAAGAGGGGGGACACCCATGGGGGTGTGAATGGTGTGAGGACCTGTGGGTAGCGGTAGACCTATGGGGGCATCAACCCCCTACACAATGTAACATCTGTGGGTGGGGGATACAGGAACCCCACAGGGAAGACCCCAAGGGTCACCAGAAGGTGGAAGGAGAACTCCCCCGCACTGCCCCATCCGGTAGAGAGAAGAGGGGATGGGCACGGATTAACTTGGCGGTTCAGTAAGGGGGGAGGGAGAGTGTGACAGGGTGCTGACCAGGAACTGCTGAGCCAGCCTTCTGTCACTTCAGCTCCAAGTAAGGGAGGTGAACTGGAGCTAACTAGAGGAACCTGAAACTGATTAGCAGAGCTGGAACAGCTGCCAGCCTGATTAGCCTGGGGCTATATACAGGCACAGAGGAAGGAGGCAAAGGGGATGGGGGAAGAAGCCAAAGAGTGGAAGGAGAGGGGTAGCTATCACCTCCTGGCTACAAGAAAGAGAAGTCCCTAAGGTTGGGACTTCCAGCAATATGTGGTGAGAGGTGGTGGGTTTGCACTGTGTAAATAAACTGCACAGGTGACTGCTGAGCCAGAAGGTCTCTGAGTGATTGTTGGAGCAGAGCAGAGGCAGGACCAAAGGGGGGCCTGCTACGCCCTGTTACAGGTCCAAAACTCATCCTAGGCTGGAATAGTAGCAACTCCACAGCAAGCCTGCAAATTGGAGGAATTGGCCCTCTAGCAGGGTCTTGGAATCTATTTCCACCCACATGTGCTTAGTTCCCTGCAAAAAGACTGAATATTCATACTTTGTGAAGAGAGGTATGAATTTCACACTCAAAAAATTAGGAAGCCCCCTTCAGAACTGTCACAGGGAGCCTCAAGAGCTTCAGGCATTATTGACATCATTCATGTTCCTCAGTTAATCAGTCCGCATTTCCATTATACTATAAACATAGCATTTCAAATGTTAACTCCTCTGTAAAAATTTATGCAAGGCTGATCTATGGCATAAAATATCAGGCAAGATAAAAAAAAAAAAAAAAAAAAGTACCAAAATTAACAAGAATGAAATTTGGCAATTTTTTCTTATTAAAATACAAACAGGTGGCATAATGCCTTTGGCTATGGAGGCAAGCTTCCAACTTTCTTTGGTCACAAGTGAAATATATTGCAAGGTGTCCAACCTAGTGATTTCCCACAAACCCACCATTAACAAGCAGAGTATCTTGCATAATTCATAAGTGCCTGCGTTTCCTCATCTGTAACATGCAGAAAATGGTGCTTAACTTCCTTTGTAAAGCAGTTTAAGAACTATGGATGAAAAGTAATATAAAAGAACTAAATACTGGCAAGAATTATTAGAGATACCAGTTGTACTCCATAATTAAGACTGAGTAGTGTTTTTGCACTTAAAAGCAACGACTCAACCTCTCAGTATGAAAAATACAGCATTTAGTCCCCCCAAAATTACAGCATTTACTTTTTAAATACAGAATGATATTTCTATGAATTTACAAGTAAATCACTTAAATAATTTAGGAGTTAAAATTAATTTTAAAATGGCTTCTTTAAAAAATGTAGACATTACTGTCAGACTGTTGTTGTTGTTATTGTCCTGAATGAACTTAACAACAGAACAATGCAGATGCGTCAAACCTCCCATGTCGTTTAAACTCACTAAAATCTTGTGCATATGCTACAATGGAAGATTTTTAATTATGGGCAGATGAATGAGCCCGTTATTCTTCATAAATGAATGTTTCTTCTTCAGCAGAGGATGAAGAATAATGCTCTTTTACAGAGAATTCCACAAGAACTGTCCACATGCATGTGCAGGAGAAAGCTGTGAGTGAAGGAGGCAGGGGAAAACTAGGGCATACACTCCAGCTTCTTTGTGATGCACTAGCAAAAACAAAGCAGCTGTAAACCCAGCTGGACTGGCAAGTATGCTGTCACTGCCATGCACTGCTCCCTTGTGCATAAGTAGCCAAGTGTACTGATGAAACTGGCCATAACATTTAAATTTTAAAAAATTGTTTAAGGTTAAGATCTTAAAATCATTGAAAATATCACTTGGTAACATTCTTTGCGTTTCTTGTTTAGTGATCCTATATGAAATTTTAAATTTAGAAACCCACGTATATTACTAGAAAATGCTACATTAAGATTAAATGACAGTTGAAAGTACATATCATTTATAGAGTATATTTACTGTGATTGTAAACTCCTCAGGGTGTGGGCTGCCCTGGATGTTCTGGTTGTACAGAGCATAGTAAAGTGGGAGTTTGCTACCTGATTGAGGACTCTATTGCTACCACAATACAAATAATAAATAACAATATAAATAGTTTATATTGACATGTTACATGGATGTTGTACTTAATCCCAAAACAACACATTATAAACCCAGGAAATTCAGTTAAGTTTAAACTTAAAAGAAATCCAAACAGAAATGCACAGTGAGGGCACCCAAACAACCTTAACTTCACTCTGCAGAGTCACCATGCAAAACCATATGATTATGTTTTTGTGACTGCAGATTGTATTATGCTGATTTTTAAAGACATATTAGATTGCTTCTTTTCGTCCCTTCATGTTGTCGCTACGGGGCTAAGGAAATGTTACTTGGGTGGCCTAACCAATTTTCAATAACTTGACATGGCTAGATTTCTTTTAAATTTAACCTTAACTCTGAATGAACTGGATTTATAAACACTAGATTTTCAAATAACTACAACATTTCTGTAATATATTTTACCTTAACTATCTAATATGTGCTCTCAGATGCAACTCCATCTTAATGTAGTTTTTTTCTGAGAATTATTATTAGGGGCAGCCTCTGCTCAGGAAAAACTCAGAAATGGAGTAACAGATAAGGTTAGAAAAAGGGGTAGAGTAGGAGTGGTGAATCAGAAGGAGACTCGAAAGTAAGAGCACAGGGAAGAGATGGAGAAATTGTGTAAACCTTTCATTATTTAATATTAACCACTTTTTGTCTTACACTGAAACCAAATCCATGGTCTCTTCACACAAAGAACTTCCACTAGCTTTAATAGAAGTGCTACATGTGGAACATCTGCAAAACTGGCTCTATGAGTACAATTTACTACCTTTGAAAGTATTCTACAGACAATTTTTAACTAGTCTTTTAGGTCTAGATACCTTTTAAAGCAGATCTAAAGACACTATTAAAAAGTTAAATATTTAACAGATGGCATACAAGTGCATTATGAGAAAAACGCATTATGGGCAAAAACTTTCATCACATCTTTTTACTATTTACAGCTTTACTTGTTCATGTGGCATACATGTGTAGCTACGCCGAGAAACTTGCATAATGTCTGCCCACTCTATGCCAGACTTCAGGCAGGGAATGAGCCTCTTACTCATATTAGCATGTATAAGTATATTACATACATATTTAAAGTTAAAGAAGAGACAAACATACAAAAAGGATTATTGTGGTTGGGATGTCTTTGCTTTTGAAAAATTAAACTGGCTGAGATATTGAAATTTGAAACTATTTTCCCACTATATTTTATTAAATAGTTGTGATTATGGATCTGTGATATTTAAGTGGTCATACTATACTGTGACCATGCAATTAACATGGATTAGTACAATCTAGTAAAATAATCCTGTTAAGTAACCTCATTTTTTAAAGACCTTCAATAAAGTTTATCCAGTAAAATCAAGTTGTATTATGAATTTTACAAATACTGTACTGCATAAAGTTAATATTATGAGCTTCACTCAAACATACGAAAAGCAAGGTAGTTCAAATGATGGGTGAAAATACTGGTTGATGGTCAATCTTTTATTTGCTCTTCTTGGCCTAACGTTATATGGGATTATGAATTTTCATACTTCATCTGTGCATTGCAACACTTATCATAGGCATAATACAGTTGATGCTGTCACAGCCAAATATTTGATCAAACACCACCCTGGGCAAACCTGAATGTGGTACTCTCAAAAAATAAGAAATAGGAATAATTCCAATGGTGTCCACTATTTTTCAGTGCCTGGCAACAACCTGGTCATCCACCACTCATGATGACTTTATGATAAGGCTACAGTGTCAGGCTAGATTTCACCACTAATATTCATTTCTTTCATTTGGTGGGTTTAAGTCAGGACTTATTGTAGCATTACCACTAAGATTGTTTCCTGTGATTCAATGCAGTATTAGTAAATCAGACTTTTTTTTTTTTTTTTTTTTAAGAAAATGAAAGGACAAAGATCTGTACCTTCTCCAACTGCTGAAAAATGTAAGACAGAGTCCTGGGAATGATGCCTCGATCACTGTAACGCTCTGCTCCCCCAGTGATGGTAAAAGTCTTGCCACTGCCCGTCTGTCCATATGCAAAGATAGTGCCATTATATCCTGCTACAGCACTAAAAAAATGAAGGAATAGATAACATGTTGTATACAGTACCTTTTCCATGGTTATCTCTTATAGCTTCATCAAGAACCTGATTCAATGCCCATTGTAGTCAAAGGGAATATATCAATTGTCTTCGGTGAGCATTTGGATCAGGCTCAAACAAATTTATTTTAGATCAGATGGAGTTTCAAGATTTTCATGACCTGAATAGAAAGCAATGATGTTCTGACTCATTCCATAATTAAATATCAGAGTTACCATTAGATTCTAACAATGTTTATTATTATGTACATACTTTTCGTGTGCCTATCACCATAGTATATCACTGTAAATGAAGAGTTGGTAATGGGCTATAGAGAATCTTTAATCTCTAAACCAACCCATCCTGAATCCAGTCGCTTGGTGGTGACTAAAATAGGCAGCACATGATAGCCATTCAATTGCCTGTGTGAAGTGAGTTTGATGGTCCCAGTCCAGTTTCTAGTGGAAAAGTGTGCAAATCACAAAAAAATCACAACCATCCCAGTTAATCTTGTTGACTGTCTCAGCAGAGAAGCCAAAAAGCCAATTGTCCTCTTATCCTTAGACGTGGTCCCACAAAGTCAGGGCTAAAGCACATTGAGGTGCCAATGTGTTTAAAGCTCCCATTGCTGCTGTCCATACTGTGCTTTATATGTGCATAAATAAGAAACATAAGCCTCCAGAAATATCAATCTGCACTTTTAATGAGTGCTTACCACAGAGATTGAGTTTTAAAAAAAATGTTGGAAGGTTATCAGAAGAATTAAATTCATGATCTGGTAGCCCAGTAGCACAGCATCAGTTTGGGAGCAAGCTAGATGCCTCGCTGGCTATACTGTGAGGCAGTTAAGACAGTTTTGCTGCCCTGGAAGAGAAGAGAACCCATGAAATAATGTGGAGGCACTGAAGTGTCCCACCCATCATAACTCGGTCCTCCACAGGTGGCCTGAGATCCCTGGGTTTTCCTCAGGCTCCTTACAACATCCACATATTTGGAAGGCTAAGCTTACTGTCCCCCCTCTCCCAAACTGAACAATGTGTAGAAAATTCCATTAATATTTCTAATAATGCTCATCATTATGATATCTCCCCATATACAGCACAAGATGGTCCTTTGTTTTTACAAGTTTCTCTTGGGCAAACTAATCTAGATGTAAAAGCAGATCCAGTGACACATATGGACACTCTTTTAGGGAAAGTAAGTACGTCCAAAACTTTAGGGAAACAGTAACGAATCAGAAAACAGTTAATAGATTCTATTCTACTCAGGTTCTTATACTGTATCACTCAACAAGGTATCCTAGTGCCTTCCAGAAGTGCATTGTGACAGGACTAGCAGTAGTCATGTGTTGGTCTCTCTTTTTCCCTTCCTTTCCCCAGGGAGGAAACTGTGTGTGGATTTTTTTTTTAAATTGCTTATGTTATTTATTTTTATGAGTGAAGAGTAGATCAAGTTTGCAATTGGAATGAAAAGTGATGAGTGTTGTGGTGGTTCATGGATCCTAAAGGAGTTCTTTCCACAGTCTTGGACTGGCTACAAAGAAGGCTCTTGTCTCCTCCATAAATGAAAGTTACCATTATGATAGACCAGGGGTAGGCAATCTACGGCACGCGTACCAAAGGTGGCATGCAAGCTGATTTTCAGTGGCACTCACACTGCCCGGGTCCTGACCACCAGTCCGGGGGGGCTCTGCATTTTAATTTAATTTTAAATGAAGCTTCTTAAACATTTTAAAAACCTTATTTACTTTACATACAACAATAGTTTAGTTATATATTATAGACTTATAGAAAGAGACCTAAAAACGTTAAATTGTATTACTGGCATGCGAAACCTTAAATTAGAGTGAATAAATGAAGACTTGGCACACTACTCCGAAAGGTTGCCGACCCCTGTGATAGATAGTTTTATTGTGCCAGAGGAGCAGACTTCTTGATGATGGTCCTCATTCTGGAACTTTAGGCAATCTTTAAGGTAAAGCCTGGGCTCAGACCCTTAAAAATCTTGAAGATAACGACTGAAACTTGAATTCGACACAGTATTTTAGGGGGACTCATTGTAGTGAGATGACAACGGACCTTGCATACTTCCAGAATCCTGTGTTGCTGTGGAGGTGCACTGCTGAACTCCGTACTAATTGTAATTTACCCTGGAATAACTGTTTCATGCTCAGGTAGACTGCACTGCTGTTGTCCCACTAAGAGGTAGTCAAGGCACATATTAATAAGGCTGGATCACCTTTTGAAAAGTTAGGATGCACTCTCCTAGGTAAATGTAGATGATAGAATGTGGACACTGCTATGTGAGAGTTTAGGTCAGTGATGAATCCAAGAGTCCAATGATGGCACACAGTCTCCTAGTTAGCGGTCAATGGCAGAACACATCACTCATGAATCCAGGAACATTCCCAAACTGCAAACTGATTTGACTGGGAGACTGCACTGTGGCTGGAAACTCGTCTGCCAACCATAACCACCTCTGTCATATTTGAACGTAACTTCAACCAACTGTTCTTCATCCATAAATTGATTTTGATCAAGCACTGGACAATCATGAGAACAGTGATATTAATGTATATTGTGAAGGACAGATGGAGCAGTGTGTCATCCCACTTCCATGATCAACTGAGACATTTTTTATTAATGAATTGAGATAATTTACATGATATGAGAGTATGTATTTGAAGGTTTCTGGTCTTGGTTTTGTTTGCAGAGAGAGATAGTTTTAATACAATGAACAAAGAGCATTCCCTTTAACTATGGTGATCTGGATTTCATTACTGATAAGGTGTTATAGTTTGATGGAACTATTTGTATATGAAAATATGGCTAATGGCTTTTTTATTAATACATGGCAAACATTCCTTCACTACTTTCCAGCAGAGAGTCATACTTTTTGTTAAATAAGACCTTGAGGAGGGAATGTCTGAGATATAAATACAAGTTTTGGTTATTTGCCCAGCCCTCCCTGAGATAATATATACGTAGGTATATAGATATATGTATTATGCTTTTCTTTTCTCAATTTCATGTATACATTTTTAAAGTCTGTATTGATTTTACTGAGTATATTAGTTATATGTTTTGTTTGTCCAAATTTACCTTGGGGGTAAAGACTTAAGACTATTTTTGCCATTTTTAAATTCATTTCAGATTAATTACGGTAAACTGCCCCAGAATATTCCTGGAAAACAAGTACTTTGCTACCTGCTGTATATCAGCTCCTATATTCTATGGTGATAAAATATAAATACCCAAGGCAGAAATTATGGTCATTACTTTGTATTTTCACTTTTCTGTAAAACAGATAATTGGAAACAATCACCCAAAAGTAGTTAAAAATAGAAACTGGATAAGTATTCAGCCTACTTTTTACTACAATATTCATATGGCCAATTGAACTAGGACTCGGCAGTCTGCATTTGACAGGACAGATTATAAAATCTCTGGATTCAGGAATGCCAAATTCCTCTTTTTCCTTTCAGCAACTGTAGTTTATAAAGATTTGCTCTAGCTTTATACATCTCAAAATGTTTTTCCACAATTCAAACTCCTCTTACAATAAATTCAAAGGGAGCAATAAAAGGGATAAATTAATTAGGGAAGAATTATCCTCCTGATAAGATTTATCAGACCCCAAAAGTAGATTTAATTAATTTAGTCTAAAGACCCTACCAACTTTGCATAAAGGAAAAAGGGCAAAAATATTCTTGTGCATTTTTTGTTTATAGATAAAGTGATAAGGCAAGATAAGAAAAAATGTTTCTTTCTTGTCTAAGAGGAAGGGACCATGTATAGATAGGCTGCTGGTCTGGCACCATGAGAGATGCAAAGGGTCTCCAACTTAATGAAGCTTATTTGAAAACCTGAGAGGTTGCCAAATTGCTCAGTTTAATCCACTAAACTAGGATATCAAAGAAAAACAAACAGAAGTATATTGACAGCAACTACAGCCAACATCTGCTCCCAATGACCAAAAATACCCCATGAAGTCAGGGAATAGCTAGATTTTAGCTTCCAGATGTTAAAAAGCCAATACAAACAGCATCAAGGTTAGAAAACGCCTGATCCATCTACTCTAGGAATTTGCGGAGTACCTATCAACACAGTATCTGAGTGCACAATACAATAATGGTGAATAACAGAGCTGCCCTTAAGTGAATCTGCTTCTTGTCTCTTCTAGGTTTGGGATCTTACTGATCTTCCTTCCTTTCCTGTTCTTCTTCACAGTTGTTGTAGTTCCCTAACATCAGTTATTGTGCTGTGGCGTCTGCAAAAAGGTGTAATTTGCAGTGTATTCTGGATATGATCACACTTAGCCTTATAGTATTATCTTCCCCTGGTGTCTTTTTTGCTCCTGGGGGAATTCTGCACCACTGCACATGCGCAGAATTTATGTACCCCACAGATTTCTTTGCTTACCCACAGAAAAATGACTTTCTGATGGGGAAGCAAAGGGAAGCCACAAGAGCAGTCATACGACCCTCCCCAACAGTATGTTTCGAGTGCCCAGGGCAGCAGGCAGAGAGGTAAATCACTGTGGGGCAGGGGGCAGGACAGGGGAAGACCCAGCTGGTGGCTCCTACCCTGTGCTGGACTCAGCTGCTAGTCCCAGCTGGGTTGGAGAGGACGGGACTTCCTCTTCCTCTTCCCCTGCATGGCATGTCAGACCCATCCCCAGCTTTCTCCCCCAGCTGTAGAAAGCTCTGCAAACTTTCTGCACCCATCACTCCTCAGCTGCAGAGGGAGGGATCACTTTACAGGGAGCTGCTCCCCCATCCGCCCAACCCCCATGCATCCAGACCCCCTCATACCCAGACCCTCCCGCTGAGCCTCACCGACCTCACCCACCCACCCAGAACCCACCTGACTAGCCCCACTCCCTCTGCATCGGGACCACACGGACGAGCCACCCACACCCGGATCCCCACCCTACAGAGCCTGCTGAGCCTCACGCCCCCCCACACCCAGAACCCCCCCCCAACGAGCCCCACTCCCTCTGCACCTGGACCACGCCGACGAGCCACCCAGTTCCCCACCCTACCGAGCCCCAACCAGATGCACCTGGATCCTCACCCCACTAAGCCCAACTCCCCCAGCATCTGGATCCCTCCCACTGATCTCCCCAGATCCCCTTGCTGAGCTCTATCCCCCCACACTCAGACCCCCCTGCTGAGCCTCAACCACCTTTTACCTGGACCCCCCTGCAGAGTCCCATTACCCATTGCACCCAGAATCCCCCAACAAGCCCCTGTGCATCCGGGTCCCCCCTGCACCTGGAAGTGAAAATGTGCATACAAAACCTTGGTACACTCAAAAGCGTGCATAACAGTCAAGGACACTTTTGAAAACGTGGCCAATTATTTCTCTCTGCATTATTTAAGATCTATAAGGAACTATAGGATATAGGTCTAATCTTGCTAATCCATACTCCTGCTAAATAAGGACTATTTGAAATCGATAAGACTGCTGTGTAATTTGGCAATGAATCTGACCTAGTAATTGTTAACATAATAAATGCTACTTAGGGATCAAATGATCTTTGTTCATTCAAAAACGCTGTATCTTCATTTTCAAAGTAAAAATCAATTCCCAAATTGCTTACTTAACCTGCATCTTGTTTTAGTTTGTTCTTCAGAGAGCAAATTCTAAATTTAAACTGTAGCTGTATAAGCTTGTATATGGGCCCTTAGAAGATGGGCAAAATAAATGGTTATTTGCTGAACATAGAATACTTGAAAAGTCCAAGGTATGAAATTTTTTTTTCAACATTAAGGTATACAATTTATTAATTTAACAACAAATTATTAAAGAAAAATATGTAAGAGGGAGAATGCTTCTCTAAACATTTCAGCAGTACTGTGCCAGTCAGTGTACAACTTTCTAAAGAAAAGGAGGCAACACTTAGTGTTAGTGCAGGTGAAAGGCCTTTGTATGTATACAATGCACTCTAGGCCCATGCCCTGACTCAGGTCTGGGCCCAACCCCCTCTTCTGTCCACACAAAAATCAGTTCGACTCAGATCAGCAAGCACTCAGAATCCAGGTCCTAGGACCCTACTAATGGTGCTGGGTCAGAGCCTGAGTCCTGCTGGAACTCTGAATTAAGCCCTGTCATTTCAGCAGTGTGGATACAAGTCAGAAGGTCTGCGTACTGCAGTTTGAACATGTTAACTTGGGGCTGTAGATGCTACTGGGTGGCAAGGCACCTAAAAGTTAGGTGTTGAAATATTTAGTCCTTTTGTGAATCTATCCCTAAAAAGTAACCACA
The DNA here is from genome assembly GCF_013100865.1 of Trachemys scripta elegans. Lineage (NCBI taxonomy): Eukaryota > Metazoa > Chordata > Testudines > Emydidae > Trachemys > Trachemys scripta. The sequence continues at coordinate 57,143,835 of NC_048300.1, read as the reverse complement.
ACATCTCATTCAACTTCAAAGGTGGTGGCTGTAGATGGACGCTGCAACCCAAAAATTTGATAGTGCTATCTGGGAAGGGGGCACAGCCAAGATGGATTTCCTTAGAAGTTTCCACCAGAGGGACTCCTGAAGACCTCAGCCACAAACTAAAGCGGTCTCCAAAAGAAGCAGAAACATCAAGGGAAAACAGTAGGGAAAAACCAACAGACCTCCCTTGGAGCGAATATCCAATTTTGCAGGAAGCTAGGCTAGCACAGGGACGTGTAACGTGCATCTCCTTGCATTAACTTCAATTATTCTAGCTCCCAAAGATTTGTCTAGATAATTAATCCTGAACTAGTTAGACTGGCCTGGTTATCAATTGAAATCTCACTTAGATTTTGAAATATTCATATGTGGAGAACAGACATAAGTAGTATTTCTTCACAGTTACACCCATACCTTCTAAATTTTAAAGTGGCATCAGAATCACCAGAAAACCCTGCATGTTTTTTTCTTGGGCAGTTGAGCTTTGGCATGGTTAAAAAGATGCTTTGTTCAATGAATTGTCTCTTAACTACTTCAAACAAAACACATCAAAGACACATTATCCAAGAGATGAGGTCTTGCTGAAATGATCTTTAGTGAGTTTATGAAATGTTGCATGACTTCATGTTCAGAAGCTCATGGACTAATTCCAGGCAGATTGGCCGGGATGTTGCTGAAGAGATCTGTCTCCAGTATACTTTAACAAAATTACTGATGTTTATGATTTTCCAAGTTTTTGGAGGGACATCTCTCCTTAATAATAAATATCAAGTTCAGAACAACAGTCTACAGAGAATGAAAAATATTGTAAAATGGGATGACCTAAATATATCCAAATTTGTTAATTTCTCTATTCCCAAGCAGTCTGTTTTATGATAAGATACATTTTACTTGCAGGCTAGAATGTAATAGCATTTATTTGTAGAATTGAGAGATACATTTCTTTTGATTTATATAAGAACAGTTTCATTCACCAAAGACCAAATCCTGCAGTCCTCACTCAAGCAAAGTTCCCATTGATTTCAATGGGAATTTTAGCTGTGTAAGGTTTTGGCCCCTATTTAATTCAACTAAACAAATACAGACAGTGGTCATGACAAAGGACTTTATAACAATTACTCAGCAAATAAATGAAGCATTAATTTGATTTTGCTTCTACTGCTAAACACAAACCACTAAAATTTCTCTTTTGTGATCTCATTTAGAATATGGAACAGTATTCATTTCTTGTCATTATTCTAGACTGAGCACTCTGGGGCAAGGACTTTCTTATTTATTACAGAGTCATAGGCCAGAAGGGAGCATTGTGATCATCCAGTCTGACCTATATAACACAGGCCATAGAACGTCTACAAAATAATTCCCAGAGAATATATTTTAGAAAAACATCCAATATGTTTGTAAAAGGCTATCACAATGTGGTCCTAATCTTTAAATGGGCCTCTACATCAGTGATGTCCACTCTCATAATTTTATGGGGAGTCTCATATGTTTGATGTTTTCCTTGAAGCCCTAGTTCCAAGAATACAATGACTATATGAGACTATCAGCTTTAATTAAAACAAAAAGTTTCTAAGCCTCATGGTTACAGAGAAAAGCTTGGAAATGTGACCTAAGTACCTCCTAAAGACTCAGAACCAAAAGAAATCAAAATGTATTTTTTCTTTAATATGTCAATTTTTAAATGTTTGGGTTTGGCAACAATAAAAATAATAATTTTGTTTGTCAGCGCTGTATAACAATTAAATGTTATATCGCAGAATATACATGTAAGTTACGTTGAAAATCTATTTAGTCTGGGGGTTGGCAAACTACGGCCCACAGGCTGTTTTAAGCCGGACCATGAACTGCACCATGCAGCTCGGTTCCGCTCTGGCTGTGGCACTGGGTCGGAGGCAGCATCAGCGGCTTGGCCCCACTCTGGCCGAGGCGCTGGGTCGGGGCTGCACCACGTGGCTCAGCCCCGCTACGGCCGGGGTGCTGGGTCAGAGGCCAGACCACGCAGCTTGGCCCCACTCCGGACAGGACGCTGGGTTGGGGGCCGGACCATGCGGCTTGGCCCCGCTCCGGCTGGGGCACTGGGTCGGGGGCCGGACCACGCGGCTCGGCCCCGCTACACCGCTCCAGCCGGGGCACAGGATCGGGGTCTGCATCATGTGGCTCCTGAAAGCCGCAGCATGGCCCTGCTCCAGCTCCTACGCATGCCAATGGGAGCTGCGAGGCGGTGCTTGCGGATGGGGCAGCACGCAGAGCCACCTGGCTGCACCTCCGCATAGGAGCCAGAGAAGGGGCATGCCACTGCTTCCAGAAGCCACTTGAGGTAAGCGCCGCTCGGAGCCTGCACCCCCTGAGCCTCTCCCCATGCCCCAACCCTGATCCCCTCCCGCTCTCCAAACCCCTATATCCCAGCCCAGAGCACCCTCCTGCACCCCAAACCTCTCATCTCCAGCCCCCGCACCCCCAGCTGGAACCTGCACCCCTTCCCACACTCCTGCCCCAGCCCTGATCCCCCTCCCTCCCTCCGAACCCCTCGGTCCCAGCCCAGAGCACCCTCCTACACCCCAAACTCCTCATCCCCAAACCCACCCCAGAACCTGCACCCAACCCCAATTTTGTGAGCATTCATGGCCTTCCATACACTTTCTATTCCCCGATGTGGCCCTCGGGCCAAAAAGTTTGCCCACCCCAATTTAGTCACATGATATGATGTGAACCCATACTATATGGCTGTATATAATACCAAAAAAAAAAAAAAGAAAAGAAAAGAAAAGTGCCACCAACACTTTTTGCTTAAGGTTCCTACATAAATTATTTGAAATGTTATATTTTTTGTGTTGTGTGTGTTTATATACAAGAAAAAAATATATATATGTATACACACACACAATACTGTATTTGGTTTTGATAATTTAAGATTGCTTGATTTTATCAGATTAGGAGGAAAGGCCATTATAAAGCAAATCACTGGTTCAAGGCAACATCATGGTTATCCAATGATCACTTTAAAGAGTTAAATAAATGTTTATGAACTAAGCAGCTCAGCTGTAAAGAGTTCATACCATCCAACAATCCAAAGTTGCAGAAAATAATAACAAATATTCATCATGGATATAAGACTTTGAAAAAAAAATAGTACAAATAAAGCAATTCAAGAGGGGGTATTGTTAGCATGAATACACTCATTTTATTGGATTAGCAGCCTGAGTTGCAGCCAAATAACTTCCTAATCCCCTGTAATTATTTTAGCATAGGCACATGTCTATGTTGTCCTATTACTCAGTTTATTAAGTCACAGGAATGTGTGATACCATTTCTAGGCTAATGACTTACCTCTTTTATAAATTAATCTATTTTTCTTGTTACATTTTACCAATGGAATGACATCCTTGCCTTCTGATTAACTGTAAAAGCCACTACAGCTGACTTTTGGGATCCTAGCAATTCTTATTTGACTTGACAAAATGAGTCAGCAACGTATAGACTGCCTTCACTGTACTGTGCACAATTGAAGTAACAGTTTTTCCAAGGCAGGTGACAAATTATGCACACATACATGGGATCGGCATCAAAATTAATGAAATTAATATAATCATATTGATGTTTATACTCATTCAAGTCCCAGAAAGCCTGGAAGCATTGACTAGTGACCTGAAGATAGGACCAGAAGCCAGGAGTTTTTGAGTTTTAGTCCCAGTTCTGACACAGATTCTCTCCATGGCTATGGACAAATCTTCATCTCTGACTCAGTAGTCAGTAATTGAGATATTATTACAATATTTGCCACAAAATGGTGTTCAGGTAATCAGTCACAGTCTGGAAAATGCTTTGAGGAAGAAAATCATACTAAACTACTACTGATCATTAAACAAGAGTCTGAGTCAAAGCTCATTAAACTCAATGGAAATCTTTTCGGTGACTTCCTTGGGGTTTGGATAAAGTCAAAAACATATGAGGTGTAAGAATGCATTAGCACATTAGACACTTTGATAGTCAAGTATTTTAACCATACTACAGTAATTAAACATATCTTTATATCAGAAGTTCTTTTGTTATATTTACACACTAATACACCTCCTCGTGATACATTTTGAATATCAACTACTAATTTGGAAAACCATGTAGAATTTAAAACCTACTTTTTTCTGAGGATGAGATACAAGATATAGGCAGCAGGGTTTTTTTAGTTCTAACTATATTGAATTACATTTTCAAATACATATTCCACTTTAAATATAAAAATTAGTAAGTTTTTACCTGTGTATATTATCAGATGAAGAAACATGTACTGTACGGGCAAGTTTCTACATTTGGTAAATTTCATCTTTAAAATATAATGGAATGTCAACTTGTGTTTAATTTTACATGCAGAACTGTAGAACATGAAAAATAGATTACAACATTTATAAAGTAAATGATCCTCAGCTAAGCCAACTGTTCACACATTTCACTCAACTTTTGGCAAGTAACCTGAATACGGCTCGTTGCAGTGTATTGTATATGTATTTTCTCTAAAATAGAAACTTCTGACTTGAAAAGAAAATGAGCTACAATATCCTAACTTTTCTGATTTTTAGTTCATAAGAGTTGTTGTTGTCTCAAAAATGTGTTTTTACATTTTTACAGGAACAAAGGGTTAGGGTTAGGGTTATATTTTAAAAATCACTTACCAATTATAGAGTAGCTACTATTTTTTTTAAAAAATTCTCTGAGAAAAATTCAGCAATTGTTGACACCAAAAGATTAGTACAAAAAGACTAATTACCTATACTGGAAGATTAAAATAAATGCTGTGCATACAATAGCATATTGATTTATGAAAGGGATAAAAACTATCTTCTCTAATTAGGGACTAATCTGTGTAATTTATTCAAAGATCAGCAAGGTTGTGTATACATTTTTTTCCTTTTATAATGTTTTCCAAATCTCTCATAAATCCTTTATCAATTTATTTTCTTTTCTTAGTGTCTTGATATTACGGTGATGGGTTATAATACTAATTAGCAATAATAATGACCATTTCTTACCATACATACTTCTAAATTATTTCATTAAAGGTCTCAATTTAGATACCTGTGTAGAAAATAGCTGTCACACATATTACTGTATTTGTATTTTTGGTAGATCAGCTGATTTATCTCATCCCCAATAGATGCTTATTTTCACCTTGAGGGCCTTTATTTGGGAAATATGCAAAACAGATGTTTTCAAATGTTTAGAAATGACTCAAGTTAAACAGCTATACAGAGTAGACAATTTCTGGAGATCTTCTAGAATATAGTTCAGTAACTTCCTCTTTGAAATGGAAAGGGTTAGTATAAAGAGCAGTTTAGAATCCAATAACAGCAAACAGTAAAAATACACTTTCTCTTTCGTGAAAGCAGATTGAGGTTGTTTTATTGTGGCTGGTTTTCTGACTACATTTTGTTCTAATTTATGACGAACATTTTCTCTGTCTTAAGTTTAAGGACACAGAAATGTATTTTTGCTTCTTATGCTCATTGTTAGAGAGAGTGCAGGGACTCTTTTGCTTGAGCCATGATGAGAACATTCTGAGCTAGCTCTGCTGTTAGATTTAGCTTTGTTGAGGAATACAACAAACTGGCTCTCCGAACTGCAAGATTTAAACTGTAAGATCTGTCTCAGATTCTTCTGTGAAAACAAACAAACAAACAAACCCCAAACTAGAAACTCCTCACTTAGGTCCCAGTCTTGAGAAGTGATGAGTAAAGTCTTCTCTACTAACTTAAATTTTCTTTTGTTTGACTTCAGTAGGAGGTGAGAGTGATTGGCAACTTTATCCAATTGAGCCCTTGAAGAGGATTTTTTCAGGCAGTACTCTTCCAAGAATAAAGATGGCATCATTCTTCAAAAGTAGAGGTCTATGGGCACAAAATTCAGTGTATCACATAGGACTTTAAAAGGCTGTATCATGAAGTCTAGAACCAGTGCATGTATGTTTAGATTAGTAAAGAATGTAGGAATAATTGGTTACTATTGAAAAACCACAGCAGTTTGTTGAGAAAGTAAAAATCCATGTAATTGATACTGAACACAATGTTGCAAGCTCATATAGAGATGATTACAGAAATATTGATCATAAAGACCTAGTAATAGGATCAGTGAGTTTGATTTGAACATAAGGCTTAGTGATCTTACAGCATTTTGTGTTTGTTAGTTTACAGAAATACTGGCCCTTCCAGATGCTTTTGTAGGCAAGGATCACAGGAGCCTGAAGATACTCAAAAATTGCAAGAAAATGAAAGCACCCATGCATAATAAATATATTCTTAATTTTTGTAACATTAGATTCTAAGAGTAAGAGCCTTAAAACCAGCAGAATTTCAGGTCCCTTGGAAACTTAAGGGGTGGGGAGGAAGCAATATTACCTGATTATACCTTAGTTTTTCTTAAACAAATCTTAAGTGAAGCAAGTGTTCAGACCCATGGGGCTAAAGGATTTATTTAGTTTCTGGCTAGACTCTCCTTTAAATGGGGAGGAAAAGGTTATATCTTTTACATTTTTGAGGTAGTGACAGCATTTCTTAACATCAAGAAAACTGAGGTAAGGAGACAAAGTGCTGTCGGAGGACTGAAAGCCCTGATGGATAATAGCAGGTGTGATGGTGTACCTCATAAGGCTTCATGGGAATTATGCTTATGAATGTATATATAACTGGAATATATTTTATGCTATTTATGCTATGTAACATATCTATGTAAAGGTTATGATCTACTGAATACATTCCTCTTATTTGTATGCATGTATCCTTTTTGTACTTGAAATTAGGAATATTGGCTGTATACTTGCTTGATTTCTAAGTAGCCTGAGTAAAGCATTTGGTCAACTTCTTGAGAAAGGAATGTGCAAATTAAGTGCCCAATCAAGAACCACTTAAGCCAACAATGAACTCGAAGATGCCAATCCACATTGGAGCTTTCCCAGGAATGTGGCTTGGCTGGTAAGAAACTCAGTCATGCATGGACATGTGACTTGCCCATGTGACTCCAAAACTCCATCTTGCAGCTGGACTTTGCATAGGAGAGAGGAGGGGGTCTCCACCCAAAAGAGAAAGTCTACTTAAACCCCTGGGAGACCCCTCCTTTTTGTTGTCAGCTGGCTCAAGAGATAGCCTCTCCACCCCCAAGGATACCTGAAAGAAACTGGAACAAAGGACAGTAACTACAAGGGGTGTGAGTGATTGCTGTTCCCAGACTAGAAGGAGACTACTAGCCTGTAAAAGGAAGCTTACTGGAATTCCTCTAAGGGTGAGGTTTTTATCTGTACTCAGTTTTCTTACTGTATTAGATTCAGACTTGCGTGTTTTATTTTATTTTACTTGGTAATTCACTTTGTTCTGTCTGTCAAGACTTGGAACCACTTAAATCCTACTTTCTGCATTTAATAAAATCACTTTTTACTAATTAATTAACCCATCGTATGTATTAATACCTGAGGGGGGGACGGGTCAGCTGTGCATATCTCTCTATCAGTGTTATAGAGGGTGAACAATTTATGAGTTTACCCTGTATAAGTTTTACAGGGTAAAATGGATTTATTTGGGGTTTGGACCCCATTGGGAGTTGGGCCTCTGAGTGTTATAGACAGGAACACTTCTTAAGTTGCTTTCAGTTAAGTCTGCAGCTTTGGGGCACGTGGTTCAGATCCTGGGTCTGTGCTGGAGCAGACTGGCATGTCTGGCTCAACAAGACAGGGTGCTGGAGTCCCAAACTGGTAGGGAAAGCAGGGGCAGAAATCATCTTGGCACATCAGTTGGCAGTTCCCAAAGGGGTTTCTGTGATCCAACCTGTCACAATAGGCTTGACTATAGAGAAGTATTGTCAGGGTCAGACTGTGGGCAACCTGCATGCAAGGGTAAGTCACCAAGTTGCGGTCAGGAGACGAGTAGGGTCATGTTGGGTCAGGATGCCAGGAATTCAGGGTCAGGTGGTGAGGTAGACAGAAGGCAAGGAGTTGGGGTTGAACCAGGGTCAGGAGCAAGAGTCTGGGGTTCACAGCAAGGCAAGGACTGGAGTGGAAGCAAGCAGTCAGTCTGCGTCGTTGCTCAGACAGCTCCCTGTGATGGATTTTTTGTTTATATACCGGCATGGGCCAGTCAGTAGGCTGTGAGGAGCCACCACTGCAGCCTCGCTGGGCAATACTTCCTGCAGTATCTAGCTCTACAGGGTCCCCCAGCGGAAAGCCAGCCTGTACTTCTGGTGGTGATGCGGAAGTGTCAGCAGCCTGGAACTCCCATGGTCTGACGTTTTAGTCACACAGATTCTTATATTGCCCTTCACCCCCTCCCTCAGGGCGTTGCTGGTCCAGTCTTGTCGGTGTGATTCCAACGGAGGTTGGTCCATTTGTTGGAAGCAAGATTTCTGGCAATATTCGGAGGAGAAAATAATGTTCCTCCACCACCAGGAGATACACAGATCATGCCTCTCCAACCAAGGAATGCCCATTACTGGGAAGAATGGAGAGCAGATCACATCAGAGCATATTATTTCCCAGTACCCTTCCACTATGGACTCTAGGAAGATGGTCTCTTGAGTCACCAGTCCTGATGATAGGAGCCACCCATCTATCGTCTCAGCCAGGTATAGGGTGAGATTTGCCAAGAGAAGGATCTGGAGTGTTTGGGCTGCCTTAACATCTATAAAGTTGGCAGCAGCTCCAGTGTCTATCATCATCAACTGCAGAGGAATCTGTCTTGCCTCCCCCAAGATCTGCAATTGCAGAAGCAATTGGAAATGCTGGGAGACCCTGTCGTTTCCAGGTAAGGTTCTTCTTGAGGGTTAGGGGATGGTTCCAGAGCATGGCACTCTGATGATTCCCAGGCTGTACCCCCAAACTGAGCGTGGACTGGTCCGTTTCCCAAGCTCTTTCAATCTGGACAGGAGGCAAGTGCATGTCCTGGCTCCCCACAGTAAAAACAGAGGTTCAACTGCAATCAATATTCTTTCTCCTCCAGAGTCAGACATCAGTAATCCAGCTCGACCTGCACTGACTCGGTTGCAGGACTCGGTGCTACAGACTTTGGTATAGCAGGCGGATGTGAGAGTATCAGGCTGCCCCTTCTTTACTCCTTCTGCTCGCGCAGCCAAGACTTGATGACATGGGGAGATCAATAAATGCCTCTAGGGGTGTAGGGTTTTCAATGTGGGCTAGATCATCTTTTACATCTGCACTGAGTCCTCACCAGAGTTGGTGTTGTTGAGCTGCCTCATTCCATTTGACAACAGCTGCAAGATATCGGAAATGAGCAGCATAGGAGGTGGCCGGTCCTTGCCCCTAATGAAACTTCTGGAGGGGCCGCCTCTGCAGAGCAGAAACTATGTGGGTTATCAAAGAAGGCTTGTAGGAAGGCATCCCTGTCAGAGAGTACTGGGCTGTTCTACTCTAATAGGGGGAAGCGTAGTTGAGTGCTTTGCTGGTGAGGAAGCTAACTGCTAGCCCCACTTCATCTTGTCTCTGGGGTACATTTGGGGGTGGGGCAGGAAGAGTAGCCTGCATTGGTTCAGAACCATTCTGGCAGCAGCAATGTGGGAGCCTGTTTGGGAGGTGGGAGCCTGTTCAGGAGGTGGGTAGTCTGCTGAGGGATGTGTGTAGCTGCATCTCCTGTGAGATGCTAGCTGTTCACATAGGGTCTGCAGTGAGCTGCATCACCTGGATATGCAACTGAGCTAAATGCTCATGCAGGTTCTGTGATTGGGCTGCAAACTGCATAGCTTGGATCTGTAGCACAAGGTTCTTCAGTTGCAGAAGGGTGACTTGGTCCTGCAGGTCCCAGGCCCTCACAGAACTGCTGGTTGGAGAGTTGCCCTCCCTTCCATCTTCCATGGAGGGGTTGGATGGGACCGCTGGAGAGGGTCTCAGCAAACTGTTGGGACCGGTGTCAGGACTGGGCTGTGAGTTGCCTGTGTGCACAAGTTGGATACCAAGTTGCTGTCAGGAGACAAGTAGCAAAGTCAGGGGCCAAGCCAGGTCAGGATGCCAGAAGTCAGGGTAGGTGCCAAGTTGCAGACAAGATGCAAGTATCAGAGCTGGGGTCAAGCAAGGATCAGAAGCCGGAGTCTGGGGTTCACAGCAAGGCATGGACTGGAGCAGAAGGTCTCCATCGTTGCTTAGAAAGCTCTCTGTGATGGCTTTATACATCAGCATGGCCCAATCAGTAGGCTGTCACTCAGGCTCTTCTGGGTGGCACTTCCTGCACTGTATAGCTTCACAGGTCCCCCAGCAGAAACCTGGCCTGAGTTTCCAGTGGTGATAGAGAAGTGTTGGCAGCATGGAGCAAACATGGTGTCAGAAGCTGGTAAGTGGATGGGTAGGCCTAGTGGTTGTAGAAGCGGCGGTCAGCCCTAGTGGACAGGCCAGGGACCAGAGCCAGGGGTCAGAGAAGGAATCAGGAACCAAGAGTGGGTTGGAATATGGCTGTAGAAGACAGATTGGGCCTGGAACAGGAGCAAGCACGAACAGGGGCACAGGCAGTTAGAATCAACAAGCAGTGGGGGATACAGCTGGTGAGGTAGTGACACTGAGTAGACTGGAGTAGTTGCTTTCATTGGGAGCCTATATCCCTGGCCTTGGTGGCACTTAGATCTTCATCTCCAGATTACTTGAGGGCTCCATGACAATCAACCTGGACTCAGCCAATTAGGCTCAGGGAGAAGAACATAAGAATGGTCATACTGGGACAGACCAGTGTCCATCTAGCCCAGTATCCTGTCTTCCAACAGTGGCTGGTACCAGAAGCTTCACAAGGAATTAACAGAAAAGGGCAATTATTGAATGACACATCCCTGGTCGCACAGCTCCCACTTATGGCAGTGAGAGGTTTAGGGACACCCAGAGAATGGGGCTGCATCCCTGACCATCTTGGCCAATAGCCATTGATGGACCTATCCTCCATGAATTTATCTAATCCTTTTTGAACCCATTTATACTTTTGACCTTCACAACATCTCCTGGCAATGAGTCCACAGCTTGACTGTGCATTATGTGAAGAAGTGCTTCCTTATCTTAGGCAACAGGTTTAAAATTATTAATTTCATTGGATGATCCCTGGTTATTGTGTTATGTGAAAGGGTAAATGACACTTCCCTATTCACTTTTTCTATATCATTCATGATTTTACAGACCTCTATCATATCCCCCTTTAGTTGTCTCTTTTCTAAACTGAACAGTTCCAGTCTTTTTAATCTTTCCTCATATAGAAACTGTAACATACCCCTAACAATTTTTGTTGCCTTTCTCTGTGCCTTTTCCATTTCTAATGTATCTTTTTTGAGATGGGGCAACCAGAACTACACACAGTATTCAAGGTGTGGGCATACCATGGATTTATATAATGGCATGATATTTTCTGTCTTATTGTCTCTCTCTTTCCTAATGGTTCCTAACATTACCTTTTTTGACTGCCACTGTACATTGAGCAGATGTTTTCAGAGAACTATCCAGGATGACTCCAAGATCTCTTTCCTGAGTGATAATAGCTAAATTAGACCCCAGCATTTTGTATGTACAATTATGTTTTCCAATGTGCATTATTTTGCACTTATCAACACTGAATTTCATCTGCCATTTTGTTGCCCAGTCACCCAGTTTTGTGAGATCCTTTTGTAACTCTTCACAGTTAGTTTTGGACATAACTATCTTTATTAATTTTGTATTGTCTGCAAACTTTGCCACCTCACTTTTACCCCTTTTCGCAGATCATTTACGAACAGCACTGGTTCCAGTCAGATCCTTGGAGGACCTAGGGTGACCAGCAGCAAGTGTGAAAAATCGGGACGGGGTGGGGGTTAATAGGAGCCTATATAAGAAAAAGACCCAAAAATTGGGACTGTCCCTATAAAATTAGGACATCTGGTCACCCTAGGAGGACCCTGCTATTTACCTCTCTCCACTGTGAAAACTGATCATTTATTTGTACGTTTGTTTCCTATCTTATCCATGAAGGGACCTTCTCTCATTCATAACTGTGTACTTTGCTTAAGAGCCTTTGGTGTGGGGTCTTGTCAAAGGCTTTCTGAAAGTCCAAGTACAGTATATCAGCTATCTCAGGCTGAGGGTTGACTCATCAGGCTCAACAGCACTTATCAGGCTCAGAGATCACTCATCAGGATCAGCTATGACTCATTACATTATCCCTCCCCCCTTAAAAGACGCCTACCAAATGTCTTCAGACCAGGTATATCAGGGTTTGACTGATAGAATTCTTGATTCAGGTTACGTGCTTGCATATTTTTGGCTGGCTCTCACGAACAATCAACTGGACCATAACCAGAGCTTTCCTCTGAGAATTTTGGAGTACAAAATCTGCTTCACAGGATATTCCTCATGCCCCTGGACCTGACAGGGAAGTAGATGGTGAGCTTTTTCAGCAAGGATACATGGAATACTGGGTGCATTTTCATCACTCTATGAGGTTGGAGTTTAAAGGCCACATGGTTGATCTGTTGGATGACCTGGAATAGGTCAAGATATAGGTAAATCAACTTCTTGAAGGCCAGGTAGAGTCCAGGTGTTACACTGAGAGCTATACTTTATCTCCAACTGTGATTTGAGGGGTTGCCTGCTGACAAAGGTTAGCGTAATGCTTGTAATCTCTTTTGGCCGACTTTAGGTAGCGTTGGGATTCCCTCCAAGACTTTTTCCACTTGGCTTATCCAGAACACCTTGTCAAGTTCTGGGCGAACACTTCATCCAGTTCTCTGGGATCCAAAACACTCATTTTGACTCTGAATTTTGTCACTCAAGTTGCTTTATTTGGCATACAGCAAAGCTATGCTGAGCTGATCAGACTCAAGCATAGGGGATGGGTATAGGGCATACCACACATCCGAAGTTACACAGACATCCTCTTTTTTATATACATTTACACATTACATTGCATTTGCTATACATTAAATCACACATTTTTGGATTGACTGGATGTGGGCACATCCGACAAGTGAAAATATGCAGAGGCCACAATGTAGGAAATTTCTGTTCACAAACTCCAAGGGCATACTTTTTTGTTATGTAGCTGGAGTTGGTTTACCTTTATCTTCTCAATCTCTTCCAGAAAGAGAGGGTTTTTAAACAGGTCAAAAATTAGGGAGGTGGCAAATGTTAGGAGAGAGTTTCTTGAACAAAGGCCTGACTATTAGTTGTGTTAGGATAGCAGACATCCTCACAAAGACAATAGTTAACATAGCCAAGAAATAAGAGACCCAGGGTGAGATTCTATACTGTGCCTCTAAGAAGTTCAATACAGAATTCGCAGAGTGGCTTTAAGCCACCTTTATGCCCTCCTGATCCTGGACTGCTCCATGTATTGGAGAGGCCTCCAATATAACTTAGGCAGTCTAGTGGGGTAGACAATTAGGGGGATTGCCTAATTTACACAGGTTCCTGGAGCTGCCCTATGGGCAACAGCACTGCTTGAAATCTTTGAAGCATTACATGCTGTGGTCCCACCCCCAACATATCATTCATAACTCCTGCCATACCACCTATGCCAGTGGTTCTCAAACTTATTTGATTATGGCCCCCTTCTTTGGGTCTGTAGTAGTTTACACACACCCCTCCCGCCACACAAGTGTATATACCAATAAATAAATCAACATGTAACTCTCACTAAATATTAAAAACAGAAAGGCATTGATTCAAACAAAGCCAACAATCCATTGTAACAAAGCAAAAGCAAGATTGCTATTGTGGTCAATGCTTACAATTAAATATGCACACCGTGTCATAGCAAACAGGTTAACGTACAGATGGCAATGACTTTGTATAATGCTATGCATGCTTAACAGAAATCCATCAAAATGCACAGCGCCATCTGAGGACAGATGTGGACAAATTAGAGAAAATCCAGAAAGAGCAACAAAAAATGATTAAAGGTCTAGAAAACATGACCTATGAGGAAAGATTGAAAAAAAATGAGTTTGTTTAGTCTGGAAAAGAGAAAACTGAGAGAGGACATGATAACTGTTTTCAAGCACATAAAAGTTTGTTACAAGGCAGAGAGAGAAAAATTGTTTTTCTTAATCTCTGAGGACAGGACAAGAAGCAATGGGCTTAAATTGCAGCAAGGGAGGTTTAGGTTGGACATTATGAAAAACTTCCTAACTGTCAGGGTAGTTAAGCACTGGAATAAATTGCCTAGGGAGGTTGTGGAATCTCCATCATTGGAGATTTTTAAGAGTAGATTAGACAAACACCTGTTAGGGATGGTCTAGATAATACTTAGTCTTTCCATGAGTGCAGGGGACTGGACTAGATGACCTCCAGTCCTATGAGTCTAAGTCTGGAGGAATCAGCTTTGCTACTTATTCATTGCTGTGGGTAAAATGTGTGCAGTAAGTTTCTTTTCCCCTAAAGCTTCTCACACACCCAGAATACATTCTGCACTCCCCCGGGAGTGTCCATCCCCCCCCATTTGAGAACCTCTGACCTATGTCAGAGCTTATGATGGGGTTCTCGGAAGGCAGCCTTATGGCAGTCTTCCACAGTGTCTCTGCCCAGGAAATCCTTCCGATGCCAAATACAGGATTTTTAGCTCCCCTTTATGCCACGTCTATCCTTTTACCCAGTATAAAGGATCCAAACCAGGTGTGAAAATCTTATTCTCAAATTCTCATCACTAGCATTTACTAGTGATGAAGGGATATGGCCCACCTTACAAATGATTAAGTGAAGCCTACCCATTAGATCCAGAAGCAAGATCAGTAAGACTACTTATGAAACTGGCACAGACATTTCGCCATATCTTGCTCTGACTCTGCATCCATGGTTCTAGACATACTGCTCAGTCGTCTAAATTAAGATTAAAAAGAAAAGTAAATCTTGCAGGAAGGAATATATTTAGTGCCCTTAAAAAACTCACAGAAATTCAGAAACTCCATCCTTTAACTAAGTATACTGTGTGTAAGCACCATACTCCAACAAATCACATGCTAATACCTACGAACAAAGGAACTGATTAAGGAATAAGTTCTGTCCATGGATGCGTATGTGCAGCCAAGAGAAGTATTTGGCACTAAGGAACAATTTTAACTCTAACTCTAAATTACCTGACTTTATTAGTTTATATCACTCATTATTCTAACATGGGTTCTGATTACTTCATTTTAAATTATTGGTCATCTAAATATAGTTGGTTGTTCAACAGCTATGCAAATACTAAACTAATGAAGAAAGTAGGAAAACTTCAGTATCTTTGATCTTTTGATAACATCTCATCTCTCCTCATTTCAAATCCCACTATCTTTGATTATTTTCCTGATGTCCCTGCACTTTCCCTCTCCCTATTTCAAAAGCCCTTAATCCATAGTCAACTCACAATAAAATTCAACACACTCCTGGCAAATCCAACTCCCAGGTATTTGTTTATGATTAAGAGACTTGTGAACTTTATTTTATTTTTAAACTCTGAGAAAGTAATTTTGAAGGAGGATTTGCCTTTGGAGAATCTCAGTACTTAAATATCCCTTCTCGTTTGGAGCACAGATAAAAGTTCCTTTTAATTAAAATAAACAAAATATCTCAACACGACATCTTCTTTTTATATCTTTGCCAGAATTGTGGTATAAATCTAATTTGGTGGTATCTCACATTTCATAGATATGTCCAACTCCCAAACATATATATATAACAGCACTGGTTTTTTTTCAAGAGTTCACTGCACACATCAATTTCTTTAGAAATTGATAATTTTCCTCAAAAAGGAGGTGCAACATTATTTCCGGCATTACTCCAACAAGTTCTCTAAAATATGCAAGTTCAGCCATGAACATAGCATAAAAAATGGTATTTTATTGAAAAAGATGCTCTATGCAACCACCCAAACAGTCGCACTGTAACCTATAATAAGCAGATTTCTTTAACAGTCTGAAAATCTGCAATTGGTGTCAAAATAAATCTTACAAATACTGTGCCCTATAATAGTGGTTTGATGAAATGTTAATGAATCCTTGCACTTCATATGGCCCCATGGTTGCAGCCATTTCAAGAAGAGACATTAATCATTATTGTCTGATTCTCCAATTTAGCACAATTTTTAAACTGGGTTGTGTCAAACTGGCATCCAAAAGGAAAGTGATCCCACAAACTTTTTGTGCCAAAACTGCCCGCATTAGTAATAATAAAGCTATGATGGAAGTTTATCTAGAGCAGAACTCAGCCATTGCTCACCACACTGACTCAGGAATATAAACTGCTCAGGAATGGACAATCATTCATTCGAGTCTACCATTTAGAACCATGAATAATCATGACAGATGTTTACACCTTAATTTCTAGAATTCCAGAGAGAACAAACTGTGTTATAAACATAGCTACTGTGGTTATGTGTTCTTTAACTTAGCCATATTACCATAAAGCTCAAGGAACCATTTATGAAGCTCTGTGCCAATGACTCATTAATAATATATCACATCAATGAGATCTAGAGGCTTCCAGGACCCATTTCACTAGGTGCTGTACAAATGTTAATGATACTCCCTGCCCCAAGAATCGTACAATCTAAAAGACAGGGTTTATTAATAATTTGTAACAAGAGAGCTGACAATACTTTATTTTCAGAATCCCATTAGCATAAATATATAAGACAGACTTTCCTTTATGAGGCCACTGTGTTGGAAACAATTCTTTCTGCCAGTTAAATCACCCAGCAACCTACTGTACCAGCCAATACTACCTTCAAGTCCAGAATCAACATGCTGCAGTTGCACCCAGCAGTGCCACAAAACAAGACCAAGAAGATGGAAAATGTGTTATGTTACACCGCAGCTGAGTGATGGGGACAATGAACAAAGAATAATGGGCAATTAATTTTTTTTTTTTTGCGAGAGAGAAGGGGAGAGAGAGTCCCCTACGTAACTTGAAGAACAAAAAGATGACAAATTCATACAGCATTTATGCACAAAAAACGTACAATACACAAAAATTCAGCAATTGTCTCATACTTGCAAAAATTAATATGAGCCCTTGAGGATAGGACACTGTTTTAAGGAAAGTTGGAATTGCAGAAAGATTTCTCATTTTTAGAATCTGTTTTTCTCAGTGCATGTGTATCTTCTAATATCTATTCTTTGGGTCCTTCATTTCTCTAACATTAACATTAATTTTTACCTACGGTGAAAAATAGATATTTAAGCATTTAGAAAACTTAAGAGCAAAAGAAAGGGACAATGAATGGTCAGCTGTAGTTTGGTTAATATAGTAGCTATATAGCAGCTTCTGCATTAAGATTGCAAGTATTTCCTCTTCGGGAGGAAATCCCCCTGCATCACTATCTGTTAATATTTAATCAATCTTCATATAGGCAGGAAGATATTTCCAATACCTTAACTGGATTTTGGCACACATTTGAACTTATCTAGATCAAAATAGACTGTCTCATTGACTGAATGTAGTTTGTGCCTGGGTGAATAACAAGTATACTTATTTCGGAGTTCTGGAGAAAGTTAGCAAAACATCTACATAAAATTTCATTTTGTCATTTCCTGCTCCCTCCAATCTGACTCTGTGTGTTCTCCTCCTATTCACTCCCATACCTTCTTCCATGCACCCCAATATGCCTCCTGAACCCCACTCCTGACCTGGCCTGCCCTACCTCCATCCTCCCATCCAAGCCTCTCCTTAAACCACACTTCAGGAAGCCTATAAACTCAAGTGCCCCCTCCCCATAAAACAAGAATTAACTAAACTGGCAATAAGGGAGGGAGGAATACAAGAAAGGGAATAGGAAAAGTTCTTTAAAAATAATTGTGAAACTGGTGATATGCATATGAACCATGATGTCTGATTGCCAGGTAAATGGCTACCCAGGATCACTAATTATATATAAAGGAGACATTAATGTTAAGATTCAAATCTGCAAAGTGTGCACATAGCCATTGTACATAACCACATGTTCCTGCCTCTGTTGACTTCACTCTTTCTCCCATTTCCTCCTTGGTTTGTTACACCCACTTATTTTGTCTAGTCTTATTTTAGGTCCAGATTGTGACTCAGGCTAATATAAGGAAGGGAAGGAAGATCCTCCCACCCTCCAGCAATGGTGTATTAGTGGTCCTTGCATCATGGCTTTAGTGTGAGCATGAGGAGAGGGCAGGGGCTGCAAGTCTCAAAACAGGTGGGTGGGATGGAGATGTAGAGTTACGGGGAATAGGTGGAACTACATTTCTACCCATTGCTTTGTGTCAGCCAGTGGAAATGATACCACCTTCTGAAGGCATGCAATTAGTTACTGCTCCACAGAAGCAAACCTGGGAGAAGGGAGGGAATTGGGACACTGAGTAATAATTCCTTTCCAGAGCAACTCCTGGGCCAGTGCAGCAGTGAACTGCCCCTTACAAAAGGATGAGCCTAAAGGCTCAATTTAGCCTTTTAAATCATAAGTTCCTCAGGCAGGAGATGTCTTTTAAAAGGTTTGTCCAGCATCCAGCACAATGGATATCCAATGTGTCTGCGGTTTCTAGGTGATACAAACAACAACCACATTTGCCTGTTGATTTCCTGTAACCCTGTTCTATATATGCATTGTCTATATTTTAAAATCTTCATACTCAGCTGTGAAGCAGCTAGCTCACTGTTTATACCACATAAATAGTTTTTTAAATACATGAAGTGTTACATATTCATGGAATTGTATAGTCAGACATTGTTATTAAGTACTGAAAACAAGATATTTTATTTCAGATTATGAAGAAAAGTAAAACGATGTAAATGAGAAACACTTGGAGATACAATAATGATTTTTTCCTCAGAAGATGCGTCTCGGGCAGAGAATAAGAGGGGACTGATGTGCACTAATGCCTGAGGCCCCTGCAACAGCAGGGAATTGATTAAGTGAGATATACCTAGATGATCCTGGCAAGTGACCTGCACCCCATGCTGCAGAAGAAGGCAAGCCCCTACCCCCAAAGTCACTGCCAATCTGATATGTGGGGAAATTCCTTCCTGACCCCACATATAGCAAGCAGTTAGACCCTGGACATGTGAGCAAGAACCAGTTAGCCAAGCACCTGACTGAGATAATGCTCAGTGTTACCTCAGAGCACCAGCTCATCCTGCCATTGTCTCATCTCCAGCTGTGGCCATCTCTGATGTTTCAAAGGAAGGAGACTTCCATCTGTCTCTAATGGGAATGGAGAATTTTAAAACTGATGCAGGGCTTTGAAAGTTTAGAAATAAGAATATACAGAATTTGGGAATATGCTATGTATCCTTTATCTTCTAATCATTCAGAAACAGAGTTCATAATTTCCTTATTTGGCACCACCACCATGTTCAGTTCTGAACCAAACAAAGAGTAACACAGGCTCCCTGCTTCAAGGAATTTATAATCTATAGGCCTGATGCTATTAACCAACAGGAATTAAGGGTACCTCTCAGGCACAGACTCTAAGAGTACAAAGACAGGACTCCATTGACTCAGATGGGTGCTGGATCATGCCCTTAATATAACTAATACATCTTCATTAGTTTGGTGATGTCTCGAACTGGTGGAGGCTATATTCTTTTCTTGATTAGACAGTAACACACACAAACCCAAACCCCTAAGTTTTTAGGAGACAAAATACATCCTCTAAGTAGTTTCACTATGTTACTAAAGGAATGGGATAGAAAATTGACCACTTACATTGAAATCAAAAAGACAGAAATAAAACTAGAGAATGCTCACTGCATTCATGTAATCATATACATTAGGGATGGAAATGTCCTATTAGGTCATTTAGTCTATCCCCCACCAGTACAGAACTGCTCCCTGTGGTACACTTCCAATGCTTTGTATTATAACAAAGGATTTAGCAAATATTTTTTCCAGTCATTTTAGATTACTAGTGAAACCTCTCTCTAAAATTGTTTACACATTTCACTATATTCTTGCTGCTTCAGACATTATAACATATAGTCAATAATGGACAAGATTCTGGGGAATACCTGGAGGTGATTTCTCTTATGAAACAGAACCGAGCCATATCTGATTGTTATTAGAAAGTCTGCTCTCTCTTGGCTCCAGCCATAGCTCACTGAAGTCAGCAGAAAGATTCCTATTGATTTCAATGGGCTTTGGATCAGGCCCTTTATGAACAGCCCCCGCCCTCACTCCCAAGCCTTTAAACCATCAAAAGAAAGATTACAGGTTCTCAAGAAAGAGTATCCTCAAAAGAAAACATTTGATATGTGCCCTATTTCATTTTATATTTTGTTAAGGCAGAAATAGTCCTACTATTTGCTCTGTTTTGGAACAAACCAATTGGCTCATCTAGCATAAGACAAAGCAAACTCCATCATCCACAATAAACGAACTCTTCACAAGAAGAAAAATACTTACCACCTTAATTAAAAACATCAAATGATACAGGTTTGCTACTGTATTTATTAACCTATTTTCCTGAAAGAGGATCTATATAGTAAATCTCTTAAATGTTAGACTCCAAATAGAAAATGCTTGAAATCAGCCCTGACATGAGATTAATCTGCAATCATGAACTGGCGGTAATTTGTTACAGAGTTAGATTGTTCTTTTTAAGATACACGCAAATTATAAGGTTGCTGTTTGTGCTGCATTTCAGGTTCAAACTTGTTTTATTGGTACAGGGCACATAGGGCAAGTCTCCCAGTGGCAGTCTTCTTGGTACTACTCTTGTGTCTTGTGTGGGTTTTTTTAATGACTTATTATCATTAGAATTATTACTTTAGTAGATGACTAGAGGCCCCAGTCAGGACAATGACCCATTGCTAGATATTTCAGGGCTTTGGAGCTGTACTCCGGCTCCGCTCCAGCTCCAGGCAAAAACCTGCAGCTCCACTGCTCTGGAGCTGCTCCACGCTCCAGGCTCTGCTCCAAAGCCCTGGATATTATATTAAAACAGAATATTCCAAAGAGTTTACAACCTAATTTCAGACAGAACGTAACAATGGGTGTAAGGAGTAGGGAGGGAAGGAAGGGAAACATGCATTTACATTAGCTCAGGTATATGCACAGCTAGATGATTTCAAGTCTTTTTTTAAATTATGAGATATAAATAACAAATTAGTTAAATGAGTCCCATGTGATCAGAAGGGTCTGTTCAGCTAAACTGAGAAGTATCGTATAAAGATGGGCACACAGATCCTAAGAGAGACAACAGTGAAGGGAAAGGAATTCTATCCTGACTTTCTCCAACACTTTCCCACTCCACCATAGCCCTCCCATCTTCCAATATGGCAGAAAGCCCCATTTCCACTTATGACACAGCAACTGCTGGGAACTCATGCAGCTGCAAATGTGCACATGAAATTTGATCATAGGAAAAATGGGGTTAATTTCAAAGCCAAAACTGTTTCTTTGGGGGGGGAGGGGGCGCGGAGGGAGGGAAATGAAATTTACAAACCTATTTCAAACAGACTTGGAAGGTTTTGGATTGTTCTATTAAGAACATAGCTCCTTCAGCATATGGGAGTCAACAGACCTCAGTGATTGGTGTACGTGTTTCACAATATATTACTTTCAGTATATTTTAATATGGTACATAAAGAAAATTTAGGGTAAAGTGGCCCATTATTTCAATTTCTTGACCAGATTATCATGTAGTATTTATTTAGTGAGTCAAGCAAGAGGTAGATTTTTATAAAATATCTGCTTTAAAAAGAGCCATTCAACAGACTCTCCTATTTAAACCAAATCCATTTCTCAAGGATTTTACACCCTCACAGCCATAAAATCTAATTGCAGGGACTCACATCAGCACGGGTTCAAATAAAAAAAGAAAAAGGGTGTAGATTCCCACAGCTCAGAAGCACTGTATAGGTGAGCTATGGAACACACCCAGCTGGTCCTCACACCTTCCAGCAAACTCCCTGTGTAACCCCACTCTCTTAAAATAAAAAATAAAATAAAATAAAATAAAAAGATGCATTGTTGCCAATTAGCTTTGGTAACTTGAGTTTCCTAAGAATGCTGATAATCCAAGCTCTGGCATGCTCAAGACAGGGTTTTAACTCTCTACTTGCCAGGCACGGCACAGGTTCATCTATCCTATCAAAGTCTTTTGTTGAAGATATCAATACAAACCAGTAAAATTTAAAAACAAAGTCTTAATTTTAGTTATAAATGAAGGAATCAGACTTGAGAACTTCATTCTACAACATTAACATTCTTTAGTTATTATAATAAGGAGTCAAGATATAGTGTCACCAACACCATCATGAGTATGTACATTAAGCAGAAAGTAGTAAGGACAAAACTGGAGGCCCATTCATAATTCTCCTTAAATCATATTAAAGTTAATAAAAACTAAACAGGGAGATTAGATTTCCTCATGCATAACCCTTTTCTTTAGAGTTGCATAGTGTGAGGGCTATGAAATTAACTTTTCTGAAGGACCATTGGAGATAAATCAGTGGAATAAGAAGAACTAACCTAATATGAATTCCTCTGGTTTCCCATATAACATCAACAAAACAGGAAATCATAGCAATGCTAAGTTAGGGGCTGACGATGGAGCCTTTCTATAAGCAGAACATCCATGGAATTCTTGCATGCCTATCAGATTCAGATGGATCAGCATTTAGAGAATAAAAGCATAATCCATTTTTAAATCACCATGGCAAATGATTATCAGATTGCTTTCAAATGGTATAATGAAAGTTACCAGTGACCCCATGTAACTGCTGATTATCTACAAGATTAAAACCTACCATTCCGCAACTGGTTTGGCAATGCTTTCAAAAACTGCATCTTGTTTTGCCTCCTGATCAAAAATTTTCTGAAATCTGAAAATAATAAACAAATAATCATGCAGTATCTTCAAACACTACTTGATTCATAATTTTTGTTTTTCTGTTTGTAACTAGTCCATGTTTACATCATTGGGCTTACATAACCTAGTACAATGTTTTCCCTGTAGCCTTAACCACAGTGTCCTGTTGTGCTATTGTATACAAATAGATTGTAAACAGTACTGCTTTGACAAGATCTGTACAATAAAACCCTCTGATAAAATGAGGTAGTTTAGGGGAAAAAACCTGTATTTTACAGCTATCAAGGGGATCAGTGTTTGCAACTGGCATCACACTGAAAACTGGATAAATTAATTATCCTATAACCAAGCAGCACATATAAACGGTACAGCCAGGCTTCCAATTTTTAGACTACAATGAAATGTAGCAGCTAGGAAACATTGTAATCAATAGATGAACATCAAATAAAAAAAATCTAAGCTTCTACCACTTACTATAAGCCAACATCTGCAGTTGTTCTGTTTGGCACTATAAGTTTACATAGTTCTTACTTCACAGAACATGTAAAAAACATGGTGTGGGTCTCAAAGGGTTTACAGTGTACAGTTACTCAGGCAAATGCAATACATGGGGAAATATTCAGTGCATGAGGTATGGAGACATAGGTCCCTATCTTGTAAACCTTTATTCAGATGAGTAGTTGTACTGAATTTGTTGATTTTAATGACACTGCGCACAGGAGTACAGAATTGCAGGATCAGGCCCTTAGTTGGTGAGATGACTAGTGTAGGAAGACTTCACCAAAAAATAGTGAGTTTTAGGGAGGAAAGAAAAAGGGTTTGGCATGTAGCATTCCTTTTGTATATATGGCTTTATGATAAAAAATTGAAAACAAAGAGCATTTCCTTAAGGATCACAATGCTCGGTATTTCTCAGAATTCATTTGCACAGACTCCCGATAGGAACAATAAAGACACAGAGAATGTCAGCATCCATTAAGCTGGCATGGGCATCTACAACCTAAACCGGTGTTGCATACAGCCTGTCCAGTGACATCAGCATGAGTTACAGATGTTTGGAGTCCGACTCTACAGTAGATTTTAGATTTTCTTCAGCATCAAATTTCAACTAATATGAAATTCCATACAAAATGTTGCATCCAAATTTTCCATACAAAGGATGCTATCAAATAATTGTTTTTACTTGTTGTTTGTAATATTTTCATAGAAATGTATAAATATTTTTTCTAAGCTGATAGTTTCCCTTTTCATTTGACAAACTATAATTGTCTTCAGTATGTTTTGGTTAGGCCTGAAATCAACAAATTCCTGTTAGAAAGTGCTTTTTGTCAACAAATCTTTGGCTAAAGTCATTATCCACCCTACGCTGGCTCACTAGTTTCTGCAGGACCATAAGGTCCCTCCCGCACTCTGGCCTTGTCTACACTAAAACTTTATAGCCAGCTGCACGGGTGCAGGCCTGTAAACAGGACTCAGGCATTTTTACCACAATGTCATATAATAGTTTGATGAAGCATACAAGTTCAGCTATTAAACTTTTCTAGTTTTATCATGTCTTGCCCTGAAATCATGATAGAGTATAATGTATTGTAGCACTGAAAGATTCCTCTTGTTAAAAAGTCTTTTTAAAAATCTTACTAAATATACCAAAAACTATATTGTGTGGATCAGAGATTAATAAGAACCTTTTACTGACTCTCCACAGGACTGGCACACTGAATCTAGTGGCTGATCCTTACCCAATAATCTTCTCTGTAGGCAACGGTGACACTGAATATAGAAAATTGACTGTCTTTAACAGGAAGAAAAATAATAAGCTTGGCTATAACACAGATCTGGTAATGTTGAAAGTGATCATAGTATAAACTGCATGAGGAAAAAATCAGAGCAAAATAAACTTACTTAAACTTGTAGCTTTCTCGTTTATTATTGACAAATCCATCTGCCAAGTCACGTGGAACAATAATCTCTAAGCTGGAGGCTGACTTTTCATCTTCACCAACTGAATAAATCTGCAAAACAAAATGACTTCAGCAATAGAACAGTGGTTTGTACCATGGCCCTATCATCTTGATGTGTTTAACTTCATCATCTCATTAAGATCATACACAGGAATCTATAATCAGAATTCCATGGTGACTGAAGGGAGAAAGCCCAGTTTGCCCTCCTTCAAAAATATAGCCTTTGCCATTTGAGCTACAGGGGATTCTGCATTACACAGTAGAGAACTGTCTCTCTTTCACCCACCCACCCCAGAATAAGATTTCAAAATATCTAAATGCAATTAGACACCAAGTCCCTTGATAAAATTAGCTTAATAAAACCACTTTCAAATATCTGACCAAAGGTTTATTTAAAAAAAAAAAAAAAAACCTGAAGAAGTGTTTATTCTGTGAGATTAATAAGGCAATCATCAGGTAGTTTTTGGACCACAATTTAAAGAGCTTGGGTTTTTTTGGGAGGGGGGGTTGTTTTTTAAAGAGATTTATGGCGAAACCTACATTTCATTAAACTTTTTATTTTTCATTTCAATGAAGATGAAATATTTCAACTCAAGCATTCACTTCCAACATCCACAATGATGGTTTCATTAAACAAGCTTCCTGTAAGTATTTAGAATAGGGATAGGCAACCTATGGCACACGTGCTGAAGGCGGCACCTGAGCTGATTTTCAGTGGCACTCACGCTGCCTGGGTCCTGGCCATCGGTTCGGGGGGGTTCTGCATTTTAATTTAATTTTAAATGAAGTTTCTTAAACCATTTAAAAATCTTATTTACTTTACATACAACAATGGTTTAGTTCTATATTATAGACTTATAGAAAGAGACCTTCTAAAAACGTTAAAATGTATGACTGGCACACGAAACCTTACATTAGAGTGAATAAATGAAGACTCAGCACACACTTCAGAAAGGTTGCTGACCCCGGTGTAGAAAATCAGCTCCTTTCGCCCAAAGGTCACACGTTTTACTAGAGCACAATTTAGTTTGTTAAGGCTCCCTTTAACAGTCAATGTCTACTCTGCACCGGGCCACTTAAAACCATCCCGGCGCTGCAGCAAGTCCTCTTCAGCATTAAGTACATCGCCGCTCAGAGCCGGGGGGAGCTCAAGGCTGGCAAGTTAACCAGCCTCATAAACTAGGAATAGTGAAGGGGAACCTCAAACAGCTCATATCAACCCCCTCCCCCAGCGGGGCGTCCCGGGCTGCCCCCCGGTGCCCGCCCCCACTCACCTCGGGCTGCCCCCTGCCCCAGGCACCCCGCTCCACCCCCGGGCTGCCCCTCGACACCATGCGCTCCCCAGGCCGGCTGCAGCCCGGCTACCTCCCCCGCGGCCACCTACCCCCGCTTGCTGCCGCCTGGCCAGGGGCTTCACCCGGGCATAGATCTGGATCGTTTGCTTCACCATCTCGCCGCTCATAGGGGGGAGGGGGAGACTAGGCCCTGCATAGCAACGGTAACCAAGGAACACTACCCAGCATGCTCTGCGCCGGGGGTGAAAGAGGGCGGTGCCGGTGCGCCAGCGAGCTACGCATGCGCATTCCGGAGAGACGGCAGTGGCAGTCCGACTACCCCCGCTCCAATCAGCGAGCGGCGTTTCTTCTCTGGGGCTCCACCCACCCAGTCCTGGTGCGGAACGCGCTGGTGCCTCGCGCGCTCCCAGGCCCGCACAGAGGTGGGGAGCCGCCCCGCCCCCTTTGGTCGTACAGGGGGCACCGAGTCCCGCCTCACCCGCATAGCAGAGTTGAATGTAAATGTTCCAGCTGCCCCTTGTGTAAGGGTGGCAATGCCCTGTGTGCGAGAGCAGGAGTCTTACGGCATTTGGCGTTTGCCTTAAAGCCCCAGCTTCTGCGATCATGTAGCTACATGAGATTTAACTTTCGTTTAAAAAAAAAAAAAGTTTTTTAGCCCTCATGACAGAGAATAGCTGGGCCACCAATCAGACAAAAGAGACACACCTTGTATTTATTTAAAATAAGTCTCACGCTATTTAAAGCAATTTCATTATTTTGGGAGCCTGACATGTTTTTTGAATCGTAGAATGGGTGACCCGGCTATTGATACTATATCTTCTTTTGAGGAAAAAAATGTCAGGTACAGCGACACTGATGCATGGCCTGAAGAGTGTGTGGAGGATCACAAAGGGCAATGATAAATTACAGCAAATTGAGTTAGAGCAGGTCTAATGGTATGGCACTGGATTCCACTTTTGGTCAGATCATGTTTACTGTATTCACTAACAAGCTGTTAGAGGAAGGAAGCAGTATGCTTCAATAATTATAGCTGCAGCTGATATGAAAGTACAAAATGCCACTAACACCTGTAAAGATGGAGCAACAGCATAAAAGGGAGAGAGATTAGAAATGTGGTCAGGTAATAAAAATGGATATAGAATCACACCTGTAATCTCAAACACACTCAGGAGAAAGCTTTTACTGCTTTCTTGGGGAAAACAGCAAATTAGATGAGTTTACAGTGAAATAAAGCAGCAAATAGAATCAGTACAATTGTAGGCTGTTTATGTGCAAGTGTTACAAGGATAAGACTAAGCTGAGAAAATTGAAGAGACAATGAGCTCTGATAAGTGGGAAGTTTTGTGTCTGCATGATGATATTGTAACTATCACTATGACTATTTAAAAAGTCTCAATTCATGAAAGCAGGTAGGGTAGAACTCAAGATCTTTCTGATTCAAGGCTACAGACTCCTATGATTGAAGCTAAAAGGGAATTCCTTTTAACTATTAGTCGTATCTGTCCTATTTACATACAAATGAGCAATTCTAATTTTACCCATTGGCGCACAGTAGCACCTCTCTCGATCTAAGGGTTTTTTATAATGTCCATCACCATAATATTTAAGCACGTCCTAAGTATGTTTAACCCTCATAGTGAAGTTCTTAATGGACTTTTCTACATTGCTCCCTTCCATCATAAAGGAGGCAATGCCTGAGGAATTCGCATTAAACATACACACTAATGCCATTTTGTTACATTACTTTATTCCTCAACAAGTACTATACAGGATCTCTTTAAAGAAAAAAGAAACTTGCTCTTAATTCAGACTGACCCATGTTTGATGAAACTGACCATTCAAATGACTGTGTACAGTGGTGTTGGAGCTCTGTTGGTCCCAGGATATTAGAGAGACAAGGTGAGTAAAGTAATACCTTTTATTGGACCAACTTTTGTTGGTGAGAGAGACCAGATTTTGAGTTTACACAGAGCTCTTCTCCAGGTCTGGGAAAACCTTGTCTCTCTAATTCAAATTACTGAACTGAAACTGTTTGCTTTGAAAATAGTGATCTCACGTAGGCCTCACATACCCTCTTTATCTTTATGACAGGTTTTATATTGATATCTGCTGTAGGTGGTTTGACTAGGCAGATGGTGTCTGTTGTGATATAATGTGTAACAGACCTAGCAACCATCATTCATAGTTTTCAAGGCCAGAAAGGACTATTGTGAGCATCCATCTGACCTCCTGTGTAGCACAGACCATAGAACTTCCCCAAAATAATTCCTAGAGCAGATCTTTTAGTAAAACATCTAGTCCTGGATTTTAAGATTGCCAGTAAAACTGGCACACCCCAGAAGACCCTTTGAAGATTGTGCGGGAGTTGGGGGCGGGGAAGGCATAGTGGTATGTTCTATGTGTACCCACAGTATCTAGATAGAGAAACAGCCACACAGCTAAATTCAGACAGTGCTCAAAAGGGAAAAGTAACTTGTGGAGGAAGACTATGAAGCCCCCATCATATTGCCTACTGGTTTAGGTCATTTAAATGACTTTGTTCTAAATCAGGTATCTTTCCCCTTACTTTCAAAGTATCATTCTTGTTTCTCTTGTGCTTAGAAACAGGCATTCCTCATGACAACATTAAGTGATTCAAGAAGCCTTAGACCCAATTTCATGACTGGATATTTTTTTAAAAGATATGCTATAGCTCAGCCAGAAATTACCCATTTGTATGAATTGCTGGGCAAAATTCTATGGCTGGTATTATTCAGATCAGACTAGATAATCACAGTGGTCCCTCCTGACCTTAACATCTATGATTCTCCACTTCCTTGCACTCTTGTATCATCACTAACACTTGTTCAAATTTTTAACAACTCAGACTGATAGCGTTTTATACTCACTTTGCATGATGTAACTGACAACCCAAAGGTTCAAGGCAATGGAGAATCAGGCCCTCTCCTGGTAAATAGAACCATGGCACAGATCCCTATTATTTAAGTTTTTTGTAACTATTGAGAAGCTAACATTCATGAACAAAGAACTTTGTAAGTTAGCAGTGTTTCTCAACCTTTTTGATACAAGGAACCTTGCTGCCTTCCTAAACTGTGTCAGGGAGATTTCAGGGACTGGCGCTGGTCTATGGACCAGTAGTTGAAAAACACTGAGTTAGAGGACACCCACCTTTTGAGATCCAGCATCTCAAGAACTCCATGGGCTGGAAACACTTTGGCAGAGACGTATACATGTTTGTAGGAGCAGTAAACTTCCTCAAGCACTAGACCTGGAGCATTAAGCAGAAATCTAGTTCTCCTCGTAGTGTTCCTTTGAAAGGAGTTGTGCATAGGGTCAGATGGGACACCTGTAATAGTAAACAATATGTTGAAGAAGCAGCCATCTATCAAAGCCATTTTAAACACCCCCTTAGGAAAAAACAAAACTCCTATTTCTGAGAATAAAATTTGTACATAGCATCATGTTTATGTTTCGCACATTATTGAGAATAAATGTACATTCTCTGTGTAAAACAGTTTCGGTCTAAGCTGAGTCCAAAAAGATAAAACTTCATGGAATAGGACACATCAGGCAATAGGGAATTGGGGGCAAGAGAGGAGAAATAAATTCCTGTTACAACTGCATCATCAAATGATAAAAAATGGGTTAGCTTCTCCCTTAAATTACACCCCTACAACCTCATTGACTTCAATAAAAGTGCATAGATGCACATGAGGATAGAACTGGTCCTGTACTTTTAATAGCTAGTTAAAGGAATGCCTTTCTTTGAAGTTGCAAAAGTGGGTCTCAGAGTAAAGAAGCAACAGACACTCCTATCTCCTTCATTAGAGAAAAAAGGCTGTTATAATGTCTAACCCAGCCTCCTGAAAAAGCTTTTAGAATACACTACTTGATATAAACCTCCCCCGGTAGCTTTTATCCTCTCAATGAAAAATTATCTCCAGATGGAACCTAATTTTTTTCATTGTAGAAGAGCACCTGTTTAGGGGGAGGAATTAACCCCTTCACTTTTCCCAGGGAGCTGAGTCTGCACACCTCATCATACTACCAATTTATCATATCAGTGGCAGGATTCATACACTTGAATTCAATGGGAAATTTAAAAATATCTGCAGCTATATGTGCAATTTTGGGGAGGGAACATCAGATTTTCACCTTTTAAAATGACATGAGGCAGAATGGTGAAAAAGAGAAAACTGTGACAAGTCAGCTGAGCAGCAGTTTCACTACTTTTGTCCCTCCATCACTACAAGGTCATAGGTCAACAAGAGGGGGAAAGAATAGATCCAACCCTCAATCCTGGACAAGAAGATGAGGGGATTGGAATGGAAACCCAGAGTCTGTCGAGAGAAGTGATCTGACTCTCTGATGATGCAATAGGAGGAAGTAGTATTAGAGTTGGAAGAGGAGCCTGCTGTTAGATACAGGTGCACAAAGCCTGTGGGGAAACTGCAGGGACTCTGAGGTGGGGCTTGTGCCCTGATTGGGACTATATGGAAAGAAGCTTTTTCAGCATCAAGATGACGGTGTAGAGCAGTGGTTCTCAAAGCCAGTCCGCCGCTTGTTCAGGGAAAGCCCCTGGCAGGCCGGGCCAGTTTGTTTACCTGCCATATCCGCAGGTTCGGCCAATTGCGGCTCCCACTGGCCGCGGTTTGCCGCTCCAGGCCAATGTGGGCTGCGGGAAGTGGTGCAGGCCGAGGGATGTGCTGGCTGCCCTTTCCTCAGTCCCCATTGGCCTGGAGCAGCGAACCGCGGGCAGTGGGAGCCGTGATCGGCCGAACCTGTGGACGCGGCCAGTAAACAAACTGGCCCGGCCTGCCAGGGGCTTTCCCTGACAAGCGGCGGACTGGCTTTGAGAACCACTGGTGTAGAGAGTTCCAATGTTTCAACAGACTATGAAACTGAATCTTGCCGAGTGGAACCTGTAGGTGATACCTAATTTTTCTCAAAATAATTTTCCTCAACTAGCTGCAACACACTGGACAGTAGGCCTGAGAAGCCCTAGCTCTCCTGTGGACTGACCCTAACTTAGTGTTTAGGGGAATTTAGGGCTTTCTTTTCTGTCAGCGGTAGTAAATCATCCTTTTGTTTGAAGTATGTGCTAGACTGCTTATTGGGAATGTACCAGATGACTAAGCCTAGTAGCTGAAGAGCCTTCAGCTCTTGCCTATGAGCTTGGGTACACCTATCATACTATCAACTACTGTTTTTGAAAAAGTTCACTATACTACAGTATTCCAACAACTCTATCAGATGAGGATATTATCGAGTTGCAGCTTATATGTAAGTTCCAATATCTGGTAATTTTATGTTAAAAAATTGCCCATAGAATTTTGAATGAGTAGTTTAAATATTATAACTAATCATCCCTTTGGCTCCTCTGTTTTTCATCTGATTAAAAAGTAATCTGGATCACAATATATACTGGAAACTGGAAGTTCAGGGATGATATTCCATGATGTCACCTAGCAACCTAACGTGCCTCCAAATAAACAGCCTTGTAAGTTTCATAGTAGCCCAAACTTTTATTTTTATTTTTTTTAAGTTTTACATTTCACAGGCTTTACTTATTCTTGGCAGCTACCATGGCTCTTTGGCTGGGATGATGATTAGAAGCTAGAACACTAAAATCTTTCCATGGATCAGATGGATGGATGCAGGGCCAAAGCTCTTTTGTCAAAGACTGAATTTGTCTCATCATCCAACTCCTGGGAAACCTGGTGTTATTTGTAGGTCTTCCACATGGCCAGACATCCTCTTGTCCCTTTTTAAATGAACAATATTTAAAATATGAAACTTGGCCTTTGTACTAAAGTTCAAATGCAACAAGTTTAGCATCTGATATAAACTCTATCAGGGACTACAATCTGTATTCATAGAAGGGACTTGAAAATTTGGGGTTGGGAACAGGTGTAGGGTGAAGTAGTACTGATACTCTACACAAGCTCCACTCATGATCCCAAACTCCACCCACCATCCCAGAATATTTAGGTGTTTTATCCTAAATGTTCATCAGTGAAATAGTTAACAGCATTGACATTTAAATTGTCAGCAGCAGAGTCTGGTATTAACAGCCCACTGAGAGGAATTGGGATAGTCCACTCCCCTTGTCAAACTATTGTTACATTCTCTCTCCTTGAAGACAAAGCTACATCACTGCACGTGTAATGGTTAAGCTTGGCAAGTGTCTTGAAATATTCCTCCTCTTTTGTCTATTTCATGGCATTCTTACCAAACACATTTATATTTTTCTAAAAATTTATGTATTGTTAGACAAAGCCAAGACTGGGAAAATCTTAAAATACTCTCCTAAGTGCTTTTTTGTTTTTATTCATTTTGGAATTTTTATAAAGCAAATGAAAAACATACGAAAGAATATGGAGCAAAATAAGGGACTCCTAGGACTGCTTCAGCAGCCAATAAAATTTTTGGCTGAAGATTTTTTTTTCTAAATGATCAACTGAGTCCCCTGTTGGAAACTACATTGATAGTAGGCTTAAATTAACACACTTTTAGTGCAGTGCTGATGGTATCTGTATTGATTCCTCAACTCAAGCTCTCTACCTCATGCACATTTCTAACAGTGGTTCTCAGCTATTTCATAATGGGGCCAATTTCTAAAATCAAAATCTCTTTGTGAATTTTCCCTTTCCAATCTCCAGTCCTGAACCTTCTCCTTCCTTGGGGCAACTCTAGTGTGGGGTGACCCTGGGCAGTAAAGGCTATATTTGTCAGTCTGAGAACCAAAGAGACCTGCAAGTTTCTGTCTGTGTCCAATGGCCTCAATAAATAATCCACTTTATATTAATTACAAGACAAATCTGTCTCTTCTCTTCCATGAAAAAGACAATCTATCAGCCTCAGCAAAGGACTGAGGAATGTTATTATTTTGAATATCATAGCATCTAGGAGCCCTAGGTGGTGGTGTTGTCCACAGTGATCAAAAACAGTGGTAGTGGGGAGTGCCTGGTGGAGAGAAGATTAAGAACTCTATTTTAGCCATGTTGTGCTTGAGCTGATGGCTAGACATCCATGGGGAGATGTTCGAGAGAGAGCTTGAGATTGTAGTTTGGACAGAAGGAGGCAGCTATGGAGTGGAGAGGTAGAGTGGTGAGTCACCAGCATAGAGACAGTAGTTGAAGTTTTGATTGTCAATTAGATTATCCAAAGATAAGGTGTAAAAAGAGACAAGAAGGGGTCCATGGACACAGCCCCGTGAAACCTTCACAGAAAGTTAGAGGAGTATGAGGAGGATCATCTGAAGGACATGCTGGAGGAGTGATTAAAGAGATGCGAGAATCAGGAGAGAATAGAACCATGGAAGCCAAGGGAAGACAAGATTTCAGGAAGAAGATCATGATCAATGGTGTCAAAGCAGTGGACAGGTCAAGGAGGGTGAGGTTGGAGTACTAGTTCTGAACTTTGTCTAAGAAAAGGTCATTAGTAACGTAGCTTGTAGATAAGGAATAGGCATAAGTTAAGGCAGTAATGTAATGAGCCTACAATCTTCAGCATCTGTAAAACAATAGCTTAGCTAAACTAATCAAGGCAGAAGACCCCAAAAACCTTAGCATAAGTAGTCAATCAGGAGTAACTCTAGATCATAAGGTATCACAAAAGAGAATGTTGTAACCCTGACAGGACACCACAAGATGCTAGATTATACCAGTTTGGGATATTTTAAAGTTAGGAACATCTGTAGATGTCAGACCACAAGAGTATCACGGTAACTGAACTGATTGACATATATGCTAATAAGCTGGAGGTAAATGGACTGGTAACCTCTGGGAGAAGGGCACCCCAATATTAGTAGGGTTAGGAAATACAAATAAGTAAAAGGGGATGAAACTCCCTATTGAATATGCAATAAGTATAGGGGTGTCACTATAACACATTATAAAAGCTGTATCCCTGCCTGTTTGCTTTGGAAGTTGTAGCTGATGGGAGATGCCAGGATGATGACCACTGATGATGGTGATGAGTAAGATGCTGATGGTGGAGAATATAATGACTAACACTTCAGATTGTTCTGTAAGGGATATTGCAAGTATACAGATGCTCAGGTGCACATTTTGAATTATCTTTATCTGCCTTGATCGCTTGTAGTGTTTATAACTTTGTTATCTGTATCAATAAAACTATTACAAGCATAGAAGGTTTTTCCCTAAGTATGAATGTTGCAATCATGCAGATTGGGGTTCCCAATTTAACAGTACCTGTAATAATCCTGGGCCTGATCTTGGGACAAGAACCTATGAAAACTCAGAGCATTAACTGGAAATTCTTAAGTAATCAATATAATTAATACACAATTCCTAGATCAGGCAGCAGAGATTTTAGCGAGAGTGGTTTCAGTGGAGTGAAAGGCGTGGAATCCAGCTTGGAGAGGGTCTAAGATGGAATTGGAGGAGAATTCCAGACAGCGGTTGTAGACAGTGCCTTCAACGAGCTTAGAGATGAAAGGGAGAAGGCCTGGTTGCTGGAGAAGCAAAAGATGGGAGAGACTAGAGCAAGTTTGTAATGTAAGGGGAAAGAGCCAGAGGAGAGTGAGAGGGTAAGGAAAAGAGCAAGGGAGAGGACTGAGAGTGGGTGCCAGAATGTTCAGGAGATGGGATGGGGTTAGTAGGGCAAGTGGAAGGGTTAAAGGAGAGCAAGTAAGAAACTTCTGCATCTGTGACAGTGGAGGAGGAGGAGAGAGTTTGTAGGAGGGGAAGGGAAGGCACGGCACACTGAGGGGCAGAGGAAGGTCACGTATTTTGCCAATTTTCTTTTGGAAGAACTTGGTGGCATGCTGTATTGGGAAAAACATGGAGGGAGGAGGAGAGTTTGAGTCAAAGGCAGCTGGGATCGTGGGCATGGGATGCAGTTAAGTTGCAGAAGCAGAGTTGTTGCACTAAGAAGATGGCAGAACTGAAGGAGCAGATATTCAGAAATGTCCCTGGTATAAGAGCACAATTGAAACTAAGGAGAGAGATAGCACCCACTTAAAATTTGACCTGGAGCATCAGTTGCAATGAAAACATGAGTATACATGTCTGTTTGTTGGGGCCATTGCATGGATAAAATAATAGCTCCTTGTACATCTCTAGTACCTTCCATCCTGGATGTCAAACATTAACAAATTAGCCTCACAGAGGGTGCTTACCCCTATTGCATAGAGGAGGAAACAGAGGTATTTTGGGGGGTAACTGGGTTTTCTTAAGCCAAAGTGTGGCTTTAATTTATTTCATAATTCTGTGAGTGTGTATGACACATACATTCTGTTACTGAAGCACACAGAGTCTTAATGGCTCCTGAAAATAATTCTTACCATACTCTAAAAGAGACCTAGGGGAACATCAGCGTAAAAGAAATGTGCAAATTAGAAACGTTCTCAGACTCTTTGAAACAAAATAGAAGACTTTTTATTAAGGCATTTTCCAACAGTGTTTATGCAATCTAATTTTTTTTACGAGGCTACATATTTTAAAATAATGAGGAAAAAAGAATTAGGTTTTCAGTTTTGTTTATTTGGCAGCTTCCAACTTTTCATTTAAAATAAACCAACTAATGTAGCTCATTCAGGCCCCAAGTGCCAAGTATATTCAGTGCTGAGTGATTTTGTCATATGCTAGTACTGTGTGCCCAGTCTGGTAGTTGAGAAATCCTATAAATGGGTAACAGTTGATAGTCAGCGGCTGCAGACATCATTTGCTTGCCACTGTGCAGAGGCAGACTTTCTGTCTGATTCACCAGTAGTCAAAAAGACTTCTTTAAAAAAAAAAAAAAAAAGTTCATTTATTTACCTAACTTTAACTTTGCATCTCTATCCTGACCACTAACTTTCCTTCAGAAAGACAGCAGGAGGGTGCCCAACTGCACACCCAGTCACTGCTAAGAACTCTTACTCCTGGGGGCATTCTTCACCCCAAAATTAAAAATTCTATGACAAAAAAATAAAAATTCTGCACACAATATTTTAAAATTCTGCAAATTTTATTTGTCAAAATAACAACACTACGTAATCACGCCAGTTTCAATTATTTTGGTAATTTATTTCAAAATACCTGTCAGCAAGTATGTCTGTAACAATACAGACACACACAAAAATTCCCCCAGGAGAGTTAAAGAAACCCCTATGACAACCCAGTTCCTGTTTCTCTGCCCCCTTATCACTCCCAGAGCCCAGTTGTGGGGCTCCCCCCAGCCAATACACCCCAACCCCCTCGTCCCCAGAGCCCCACTGTGGGGCTTCCCAACCCAGATATCCACACCCTCCCCCTGCCCCCGAGCCCAGCTGCAGGTCCCCCCCTTGCCAAGACACCTGTCCCCCTCGTCCCCCAGAGATCCGGAGGGAGAAACAGCCTGATGCTTGGTCCCAGGCTTGCAAAGAGTTTCCTGCATGCCGTCCTCTCCTTCTCTCAGGGCATGCTGGGAACTACAGCTGCCAGGAACCCTCTAGCTCCCTCTCCTTCCCCCCAGAAGTGTCTTCTATGTGCAAGCTGGCCTCTGCTGAGTCCAGTGGCCCTGAGTGACGGCTAGGAGCACTGCAGCCCATTCCTGTGGGGGAAACGGAATTCTGCGCACACAACGTTAATTTCTGCAAAATTCTGCATTGCACAGTGGCGCAGAATTCCCCCAAGAGTAAACTCTGTTTGTTGTCCAGAGTGCTTATACTGTATATGAGTCATTAGGCCAAGGGTTGTAAAGGTATTTTATGATGCTGTGTTCAGTGTCGCAACACTTAACTGCTTTAGAGCCTAAAGCTCATTTTCAAAAGGGATTTGGGTACTTGGAAAAAAAAAAAAGAGAGAGAGAGAGATGTAGGCTCCTAAATCATTTCGGCATTGTGATGCTGAGCACAGGAACACCTAAATACCTTCAAAAATCTGGGCTTTAGTGCATTCATTCTAAATACTATCAATGATTTAGTATTTAATATAATATAACTGATCACATATTTAATAATTACGTGTGCTTACATAGTACCTCTTTTCAAGGATCCCAAAGCACTTTCCAAATTGCTCAGTTTTAGTCCTACTGTAAGTGGAATTACATCCCTTCCATTTTAGGGCTGTATTTTGGTCACTAGGCTTTGAAACATCCCAGAGAAGTACATTAGATATGTATTGTTATAGCTATTTATTTGATACACAAGTAAACTGAAGAATGCAGAGGGGAAGTAACTTGCTCAAGACCACTTGACATCCCTTCATCCCCAGCCCCACCCCAGAGGCCGCACTCCCAGATGGAGCCCTCACCCGCTCCTGCACCCCAACCCTAATTTCGTGAGCATTCACGGCCGACCATACAATTTCCATACCCTGATGTGGCCGTTGGGCCAAAAAGTTTGCCCACCCCTTTTCTAGAGCTTCATTTCATAATGTGCACAGTGAATAATCATCTAGTCTAATCCTCTTCTAAGATGCTAGGCAGCCCCTTCTACCATTGTTTGTCACTGTATTATTAAGGGCCTGATCCTGCTATTTAGGGTCAATGGTGAAATTCCCACTGATTGGTATGGTGCAGGATCAAGCCCTAAGCTCATTAACAACTGCCCACATCTACTGAACTACTGCCCCTCTCGCTTATGTACTGGACCCAAATAACATTTCCTTGGCCTCCCCTTTTATCTTCACTCACCACATTATACTCTGCACCATCTCCTTCTGGATCATTTTCCACATCAATTTGTCTTTTAGGGGAAATATTTTATAGGGAAAACATGACAGCCCTGCTCTAGGCCATGAATGGACATAAAGATTTGGCTCTTGCAATAATACATCTGCAATATTTTGCCCCAAAGTCACTTCATTTTTAACCACATCTTGCATTTGTTATCCTGGCTACTTCACAAGCCATTGTTTATTAGAGTAGTGCCAGGGACCAGCCATGCCAAATCATGGTTCTAAGATTCTAAGCTCAAGGCCCCATGTCCTAGGCACTGTACTAAAGAGCTTAGTGTAAATAGACAAGACAATGGGTAGGGCAAAGGGCACAGTGATCAATATGACTGGTGACCAACAAATCTGTTAGTTCCATTATTTTTATTTATTTATTTTAGTTGGGGGATGGGGATTAGCTAAATAGTAAGACAAAGGGAGGGAGAGAGCAGGGGAGAAAGTGGAGGGGTGGAAGTCAGGAGGGATAGGAGCGGGGAGAGGCTGAGGTGAACAGTCTATGAGATGGGGATGGGAAAGAGTTGGAGAAAACAGACAATCAGCACAGGGCAGAGACAGCACAGTCAAAATAGTAGAAAATATAATCAGTATCAGCCTTTGCTTAAACTACTTCTGCAGTTGCTCTGCTGGCTTCAGTCTCTAGCTGCCTCGCTCTGGCAGAGGGAAGGGGGATACTCCCATACAGTTTTGGGCCAGGACGCACTGGACCTATGTTGATGGAGGTGCAGGAGGGTGCTCCAGGCTGGGACTGAGAGGTTCGGAGGGCAGGAGGGGGATCAGGGCTGGGGCAGGGGGTTGGGGCATGGGAGGGAGTTGGGGTGCAGGCTCCGGGCAGCACTTACCTCAAGCACTTCCCGGAAGCAGCGGCATGTCCCCCCTCTAGCTCCTACATGGAGGTGTGGCCAGGCGGCTCTGTGTGCTGTCCCGTCCTCAGGTGCTGCCGCTGCAGCTCCCATTGGCCGCGGTTCCTGACCAATGGCAGCTGTAGGGGTGGCGCTTGGAGTGGGGGCAGCATGCGAAGTGGAGCCCCCTGGCTGCCCCAATGAGTAGGAGTCAGAGGGGGGACTTGCCGCTGCTTCTGGGAGCCAGGTGGAGCCATAGCATGCATGCAGCAGAGCAAGTCCCCAACCCTGCTCCCCGGCGGGAGCTTGAGGGCCAGATTAAAACATCTGAATGGCCAGAAGCGGCCCCTGGGCCATAGTTCGCCCATCCCTGCTCTAGAACATTACTGATGAAAATTGGATCATGGTGGGATGAGACACTTTAGAAACAAAATGATTTCTTATTGCTATATTTCTTAATTGATTCTGTAAAATAACAATTATTGAAATATTCCTGTTAACCAAAAGCCTCCAGGGGTATGTGTATATCAGAATTCTCCTCCAATGCATATAAAATTACTTAATGAAGATCAGCTTGCAGGTTTGTTCACATCCAGTTCTCAGTCCAACTCACCTTTTCCATGGGCTTCTTGCCACATTCCCTTTTCCCTATCCTGTTGATGTTATATAAAAGTGAAATATGGAAATATCCACAGTTCATAAAATAATCTAACAACCCTATGTTGTGTTTGTCTGTTATTAATGGGCAGTAAATGCAAACATGAACTAACAAATGGCAAAAGGATAAACACACTTAAGCCAGACCAATTCCTAGGGAAATAATGTAAAGGCTTGTCAAACAATTCTTCAAAGACAGAAGAATGATTATTTTCCATAGATCCATTGTATATACTCTGGCATTGTAACTTTTGCTTTATATAATATTTTGTTGAACTTGCATAGTAACATCAATTGAGGGATCTCAAAGAGATTGATAAACGTTAATGAAATCAGACTTGTAACTATCAGGGAAAGAAGCTAGTCAAAATATTTGTTGGCAACAAAGGGTCAGATCTTTGTTTCTCCCTGCCGCGGCTCCCTAGCATCACAAATCTGAAAAACTGGCATAACCAGCTTCCTGAAGATTACCTACCTTCTCTTGTGACCCCATCCTGGAACATCACTGTGCCCGGGAATTCAGGCTTCTGGAATGGCTCTTGCAGCTGGGTGTAATTTAGAGCAGCCCTCAGCTGGCCTCAGATTTGGGGTGGGATGTAAGAGTGGCTTAATGCCACCTTTTCACTCTCTCAGCTGTCAAGCACAGCACCAGAATAGTTCAGGATCTGGCTCAGTATATTCAATGACTTTAGCCCTTTATTTTTGTTTGCAAATTTTAGTGAGCTGTTTGTAGCAAGAATTCATTTAATTATTCAGTCATCAGAATTCACCATTCAAGCTTTTCAACTGGTCACCTCAGGAACAGAGCATATATATTACCTGATTGGCTGACTTAACCTTTATTAACTACTTCTGCTTCCAGTCAAAATAGATTTTGTTTCATCTCAAAACTACCCCAATTTCTTGATTACACCTCATCTACAGTATATGGCTATTTATAAAATAGTCCAAGGAAGGTCCCATATTTAATCTGAATGCTAGTTCTACAATGAATTTAAATTGTCAAGACTGACTTTAAAAACGTAGCAATGTATTTACTCTTTTCAACTTTTTTCTGTGTTAAAACTAAAGTGACCAGATGTCCCGATTTTATAGGGACAGTCCCAATTTTTGGGTCTTTTACTTATATAGGCTCCTATTACCCCCCTGCCCTAATTTTTCCACACTTGCTGTCTGGTCACCCTAGTTGAAACCTCCTGTTCCTTCTCAGAGTTGGGATATCATGGGGGCTTGCAGTTATTACCTTCTGTGCATGTGTTTTTGGTATTTTCCTAAACAAATCTAATTCCTGGAAATCAACATTTTATTCTTACCTTGTCTGCTTTGAGTACTCTGGCCTTCGCTGACCTTTCCCCATGCGCACATCAATGTTATTCTGAAAACCAATAGAATCAGCATCCCAAAACAGAACAGAGTAGAGCGGCGTGTACAATTGCACATGTTGCTAATGTTTGTAGTGATATAAGTGATCCCCCTTTTATGTAAACTAATGTGAGGTACTGTGAGTTAGTTAACATGCTTCTGGTTTTCTATTGACGTGCACACAGAAAGTTATTTGCACAGACTCTAGCTATTTCTTTAGATTACTGAATGGTTTATACTATCAAGATGTTAATGAAGGCAAAGGAGAGTAACAAATGATTACTTGGTTGTTGTTGGCTTTGACCCATTAGAAACAAACTGTCTGAAGCCCTGTAAAATAGGATAATTTGGAAACACGCACAGAGTGAGGAGACTTGCTATAAGTTAACTTTAACTTCTCAACAGTATATATGTATTTTATTAGTGATTTTGTAAATTTTAGGCTTGGTTCAGAGAAGTAAAGCACCCCAAAGCTTAAGTATTAAGAGTAATTTGCTGTCTTCTAGCACCTTCAATCTGTGGATATTAGAGAACTTTACCAACATTAATGAATTTATCCTCACAACACCCTTG
Source organism: Trachemys scripta elegans (assembly GCF_013100865.1). NCBI lineage: Eukaryota > Metazoa > Chordata > Testudines > Emydidae > Trachemys > Trachemys scripta. The sequence continues at coordinate 57,102,718 of NC_048300.1, read as the reverse complement.
TTGAGTAGATTAGTGTTGTTATCTCTATTTTGCACATGAAGAAACTGAGGCACAGAGAGGTTAAGTGGCCTGCCCAAAAACACAGTAACTCCATGGCAGAACCCATTTGTCCTAATCCTGTGCTTTGACCACTATACCAAATTCATCTCAAGTTTAATTATACTGCTTGAACCTCCTGAATTCACAAAATTGGGCTGGATAAATTGCAGGAACCAACCTACCAAATTTCTGGATCTTCCTGTCTGGCCATCTGGTCAGGCTAGAAACCCTCAGAGCCCCAAGGAGTCTGGTGGCACCTTAGAGACTAACATTTATTTGGGCATAAGCTTTTGTGGGTAAAAACCTCACTTCTTCGGATGCATAGAGTGAAAGTTACAGATGCAGGCATTATATACTGACACATGGAGAGCAGGGAGTTACTTCGCAAGTGGAGAACCAGTGTTGACAGGGCCAATTCAATCAGGGTGGATGTAGTCCACTCCCAATAATAGATGAGGAGGTGTCAATTCCAGGAGAGGAAAAGCTGCTTCTGTAATGAGCCAGCCACTCAGAGTCCCTATTCAAGCTCAGATTAATGGTGTTAAATTTGCAAATGAATTTTAGTTCTGCTGTTTCTCTTTGAAGTCTGTTTCTGAAGTTTTTTTGTTCAATGATAGTGACTTTTAAATCTGTAATAGAATGACCAGGGAGATTGAAGTGTTCACTTACTGGCTTATGTCCGATTCGTGATGTCCGATTTGTGTCCATTTATTCTTTTGCGGAGGGACTAGCTGGTTTGGCCAATGTACATGGCAGAGGGGCATTGCTGGCACATGATGGCATATATAACATTAGTGATGTGCAGGGGAATGAGCCCTTGATGGTGTGGCTGATGTGGTTGGGTCTTCTGATGGTGTCACCAGAGTAGAGATGGGGACAGAGTAGGCAACTAGGTTTGCTACAGGGATTGGTTCCTGGGTTGGTGTTTCTGTGGTGTGTAGTTGCTGGTGAGTATTTGCTTCAGGTTGGGGGGATTGTCTGTAAGCGAGGACTGGCCTGCCTCCCAAGGTCTGTGAGAGTGAGGGATCATTTTCCAGGATAGGTTGTAGATCATGGATAATGCGCTGGAGAGGTTTTAGCTGGGGGCTGTATGTGATGGCCAGTGGTGTTCTGTTATTGTCCTTGTTGGGCCTGTCCTGTAGTAGGTGATTTCTGGGTACCCGTCTTGCTCTGTCAATCTGTTTCCTCACTTCCCCAGGTGGGTACCTAAGAACCCCGTTTCATAATATTTCAGCACTCCCTCCTTCCCATCTCAGCAGGAAACAGAGCAAGGAAATCAGGGAAGAGTTAACCATATTTGACCCTGAGAAGATGGATGCATGATTGTAGTGAAAATGTTTGGGGTGACTCTTCATATTTTACCTGACCGAGTTCACCCATCCCTCACTTTTATAAGTGTCTCTGGTTCTGCTAGAAACTGCAACATTAGCACAAAAGAGACTGATTCATAAGCACCATTGAAAATATATTAGGGATTGATCTTAGGAGGTGCTAAGTACACCAACTCCTATTGACTTCAACGTCTCTCAGGGGATGCTCAGGAACTCACAGGAGCAGACCCTAAGACCCAAGGGGCACACCATTCAGGCTTAGGCTAATGAAACTGAATAATAAATACAATTTGTCAAAACATTTTTGAACCTGCACAAGGACCCAGTCAAGGTTAAGGTATAGATTTAGGTATGTTCTTTTTCAAACCAGTTTGAATAAGTACATACATATACCCTTACTCACTCTGGAATATGCCTCTTGCTCTTCCTGCGGCAGTCAGGTTTTAAAACCTCTCGTTCCCTCTCTTTCAGTTCCTTAAGCAAGGATACATTGCACCAACTGCTGGCTAAAGAAAATTTGATCAGTGGGGCCAAATTCAGACCTGATGTAAAAGGGTACCATTCTACTGAAATCAATGGGCATTACAGCCACTTACTGATTCTGAATTTAACCCATGAACTTTGATGCTTTTTCCTCTTGGTGTCTCCAAGAAGGCTTGTAGCACATACTTGTGACTACCTGTGATACATTTTTCAGCAGTTGTCTCACCCTTTCTTCAGGAGGCTATGAACACGTGCTCCTTCTTGTTCCCCGGGAGGCTCAAGTCTTACAGCTGTGCAGTCCCAGTACAAAGTGGTAATAACAGTTTAATTATATCATTAGCCTCCCTGGGAATCCTATCACAACCTGCTGTGCAGTGTCTTCCCCCCCCCCCCTTCTGTCTGCTAGGTAATATTCAGGGCTAGCCTTAAACATAAGAGACCTGACCCTGTGAAGTCCTGAGCATACTCAAAGATAATAGAAGTCAATAGGAGTTGAAGGTGCTCAGAACATCTGTGGTTTGAGCCTTAATGTACACTTTTAGATCTGTTATTCTTGTCTTGCCTCTCCAGTAGTCTGATGGTGCTGATCCCAGGTACTTGCTTCCCCAGGAGTCCAGAATCTAAACTTGTAATCTGCAAGTTCTTACCCTACTGTCAAAGCCTCAACCGTTCATTTACCTTGTAGGCCTGGTTTTCATCCACCTGAAGAGACAAATATCCCAGAGTTCAGAGATTTTAAGATTGATCCTTAAATCATGTGAGTAGATTATTGGGCAGATGGCATGAGGAGGTTAAAGATACATGATTAGGGCTCTGTGTTTGTCATGGAGGTTGCGGAATCATGGATTCCGTGACTTCCTGTGATCTCCGTGACTTCTGCAGTGGCCAGTGTGGCTGGAGCAGCTCTGCAGCCAGCCGCTCGGGCGGCCCTGCAGCCAGCTGCACCAGCTGCTGCTCTGGCAGCCCCCAGCAGCTGGCCCCAGGGACCACCTGAGCAGTGGTCCCAGGATGCCGGAAGCCGCTGCAGCTCAGCGGCTCCAGGCAGTAGTCCCTAGGTGGCCAGAGCAGCTGCTGTCCCCTTGGGGCTCCCCGCTCCCTCATCAGCCAGGGCAGCCGCTGGTTCCCTGGAGCTCACCGCCCCCGGCGGCGTCCAGAGCCGCCGCTGGCACCTTGGGACTCCCCCCAGGTAGCGGGCCCACTGGGGCTTTCCCCCTGCAGCTGGTGCCGTGGGTCCCCCAAGGCTGCCCCCGGCACCTTCCATAAGATTCAATCAGGGGTATTTATGGTATAAGTCATGGGCAGGTCACAGACCGTGATTTTTTGTTTCTTGCCCATGACCTGTCCATGACTTTTACTAAAAATACCCATGATTAAACCATAGCCTTATACATGACAAATACATTTATGGATATCACTTCTTCACATGTGAGGTGTAATAGGAGTGTTGGGCTGGGACCTAGGAGGCCCTGATATCATATCTCACTTCGTCTACTGACTGGTGTTTGTAAATGTTGTGAAGTGCACAGAATTAATATTGATCAAGGTCTCATGCTCCTGTCATCATAGGCAGGCAAGTATAATTGCCCCACTTTGCAGATGGAGTAACTAAGATTTCACAAATTCAGTGTTGGCAGACCTGGTAATTAAACATAAATCTCTAATATGGCAGAGTCAAGTCTGATTCAGTTAGTTGCACTGCCTTTCAGAATGGATATGCCAAATATATGTGATTGACTACGCTGACTGTAACCACTAGACCAACTCTCCTGCACAGCCAGAAATAGAACCCAGAAATCCAATTCCCGATGTTCTTATGTTGTCTAGCAAATAGTTCTAAAACACATTACCAAAGGGTTTGTCACATCACTGTGTAATGGCTGATCCACATAGAGCATAGCAGCCTCCTATTGCTAGCCATTGCTCCCTTTTGCTCAAATGGTAAAAGTTTGTGTGGTGAATCTAGAGGTCCTGGGGCTGATGACCAATAAGTGGGGTTTTTTGATTGCACAGGATAGAATTTTGATAGGTTTTTAAAAAAGAAAACAGACCCACTATCAAATTACATACAAAACACTATGGTAAAAGAACATTAAGGGTGTTAAGCCAAGTACTCAAAAGTATAGAAATGCCAGAATTAAAGCTGCCCCCTTGCATTATGGCACAGTCTCAGGTTGATCACATATCATTTTTTCTACAGAAGTCCTGCCTCATTTAGTGCACAGGATGAATATCAAACGTGGCAAAAGGCGGCAAGGAGCTAAAAGGTGGGTTTGTGATTTAAACCTTGGCCTGATACCGAGAGCTGCGTTCTATTCTTGACTCTGCTTGAGTCTGCTACAGGCTTCCTACATGGTGCTGGATAAAACTGAATCATAATGAGGCTGACATAAGTTTGCATGGGCAGCTATAAATCTGAGATCTAATTTTTCAATCGTTGACTTTGCAACCTTGATTTTTTATGTGTGTATAATATAACTAGTTATCAACAGATACTCCTTTCAGGTATGTTGATGCAGCTCCACTGACTATTGATATACTCAAACCTATGCCCACAGACTAGGTTGTTTTAAAAGTTGTATTAGACTATTGTAGGAAGTGACTCAGGATAATAGCTAGTCTAATAAGCTGTGTTGGCTTCCTGGAGTCTTTTGGAAATAAATCCTTTGCGAGAAGAAAGTCAAGAGAAGAGACAAAAAAAGACACTGTGCAGTTGAGAATAATTAAATCTGATATGGTCCAAAGGATTCAAATTCTCCATCCAACCCTAGCTCCTCTGATATTGTGTAACATATAATGAACATAGTTAACTTGGAATGTCACCTACATCTGCCTGGTTTTCCTGCATGATTTTTCTTAAGCCGGTTCTCAGTTAACATCTTTGCTTTGAGAGCACTTAACTCAGTCTGTGTTCAATGGAAGCCAAGAGGTGGTGTCCCACAAAGCTCTCATAGGATCCTGGCCACTCTGAATTCACTCTCTAGTTTTCTGTGGAAAATCACATGAAGCTCAGTTAACTCGGGGAATAACTGGATGAATTGGGATGTATTACAAAAATGCTGTTTATTTCTGATATTATATGTGCAGGATAATTTTAATTTGTAGTGGAACACAGGGATCCAGATTCTCTGAGTCACTTGGTTCCATTTGCACTGCTCAAGCAAGGCAAATGAATCAGAGCCCAGCCGCAACTCCCTAGCAGGGACAGAGCTGACAGCTGGCTGCTACATCGCCTACCTGCCGTGTAGGGGGAATGACTGGAGTGTGCTGTACTCTGGCTCTCCTCAGGCTGCTCTTAAAAGCAGTTCTCAAACTGTGGGTCAGAACCCCAAAGTGGGTCATAACCCCATTTTAATGGGGTTGCTGGGGCCAGCATTAGACTTGCTGTGGCCCGGGGCCAAAGCCAAAGTCCGAGCCCCACAGTCCGAGGGCTTCAGCCCTGGGCAGCAGGGCTTAGGTTCCAGGCCCCCTGCCTGGGGCTGAAGCCACTGGGCTTTGACTTTGGCTTCCCCGCCCAGGACGGTGGGGCTCGGGCTTTGGCTCCACCACCTAGGACAGCAGGGCTTGAGCGATCTCCCCTTAGTGGGGTCATGTAGTAATTTTTGTTGTCAGAAGGGGGTCGTGGTGCAATGAAGTTTGAGAACCCCTGCCTTAAGTCAACCAGAGCTGGGGATGGTACACAATTGGCCTCACAATCAGGGAGCTGTAGCCAGTTACCTGACATTGCCCCACCCCGTCTTGCTGAGCTCAGCTTTTGCTAGGTGTGGCAGAGACTGTGGCCTCACTTATACCAATGTTAATCAGAAATAACTCCATTAAAGTCAATGGGTCTCTCCACTACCTTTCACCTTTTGCTGACATTTACACCTGAGCAAAGTGTGTATAAAACTCTATCATTCTGATTCCTTTTGCACCCATTTTGCCCAGGTATAAATGGTGACACAAGGTGCAGGACAGTGGAGAATCAGACTTTGGCAGTTGAAGATGCAGGAGAGGAAGCCTTCTGTGCTTCTGGCTTGCAAAGCTAACAGCAAAGAACCTGGTGCATCGGAGACTCTGTTTACCCTGGAGCTGGAGGTGTAATTTGTAGCTCAGGTAGACATAGCTGCACTAGTTCAATCAGAGACAGTGTGCTAAAAACAGAAGTGTAGCCACAGCAACACGAGCAGGGGGACATGCTAGCTGCCCTGAGTACAATCCCATCTGAGAAACTAGACATACTCAAGATGGCTAGCTCCTCCTGCTGCTCCTACCACCATGGGACACTTCTATTTTTAGCTCAATCAGAGCTAGCATAAGCTGGAATTTCCATCTTCCGGCTCCAGTATATACATTTGACCATGGCCAACACCTTGTGCTTCCGAGAATAAATGGAAAGCTCTGTGCAGGCTTTTGAGTGCCCCATGCTCACTACCATATGCCATAACTCTGCATTTCCTGATTTATGCGGATTTGAGTGAAACCTGGTAGGCTTCCAAACTGAATTATATACAGAAATAACATCCACAGCTATGCCAGCTAGAGCAAGAAACCCAGCATCTCAAACCTCATGCTTCAGGGTGTAAACTGATCAACTGGTGCGGGGGGGAAATAATTCCTCCCCCTTTTCTCTATATAATATTCCATCCCACAACTGCCAGGTTCATTGTGTTCTCCATTCTCCTTGCTCTGAATCACCAGGTATTTAACCACTGCTGGAGGCAGCATACCAGACAAGGGAGGCCAACGATGCTCCACTATGGCAGCACTGATAATATTTGAAAGTAGGCTTTGTGGTTTAATTTCCTTTGTTTTTTTTCCCCCCTTGTTCTGTAGCACCAAAAGGCTGACACAATAAAACCCTGCAGCCAATCATGTGTATGCATATTGAGGCAGACTTTAAAATGCATAACACATGCCCCTGATGGAATTGCTGTGGACTGTTTACATGCCCATTTGCACAACTTTATCTACAAGGAAAATAAAAAGTCATGATGCTGTTGAAGAGAGACTATATTTACTCCTTGGGGAGCTGTCAGGACATCAATGCAGAGGTGAGCCTTGTTTTGAAACTTGCTGTGTAGGCCGAGTAGCCAATATTTCAATAGCCATATCTAGATATATGGTAGTTTTTTTATGGTTTAGTTTTAAAAAAAACCTGCTGTACATTATGGTCTGAGAGTCTGCAAAATAAACTGCAGAAGGGATGACATCATTTGTGAGTATTCACTATTGGAGAAATTCACCCCATGCGGAGTGCCAGCTTGAGGCCTGTATCAGAGGGTAGCCGTGTTAGTCTGAATCTGTAAAAAGCAACAGAGGGTCCTGTGGCACCTTTGAGACTAACAGAAGTATTGGGAGCATAAGCTTTCGTGGGTAAGAATCTCACTTCTTCAGATGCAAGAAGTGTTAGCGACTAAGACATGGGTGATCTGGCCCAGTAGCCAGAGCAGGAAACAGAACTGAGGGTCAGAATCAGAGCCAGGGGTCAAGCCAGAGTCAGAATTAGGAATCTGAACCAAGAGTCAGAGGCAGGGAAGACAGGAGTAGGGCTGGGTCCAAAGCAGGAACTAACATAACCCCAGGCAAACACTTTCAACAGCCAGTAGCCTGCTGCTGGTGTTAAGAGCAAGTCTGCTGATCCCCTCAGCCAGTCGGGTGGTTGGGCCAATCATGCAGCTAAATTGGGCCCAGTTGCACTCATTAGACTGTCTACGCCGGTGTTAAGGTAAGCTTGCAGGTAAACAAGCTAGCTGCGAGCACTTACTCCTGGCAATGGGCCTGGTATTGGCCTTCTGAAGAGGGAATGAATTTTTCCTCAAAAGCTCATGCACTCAGTACACTTCTGGGTAGGTTGTACTGTTATAATGTAAGTCTGTTTTAAAAAGGGGAAATTCCTGCTTCTTCCCCCCACCTCAGGCAGAAAAGACACCAGTTCCATTGTATTAGGAACAAGACTATGGGAGGTCTCAAACAGGGTCTGTATCGTGTGGAATTGTACTCTCCAATGCATAAAGCAAAGAGGGGTGGGGCTTGTGGATCTGCAACAATGTAGATCAACCAACCATTCTTCCCATGTTGTTCCCCGGGGCTCCCTGTGAGGTGGAGTGCAGCAAAGTCAGGCACTACTGCGATGCTGTTGCCATAACACTTCGGCAATGGCAATAAAGTGGTACCACAGCCTGGGTGTGCGTGTCTGTCAAGGGACACCTAGATACCAATTCCACTTTATCACACTTGGCATAAGGAATCAGATTTGTCTGTTCATTTACATCTTAAGTATTTTAAGAGACTCCTAGCTATTTATTTTAAATGTAAAGTTCAATCTACATTTTTTGGTACACTTTCCTGCTGAAAATAGATTTTATAACTAACATGGCCTTAAATAAAAGCACTTAATATAGAGTTTTATAAGGATGGAAATCCATCAGGCATTCATGCAGTTTTCCATAGTGAACATGGGTCACCTTCTCAGCTTGATAGGACAGAAGCTATTTCTGAGGTGCAATGGATGGCCACGGGTCATAGTAATGGTCTGAAAGCTGGAATCTTTTATTTTTAGGACACCCGTTAAATCCAGCCTAGATTTATAGGATCTGATAGGCTTTACTTTCTAAGTTTACGACCTATGTGAACCAAAAGTCATATCAGTCCAGTTCTGAATGAGTAGGTGCCTACATAATAACTAGCAAACTCAGCAAAGATAGACTGGATCCCGGAGACCAAACTCGTACTCCTAGAGGTGGTCCTTTCAGGATGGAGTTGAGGTGCATCAGTGGTGCAGTGTGCTGCATCTAGTGACACTGCCCTGGCCAATGCTTTTCCTTTTCTCTGTAAACATAGAGGATTTTGGTCTCTAGGTCTTTCCATCCAGCATCAAAATCACTTTTAAAAAAAGGAAATGATATTCGCCACAAGATCATGTACAAATGGTTTCACTCATTAATGTATCATTTTCTTCTGATTTTCAAGATTTCCATCTTTCCCCCTGCTCCGGACTGGACCTTAGTGTGGTCTTAGAAATTAATCTGAGGGACAGTATGAGTCACTGTACACAGCTCTCTCATTTCCAGCACACAACAGCAGCTTTCATTTGGTTTTTAACATGGTGAATTGGTTCAGGGCAGGCCATTGGAAAGCAAGACGCCTCATAGGCTTGTGAGAGGTGACAGAGAATCCCTGAAATATGCAGTAAAACCAATAGTTCCCTGCAGAGAGGCTGTGCTGCAGGCTTCAGAGGCCCTGTCTGATTCCCAGGAGGCAGCAAGTGAGCTCCAGGCTTAGCTCTCATGCAGATGCACAAGCTGGAGTAAGGCAGCAGGGCTGGGGACTGAAGAGCCAAACTGACACTTAGAGTAAACCTAGAGAACCCTACAAAATTGACATTCTGGGGGTTAGAGGGAAAGAGGCCTCTGAGGAAGTTCCAGTTGTTAGAGAGCTGGATTGTATAGTGTAAACTGAGCTCTTTCTATTCATATGAAAACCTTTTTGGTTCTTTAGCCCAGTGGTTCTCAACCAGGGGCGCACATACTCCTGGGGGTACACAGAAAAGCACTAGCGAAGTCAGTACAAACTAAAATTTCATATACAGAATGACATGTTTATGCTGCTCTATATACTATTCACTGAAATGTAAGTACAATATTTATCTTCCAATTGAAATTGATTTTATAATTATATGGTAACAATGAGAAAGTAAGCATTTTTTCAATAATAGTGTGCTGTGACACTTTTGTAATTTTATGTCTAATTTTGTAAGCAGGTAGTTTTTAAGTAAGGTGAAACGTGGGGGTACGCAAGACAAATCAGACTCCTGAAAGGGGTACAGTAGTCTAGAAAGGTTGAGAGCCACTGCTTTAGCCCTAAACAATAAAGTGTTGGGGAGAAAAGCTGTCTGGCCGAAAGCATTTTCTTTTTGCTGGACCTGCAGGATTCACAGAATCACACTGAAACAGGTGGTAGAAGTCCCTTTCTAGTGCCTAGCACTTGTCTTCTGGATTTTCTCTCAAGGTCTTTGGTTGTGAGGGTAACATTTCAGTGTATTAGGCTAATTCACATTATGAAATTATCAGAAAGGGCTTGATCGAAAATACACGGAAGTTAATTAAGTGATACTTATTGGCTTTGGCTCTGGCCCAACATTTAATGGTGGTGGCAGAGCAGAGATAATAAGGGATTATGAAATATGCCCGCACAAAGGACCAGTCTGTAAATTTGCATCTTCAGCAACTTGCACTGGCAAAAACCTAGCTTCACACCTGCAAACAGCACTTGCTCATCCAAAACTAGTAGTAAGACATCAACCTCTTGGATTTGCCTGAGCAAGTGCTGTTTACACATGAAGATTTGCAGGGATGTGCATACAAATAACTGTGCATGGAAAAATAACAGGCACTAATTTGTGAGCTGTTTGAACAACGTTCTGTATAGACGTAAAGTACATTGGGATCCTTTGAGATGAAAAGCACTATAAGAAGTAAGTATGATATTAACACCCTTTCTGACACAGCATCCTTACCTCTGATCTATTTAACCTAATCCACCTGGGCTTTTATACTGTACCCATAACTATATCTGGGGCCTGAGGTAGATTAGTCTATAACTCATTGTAATATTTCTTTCTGAGTTAATAATCTATGCATTGTTACTTCTAAATTTACTGGCTCTACATTTATTTTAAGAAGCGAGCACCACTGCTTTAGTGGAATATCCTCTCTTCTCCCTGCCACTCCCCCTGGCACATTCACGACCACTTCCCTCCCTGTGAACGCAGTAAGGACAGGTTTTGTCCTGGGATTCTGAGTGCTTCCGGTTTTGTTCTGGTCTGAAATGGGGAAGGAAAACCTGCTTCACAGTTGGTTGATGCTTCTCATCTCACATGGAACTAGGAAGCACAGAGGGAGTTTGAAAATTTTGAACCTCTCAGTAGGTATGGGAGCTCACTTTCAATCTGGAGTCTTACACAGGCACACTTAGTGGTTTGGACAAATTTGGGCCTCAGTTTCCTCATCTGTACAACAGAGCTAATGATACTTACTGACCTCATAGCACAGATCTGAGGATTAATTAGTTAATGTCTATATAGTGCTTTAAGGTTCTGGGGCCAAATTCATCCTTGATGTAACTCCATTTACCTCAATAGGATTACATCGGGAGTAAATTTAGCTCTTCAAGTCCAATTGTATATTAATGCTTCTTCTTAAGAGCGGATTGGTTCTAATTCTTTTGCTTCTTTATATAGCCTCATAAGTATATACCTTATACCCTGCACAGCAGGTAAACTGTGCCACACTGTGCGATATGTGAGCTGTGCTGAAGAAATACCAGCTCCCTGCTTCAAAGAGAGAGCTCTCACTAGGTAGAATACAATACAGAGCAAACACAGAGTGAGGGATTGCCACTTGCACTAGAATGTTCTGTGGGATGGGGGGTTTCAGACGTATTCTGAAGGAAGACGGCACGTGAGCTGGGCATACGTTCATGAGGAGGCTTTTCCAGACATAAGGGGCAGGCAGTTGGAAGGGGTTGTGGGAAAGGCAAAAGGAACAGTCTGGGAGAAGCTTGGGAAGGACTGATTCATTCATCCCGAACTTAAATCTTGTCACAGGCGTGAAGCAGTAGAGGGATAGTCCAGTGGCATAGGGTGTGGTATGCGAAAGAAGCCCTCTTTGCCAAATGCAACAGGCCCAATATGAATAGCATCTGTGGATTGCATACTGCAATTGAGGCATCCTCAGAAAAACCACTATTGCAAATGGGGCCCTGTATGGAAGATTTTTGCCTCCTGGACCTGGATGTATTTACAGAAGGCAGAAAGGAGAAAGAGTTTTCTTTTGCCAGAGTCTGAAACAGTTGCCTTCATTGTCTGCCTCCTACTGTTCCACCTCCCCCCACATCTATACCCCTCCCAGACTCCCACCCTCCCCTTTGGGAGGTTTTCCATCTAAGTGTGAAAACTAGAAATCCCAAAGAACTGCAATCCAAACTCTACCTAGAGAAACTTTAAACCATTCATGCCATAAATATCTCTTAGAGGCTGCCTGACGTCAGAGGCTTCGGAGAGGGAGGCTGGTCTGAAAGTGAAAACAGCAGCAGTTCCAAGCCGAGTACAGTACTGTGCAGAGAGCTAAAGGAGAAGGACAAGCACTGCTCTGTGTGGATTATAGGACTGCAGAAAGGGGGGAACTGCGCAGAGACATGGGGGCTACAATGTAAGTGCGGCTGCTGCAGCACCTCTTCTAATTTCTTTATGAAAAAAGCTCAGGCAAGCTCTGCTTTCCTTTCTTTTCTAAAACAATCTGGAGACAGTTTGAGAGCTTGGATGATTCAGGTTTGCCTGTTTGTTTCTCTCAAGTGTACACACAGGCTGACAGCATTCACGCTGCGTGTGTGTGTGTGCGCGCATGTGAGAGAGATATTTTTGGAAAGCTACCAAATGAATTGGGGATTGAAATGTTCTGGTAGCAGGACAGTTAAACCCCAAATAAACCCCAGGCAAGATACAACTTTCTTCAGATTTTTCACACTGTTTAATTTATTTTTAACCCTTTCATTCCTAACACTCAGCAGTGAGAGATTCCTCTTCCAGTGTCAGAAGCAAAGCAGCTTCCTGGCTCTGTGGCAGTGGACGGAGAAGTTCTGTCCATTCCTGTTTGTCGGGCTTCTCAGGAGAGCAGATACTTAAATGCTTATTAGCTAACATGTATGAAGTCCTGAATACTAAGCACCTCAGTGCTATATAACCTTGTGCTGTTGGCTCTCTGGGGGAGTTTGGTAATTATATAGAAGGAAGGAATTGAGAACTCTCTAGTCAGAAAACTAACTGTGCCCTTTTTGGGGGCATCCCTGAGGAAGGCAGCTACTGCAGCAAGGAAAGACTCACTGTAGAAAGGAGAGGAAGCAGGTGTGTCCCAAGGGATAACAGATTAAGGGATTGACAGCATAGACCAGCATTCTGAATCCCAATGAAAACAGTTTTTTTCTAGCTTTATAACCCAAAGGATTCTCAAGCAATTTGTGAAGCCCTCTCCATTAAAAAAAGGCATATTCATTATAGGACAAAGATTTTATGTACTTATCTTTTATGAAAATGGAAGAACATGCTGTACTTACTGTTGTTAGTGTAATTAAATTAGCCACCTCTGTATATACACAGATTCACTCACAAAATTCTCCATCTGCGGCATGAATAGCTGTTCTGAACAGACCTGGACGCTGCCAACTCCAGACTGAGTTGTTCAATGTGATCTCCTCTGCTTAGATTATGTCTTCTTTCTAACCAGACCCATGATGCTTTGAAGTGAATGAAGGGTTTTAGGTTTCCTTGCCCAGACAGACAGGAGAGTTTGGTACATATATGTTTGGTGACACTGACCTCATTACAAGAGATTTGAAAAAGACAAACTCCTTTCCAGCTGAGAGGGAGTTTGATCAGTGCAGGTGTTGTAAGGAAAGGCAATGCTGTTTAATGAGTTGGGATGAGTAGCAGAAGTGGTGTGAATTGTACCATGTCAGCGATGTCAGAAATTGGCTTCAACAAACAATCAACCACAAAAAAGGCTGTTTCAAGTCAGTGCTAACTGGGCTGCTGTTTCTGTAATGCAATAAGTCTGCAAATACGTTTCTTCTTTTTTGCGGGGGCGGGGGAGGAGGAGGACAGAATTGGATGAGGAGAAGCTGAAAAAAATGTCTTTTGGCTCTTTTAAGCTAAATCAGGTAGATCCAAGTTTCTGTATATAGAATAGCTGCAGGAATCTCCCTCTGTGCTTGAGTGGGTGGTGTAATGCCTCCACCAGCTAATGAAATGGGGCCCTGTTTCAATGGACAGATGTTCAAGGGCTAATCCAACTGAGCTATGCCATGCCATGCAATACAAGCTTGCCTGAGCTGAAGGAAATTAAATTGTACTGAAAAAGAACACGATTGTGCGTGTGCCGAGGGCCAAATCCTGCTGTCATTTACCCTGGTATAAATCTGGAGTTAAATCTAGTGACTTCTAAGGTATTAGCTCTGGGTATGCTGGCATAGCACAGCAGCATTCAACCTTCCCTATTTATTTTTCATTGGGTTTTATTTCCAGTAACTAGGCAGCTGCTTTTCCAAGAAGCATTTCTTCACAACAGCCTAATTGCACTGGCTGTCTGGCAACACGAAGAAAAACCCTTTAAAAAGGGTTTTACAAGTTGTTAGGAGCTGAAAATGTTTTCTGTAAACACTGACACAATTAATGAGGGTAACAATGACTAGACAGACAATTTCAGGTGGCTCAGCAGTGACTCAGGCTGGCACTGAAGCATTTCTGTACCATAGTGGGCTGCTGGAGCTGGCAGGGGATGGAGGAGAGAACTTCACATGCAGGAGCTAGTGAGGAAGAGCTGATCATGTCTCTTTGCTTTCCATACACCCCCACCTGAGCAGCTAGCCTGGGAGCAACTCTCCCTGTAGATGTTTGAAGGCTTGGAAGAGGCTAGAGGGAAAAGAGATCATCCATAATGGTCCCCAGGGAGGCAGTGCTACATAGACAGCTGCTGGGGGGAAATGGGAAGGGGAGCCATGGACATTATAGGAGACAAGTATGGTGCCCCAGAATGAGTGGGTGAGCTGTATATAAATGTGATCTCCAATATGGATCAGATTACTTCAACAGAGAGAGCCTGCACTTGGTTGCTTCATTGATAGACACTAACCCTAAAATGGCGAGAGAATTTTGGAAGGCAGTAGAAAACAAATGCTGTACTAAAAGGAGAGTGTTGGTTTCTTTGTTGGATTCTGGCTTCAGGGTGCAGCAGGACAATTTCTCGATAAAATCTTCATGCCAATCATTGTGTGACCCTGAAGTTTTAAAATATCTTCATTGTGTGCCATAAATCCAAGCACGTGATCTTACAAAGCTGAGTAAGCAGTTTAACCTTTTGACATCTTGTTTCTCTGTAATTTTTTGCTTGCTGGTGCTATACCTGCAGTTTACCTTAGCTGAGTTTTCTGTATCTCTGGGATATGATCCTGCTTTCACTGAAATCAGTGGAAAATCTTTCCAGCAAGACTGGACCTGTAGTCAAGGAACACTGACTGTACTTTCTAATCCACTCTTTTTCTTCAGGCAGAGCGTGACATCCTGCTAGAGTTTAGCAGTCTCATGTAGTCATCCTCCAGATGGAGCATTTCTGTTTCTGATCCTTCTCCCACGGCCATTGGAAGATTCCCAGGGGCTTTTGTGGAATCTTAAGAGCATATCAAGCCATTTTAGGGCAGCCACATGTCCTAATTGTTGAGAAATGGGAGGACCCCATTTCCTGACACTAAAGGAGAAGATGTGTGGGAGATTTGGCTCTCAGCTCTTTAATTAGTGTGAATTTTCAAACTCAGGCCAGTCCTATGGAGATCTGACCCACCAAGGCAAAAGCAGCATGTTCCTAAACCAAACAAAAACTGACTGCTCTGTTTTTAATCAAATGAAACAATTCATATGTTTGTTTTCATGTTTTTTATCCAACTACAAATGGACAGTGGTATCTCTTTAGGTTTTTTCCTCTCTCCACTCTCCTTCCCAAAAATGTGGCTCCTTTGATGTGCTGCCATTCCAGTAGGTTGGTTGCGGTAGTACTCATTGTAATAACATGTATCAGACCTGATTCTTTTTTCATATACATCAGTTTTATACCACTGCAACTCTATTGACTTCAACAGAATCACTCCTGATTTACACTGGTGTAAGTGATATCAGGATCAGGGTCATCAACCTCTAAGTGCTGTACAGACATTAACTGTGTCTCACAATGCCCCTGAAAGCTCAGTAGGTTAATATGATTGGGTCAGAACATTAGCTGGTGTAAATTGCCATAGCGGCAATTGAGTTCCAGTTTACACCAGCTGAGGATCTGGCCTATTGTCTCCAGTTGAAAAAATGGGTGAACTGAGGCACAGACCTGCTCACCTTTACACTAGTGAAAATCTTTAGTAACCCCAGAGAATTCAATGAATTTACTTCACATTTCTATTGTAAAGTTCAAATAGCAGCAGAATTTGGCCCAGAGAAATTGAGGACCAAATTTTGGGTCTCTCTATTTTTGGGCTCCAATTTAAGACACTTAGGCACACAAACTGCGACACCAAAAATTACAAGCCACTTTTGTACATGCTGGCTTACGTGACAATGCCAAACCTACAAAGTGAGTTTGATTCTTCTTACACCAGTTTTAGACTGGTGTAACCCCACTGAAGTCAATGGAGTTACTCCTGATTTACAGCAATATAAGTAATAGAAGAATTGGGTCCAGTGAGTCAGTGTCCAAGCTTAGAGAAATCTCGAGAGCTTTTGGATGTCAGTCCTTCTCTCACATATTGATCTCTTGAATGGTCATGTAATAGCTTCTCACAACAGTTTTTCCGGTAGAATCTGTAACTCCCATGTAGTGTTTGCTTTGTGGTCCATGTTAGAGCCCCTCTAATATGCAAAGTGCCTGTCACCTTGGTATCTAATCACTGAGGTCCTGGCATGTGTGGTAATCTCTGCTGCGTCAGGTATTGCCTTCTGATTTCATGAGTGTTGAAGTGCTGGAGGGAGGTGGGGCAGTGCATCTGACCCAGAGAAATCCAGAAGTCTGTGGGATTTGAATAGAGAAGCTACTCAGAGCCTTACAGAGAGAAAGTGAGACTTGAGACCCTTTTGATGAGTTGCAATCAAAGGTAGGGGTTTCCCTGGAGTCACAGAAAGGGGAACGGAGAGACTTGTTTAAGGTAGGAAGAGGGAATCAGCTCTGGGGTCAGAGGACATTATGGAAATTGGAGCTGGGGGTCAGGCAAGGAATAGCGGCTACGACTTGACTGGAAGGAGTAGAGAGGGGGAAAGAGAGGTAACCTCAAGCGGCTGGGAAAAGCTTTAGATAAACTTTCTAGGGTCCATCACACATTGCCACCAAAAGGGAATGAACTCTTTCCCTAAATAGCAAAAGCTTGCTTACTTTCTGGATTTGTTGGCCTCAAAGCAATAATCTCTAAAGTCGACATTTCTTGTCACAAGCTTTGAAGTTCACATTTGTTTTTGTTTAAGAAGAATTTTTCTCTTAACTGAGTCCCAAGATGACTCAAACGCTGGCGACGCATGTTCCTGCCCAGTTCAGCTTTTATTTGAACTTAGTGTCAAGCTGAGCTTTGAGCCCCAGAAGCTCCTGTCAATTCTCTGTCCTTGGTGGATTTTTTAAAAAGTTGACTGTAAACAAAGGAGAGTTTTTAGCGTGTGTTTCTGTTGATTCATGACAGCTAACAAACCTAGATCTTTTTTGTTGTTTGTTTGAGGGGGCAGAGGGGGAAGCTTTTAGCTGTTTGACTGAATGTATGAGCTATGAAGTCCTGACAGGTTAAAATTTACACAGAGACTTGTGGGAAAATGTCCAGCCTCTTTGAGTCAAGCTACACTGATGCCATTTAATTTTTAAGACCTGGACTGAAGATGTGTTTCCAGGAAACCTGGAAGAAAAGACCTAGCTTTTGGCAAATACAGCAGAACAAGTTGGTTGTTCATCATCAATATATCAGTGTCCCAAAAATGAACCATGAGAGTGGACAAAGAAACGCTAGAAGAAATAAGTCATTTTCACTACTTAGAGATTGAGATGTGCAATATTGGTGGCACCCTGCTAGATGTCAGGCAACAAATATCAAAAGCAGCAAACTACTTTCATAAACTTGTCAAGATTAGAAAAAGGAGCATGATGGGCACTGACATAAAAATACAATTTTTTTAACACTGGCATCATATCTGTTCTCCTATATGAAGCAAAGTCACAAAGTCTAGAACATAAATTGATAAGCAGATCAACTCACTCCAAAATAAATGTCCGCAGAAGATCTTCAAAGTCTATTGGAGAGGGTTTCTTGCAACATTAGAAATTCTAAGTAGAACAAACCAATCTAAAGCATCAAATATGGTAAGAAGATGACGATGGACATATTTAGGACACACTTTAAGGATGCCACCAACACAACTTCCACAGTCAGTGATAATTTGGACACCACCTGGAAAGAGAAAAAGAGGGCAACCTAGAGAAACATTATGCAGAACAATAGGGAAAGAAGCCAAATCTATCAACATGCCACTCAGAAACCTGAGCAGACCAACTTAACTGAAATAAATGGCAGAAACTTATGACTGCCCTGTACACCTGAGGTTGAGGGAGGATAAAGAAAGAAGATATAGTTTAGAGAACTATATTTTTCAAGTTACTTTAAGTAGGGAGTAGCGAGGTGTGTTTTGGTTGCCAAAGTTATGAACAACTGAAATAGGAGATTATAATGGAAACTTCCTGGCAGTACTGTTCTTAGCCTACCAGCTGGCAGATACACATTATGAGTAAATATGGCACAGATCCACCAGAATCACACTGTCCCCCCAAGAAAACAAATCACACCCGCCCCATCTAGCTCCCCTTCACTGGGATTCCATGTTCATCACTTTCAATGCATGTTACCTTCCATTCCTTTTCCCCTGCAGATTTTTTACCTTTCCTCTCTGCTCCCCCTATGCCCCTTAGATAGATTCTTGTCTATACTAGGAAACTGGTCCGTTGTTGACAATGATTGTCAGTAATGGATCTGTCGCAATTGGCTGAAATTGGTTTATTTGCTAGAGTAAACAGGACAAAACAATTGTTGACACCTCCGTAGAGAGGGTGATTTAAGATTTAGTTCCACTGATGAACATTCTCAGCAACAGGGCAGTATGTTAGTGCAAATGGGGTCTTGATTTCTCACTGACTCACTGCTGGCCGTGTTGTCTGGATGCCTAGGATGTGAGTCCCCTGCTTTAATCCACCTCAGCGGAATCCTGACCCCCTCCATGCAGGAGACTCCTTTGTTGTCTGCACATCAGATTAAAGAAAGCAACATCTTAACCAAACATAAGGAGACTTTAGTCCTTTGCTACTTTCAAAGCCACGTATACAGCGGGAACCAATTAAACTGTGATGCCAGCAGCTGAATGCATGGTGAGACAATCAGTTGTGGTTCTTGCCTATTTTCTGATCTGTCAGCCTCCTTTGACACTATTATACAGGGAGGAAGTTATAACAACATCAGGGCCCTGCCAATACAGACTGTTCTCCAGCTGTGCCCAACTGAGATATGAACATGTCCTCATTGCTTCTTTCCATATTTTTACTGCCCTGAGGGTCAGATGTCCCGATGAGTGAATCCCTGTGGCTCTGGTGCAGAGGTCCTGACCTATGTTGCCGGTGACAGAAGTACAAAGCTTGACCTTAACCTTTCATCGTCAGCAGGAGTCAGATAGCTAGCCTATGTGAGTGTAGCAGAGTCTCTAGCACTCAGCACTGTTAGGCTTTGGGGAGAAGAACAGATGCACTTTCTGAGTAGGTGAATTTTTTTCTCAGGGAACCCATGAATAGTTTTCCAGCTGTGCCTGGGCCTATCTAGAATAGCTTTATGCATTTTCTGAGGGACACATGTTCAGGTCTAAATGTCCAACTGCCCTGCATGACACATTTTTTGCTTTAAATGGAGGTAAAAATTTATAAGGAACAATTCACTTCACCATCTCCTGTATTAATCACAAAGGCAATGTTAATACTCACACCCAATGGGCCATCTCCGGAGGCCCTTACTTTGATTTTACTCAGCCCTTATTCAGACCAAGCTTCTACGTGTCTGAGAAAGAACTAAATGAAAACAGGTATTATGAAATGTTATCGCTTCCACATAACATCCTTGCGCCTTTCATAAAACGCACATGTGGAGAGTGTAGCACCTTGAGTCTCGGAGCTAAGTTTTCAATCATTGGGCTCCATTTTTGCAGGCGCAAATGGCAGCACAGTAATCTCTGCTATATTTCAGATCCTTTAGCCTTTGATTTGCAAGAACAATCAAGGATTTAGACAACTAAGTGAGATTTGCTGCACCTGCCATTATTTTCATGTTCAAAAATGGAGGCTCACACAAAGCTGGGCTGAAATATGGTCTCTAATGTCTGTCCAGAATGTTATGGATCAGGGACATGATAATCCAGCTCTGTACAATGCACTGACTCAAAAAAGAGATGGTTAGTCCATGCCTGTCAATTGCACTGGGGTAAGACTGAAAATGTTGTATCCTTGCCTGCTTCACGTGACAGCAGGAAGTTAACTTGCCCCCACACCCTGTGGCTAGCCCAAGGTACTGGTGTTACATTAATCAAAGGGAAAGTACTCTAAGTAAACAGCAGAATGCATTGGACACAAAGTCCAAATGATTAGAGAGCTCCCAGTAGGCCACAGTGACACGTGACCAAGGCAAATCAAAATAGAAACAGGTTGTGAAAAATCCTGTGTATCTCCTTTTGTTTCTCTTTCTTTTCACTCTTGGATGTTGCCCTGAGCTTTGATCTAACTGGCCTATTGGGAAGTATGTCCCTAAACTCTGATAAAACAGCACCAGGAACAGTTGTTTCTGGGCACTTCAGTACCAGGGCCAACAGTGTTAGGAGGACTTCCAGATTCCTATGGTGCAATTGGCCAATAGAATTCAACTACTATTGACTGACATATCAAGGGGCCTTGGGACTTTCTTTTGCACTTGAATCAGTTAATGTATTTTTTTAGACAAAAAATAAAAATAAACTTAAACCACAAAAAACTAGCATGGGTTTGGAAACTTAGAACCAGGTCCTGTGAGGTGCTGTACCTCCTAAGGGAGGATGAGTGCTCTCAACTTCCACTGAAGTCATGTTATCCTGAATCTTGCTTCTGCTGAATGATCACTGCAAAATCTACATTGCCATTAACTGCCGATGTCCTTTAGTTAATAATGGACACTTCCACGAGGATTTGGTTCAGTGCTCCCAAACTGGTTGTTTCTTGTTAATGGATCAGCTCACACAGCATGAATGTGGAAGCCATGTTTTCCAACTTTTATATTTAAACTGAATGACCCAAAGGACCACAAGCCTGGCCAGGTTTCTACATTTGTTGTACATAGTCTAGCACAATTCTTACCACCCCCTTCCAGGTTCAGGGTTCATAAGAAGCAACTCACAGCTCTGTAGCGCCTAGAAAAGTTTTTTAAAGCCACTGAATGTCATACAGATGCAATGCTAGATTGGGCTGGTAGTTCTGGTACTTCAGGTAGGTAAGCGCAACACTGCTTCTGAACAGCATCCCTGGGAACTTCAGGGTAACAGAGAATGCAGTACTGGTTCTAGTCAGCAGTACCAGGACTTGAGGAGTTTGTTCCTCAGTCTGTGTGCATGTTCCTTAAAAGAGAGGACTCGCTTTTAAATATTCATCACACAAGCATGTATTAGTCATTGCATTATTTTAGTTTCTGCATATCTGTTACTACCAGTGATCTTTTGGCAGACTTTCCCCCATCCTCAGAGGTACACTCTCACCTCTCCTTAGTTTGGGTCATTTTCATCATGCCTATACCAGAAGTTGTCATTGTCCTGCTTGAGTTTTGTGGATGTAGGTGATGGCACCAGGGAGAAAAATTAGCAGCTCAGGAGATGCTGCTATATTGAATTACTAGAGGAAATTTTTCAGAAAAGGGCTCTTCATAACCCTGCTGGAACACTGCTTCCACTTCCCTTTCTACATAGCCTTCACCTTCCCAAACACAGCCTCTTGTACTGCCCATCCCTTCTTACCCAGCAGCTGAGGGTGCTGCCGTTGTAGTGTGCGACTGGCCATCTAACCCGAGCCTAAGCAGAGCTCTGCCACATTCAACTGCTGGGCCAGCACAGGCCTTTAAATTTCAAACTCATCATAAATGTCTGATATCTGTGGGGAGCTTTCCCTATAGGCCCGTTTCTTCAGGCTTCTCTGTTGTACAGTCTGTTCTGCGTGAAAATATCAACATTTTGTGATTCTGGCTCACTTGAACTGTACCAGGGAGCTGCAAAAGGTCTCTTGTGGGCCGACTGTGTCACAGGTCTGAAAGCAGCCTCTTTGCCTGCATTTGCCTGGCTGGCTATGCTGAACCAAGCAACATCCACCATGGCGTATGCAACTGTACAAGATATTTGTAAACTCCGATATGGAAACTAATGTGCTGCAGGTGAGGGCTAGGCTGCTGCTGAAGCCAACAACTCCCAGTTGCTTGCTTATTAAATTCTATAAGCTAAGCAACGTGGTCAGTGCTTGGATGGGAGACCTGTGATTAAAAACTCAGCATGAAGCAGGAAGTGGTGTTGATGATTTAGATGTCTACACACATGTAAACTCTGAACCCTTTCCTGACAATTTCAAATAAGAGACTGAAATCTGCAGAAGAGGATGGTAGGAGGCATATTTGGAATTGAACCATCATGTCCTATGGTGTTTTTGAGTTCTAGTTGAGTGCAACCAGTCATCTGAAAATAGTTGGTTCAAGAGGCTTTCCTAGACTAGTGGAAACCGCTTCTTGTATAACACACACATAGATTTCCTCACAGTACTTCAGAAGGAAGGAAAGAATCAATGCCTGGTTAAAGTAAAATATTTGGGTAGCTAAAAAACTGACCAGTAGCCAGACTTATGTAGGTGTGTAGTAATGAAGGGTAACATAGATCAATCTGTGTATGTGATTTTGGGAATCCTTTCATTTAGGGTCAAAGTGAGCCTTCTACTACCTTCTTCATGGCTCCCCACATGCCCTTGTTAAATTGTCTATACCCAAAGATTTTGGAAAGTGACAATCTCTTGATTTGTGTTTCCATCTGTCTGTATCTTGTTATGCCACCCTGGGCTAATCACTAAGGACTACATTTTCAAACATATCTATTTGTTTTGGGTGCCTCATTTTTGGGGTCCCAGTTTTAAACACCTCATGACCTGATCGGGATCCACTGAATTCAATGGGAACTCTTCTACTGATCTCACTGGGGATTGGATTGGGCCCCTAAGGCTTAATTTTCAGACACACAGAGCACCCATACCTCCAATTCACTTCAAATGGAGTTGTGGGAGGCACAGAGAGATTCAGTCACTTGCCTAAAGTCACTTGCCAGATAGTCAAGATCAGAGCCAGAACTAGACTGCAGCAGGTCTTGGTTCTCATTGAATAAGCAATTACACATGAAAAACTGATATAACCTCTGGAGCCATGCAGGGATCTTGTTTAACAGCAAGTCTTGAAGTAGGTCATTAGATTTTATTTTTTTAAATTGCTATTTTTTCATAACAATAGCAGCTACCATCACCTGTGCCCCAGGACTGGCTATCAGCTGAGTAGGAACCTTTGTCCGTTAATAAGAGCTCTCCTCCCATCATACTGGCTGTTTAATAAACAGCAGGAAACTGTTTGAAAGTCCTAAGCAGAGGTTCAGCAGTGACCCAGCTGATCACTGAGTGTGACTGTGGGGCTCTGTAGTACATCACACTTTTAAATGCACTGCTTCTTTGTTGACTCTGTTAGGGAAATTATCTTGAGAGGCTTTTTGTATATGCATTAGATGGGGAGAGGATACAGGAAGCCCTGTCCCCTGATGGCAGCCATACTGTTGGCTAGGGCTGCGTGGTACACTGAATGGCCCTAGAGGTGGCAAGTCAGTCCCCTCACTTCCTGCACATTGGCACGTGTTGGCAGGAGAGTGCTGGGAGGCCCTGGCCAGACCTTTTTAAAGATGTAGCAATTCCCACTGCTCTCATTACTATCCTTCAGCAATCAGGAGGCACTATGCCTTAACGAAGAAAATCACACAAGTCTGGAGTGTTCGGTTTGGGCCCCTCTGGACAACAAGTTCAACATGGTTCAGAGTTGGAGTGGGGGCAGGGACAGAAAGGTGGGTTTTATATTTATATAAAATATAAAATCTTTTATATTTAGCTGAGTTTTCCAAACATTGAGGTCTGAGATGAGCTTCCGCCAAGCCTCCGGGCATTCCTCTGAGGCAGGTGTTATTATCTGTATTTTAGTGAAATGGAGTCCGAGACATGCATTGACTTGCCTCTGGCCATTTGGAAATTCACAGATAGACTCAGGATTGCAACTTTGTTACTCAGGAGCACACAGATGAGTGGTATGTACTGCACCTTTAAAAGGAGAAGATACCCTCCCCATACTTGCTGTAAATGCAGCTGCCCTTGTGTTGAGATGCAGCTTGCTGCAGAGGAGACACACACACTGTGCTCTCTCTCTTGCTCTTTCATTAAGATTTTGTTCTTGTTTTGATTTTCATTTAATATAAAATAAAGGTCTTCATGATGACTGTAAATATATTCAATGTACTGTATGTATTTCATGATGACTGTAAAAATGATGCTCGTATATAAAAAGTCTATTGGTTCTTGTGATTACTGCTCCTCCAGTAGAAACCAGTACAGACCAGTAGAAACTGATAGAGACCGAATGAAGAGTTTCTAAAACATCTAACCAAAGGTTCCCTTGCTATACAGAGATGCGCAAAAATGAAAATGCTGGGATGATAAAGTACATGCAACTTTTGTGCCTTTCAAAAAGAGATTCAGTTCAGGTTCACTCTGGAGTTTTGACCTAAATTTCCTGTCTGTTCTTAGTTTATCTGAATACCTTTGCTCATCCCTATATGTCAGCTATAACTGTTTGTGTCAACTTCCCCATGGCCCTGCACAGAGTGTGCAGGCCCTTTCCTTTAAAGCCCTGAGAATTTACATAACCCCGGAATTGTAGCAATGTGAAATGTGGCTCTGGTTACAATAACAAGGATTTAGGGAACGCAGAGAGAGATTGGAACTGCAACGGCATAAAAGCAAAACAAAACCAAACCCCACATGCTGTTTTAATTTTCAACAGCCACGTGAGAACTGTCCTCTGGTTTCTGGCTATAAATAAATTGCTGCCATCACAGGAAGATGGAAAACAAAACAATTTGCATTCTTCCCAAATTTTCTTAAGGTTATAAAAAAAGGAAAGGTAAATGTTTCTTAAGCAAAGTATGTCTGTGCAGAGGAAGGTTTAATTAACACTCAAGGGGACTGGCATTTGCATCAAGTGAAGAAGTTGGACCTTAATCCTCTCCGCTCCCTGCCTCCCTGCCAATCCTCCCAAGCAAATCACTTAGAACTGACTGTGGATTTAAGACACAATGCCATAATGGTGTGGCTGCTAAGGATGCGGAGGCCTACTGTCCCAGTAGCAGATTAGGCAGGCACAATGCCTTTGAGAGTCGCGCCTGATGCTAGCCCCTGTTACAAAGCACAGCCTACCTCTTCTGGCTGGTGCTCTGCTGGAGAGGTGGGACCTTGGTCCCACATTTGTCCTGCCCCTTCTATCTCCTTTACAGAATCTAATGCCTCTGCCAGTACTAGACTACCTGGGGAAGCAAGGACCAGGACTGTGAGTGGCTCCTCTGCAGAGACATGAGAGTGAAGGGAAGGGTCCTTGGGCTCTCTCCCCAACCATGTGCATTTATGCAAAGTCAGGCACAATCTTACCCTTACGTTTTTCAGAGACAGCTTCAACCATAGGCTGAATGGAAGACCAACTGAAGTGTTAGCAGATATGCACTGACTCGGGGAGCGGGGGAGTTTTACTGCAGTAAGAAGCTGCCCAAATAGAAGAGCTCTCTCCTCTGAAAATCCATCCGTTGGGTGTGGGAAGTGGGATAGGGGATAGCTAGACCTAGAACACCCTTGCTCACCAGAAATTGATCCCAACATGAAGGCTACAAGAAGAAGCTTCCCAGAAGATTTTGTACAACAGGAACCCATTCAAGGACCACAGGCTTTAGGAAAGGGCTGGATGACCAGGAGGCAAGTCCTCCATCATAGCAAAGGGGCAGGGAATAGAAATGTGGCTGAGCTGGGTAAGACAGGTTAAGAGATGGGAGATCAACTTAATGTCTTGGACAGTGGAACAAAAATATTCTTTATATATTGTACTTATGGCCAGTGCACTGTACTGGAAATTAGTACTGTTAGGAAGAGGCAAGCCAAAGAGATAGCCTTTGAATTCAGATCTGGATTAGGTACGGACAAGGGATCAGGCTCCATGGCAATGACATAGGGGTGGGTTGGATCTTGGAATTTCAGGAAAGGGGAGGATAGGAAGAAGGTCAAATATGAAGCTCTGACTTTGGTGTCTGTACTGTTAATGGACCTTCCTGTACCTTCCTCCTCATCAACACTTGGCTGAAAAGTCATCAGCACCGTCTCTTTATAGCATTATGAATGGGTGCTGTGGCAATTACTATGCTGTCACAAATAAAGGACTCTGACTTCAATTCAAGAATACAAAACAAAAACAAATGAACTTTTAAGAAACAAGGTTACTGTTTTCATGCAAATGTCCCCAATAATGAAGAAAATCTGAAGAAGAGAAATACAGAGAGTATTGTATAATGTACAATTTACACTTATACAAAGCACATTCTACCCAAAGATCTCAAAGTGTATTACAATGTATTAGCCCCATTTTACTTATGGGGAAAACAGAGCAAGAGAGAAGTAGGGGTATATTTTTAGAAGAGTTGAGGCCAAGTGTCCTTGATTTTGAGGCAGAGGGACAATTTGAACCCACATTTTGCAACCACAAAATTAATAGTGAGCACAAATGTGAATATTTTCACCACTAACTACCCAGTTTTCCCTCACAGCTTGATAGCTGGGAGTACAAGTACTTAGATTTGCATTCACAATTCAGCTGTGGATATAAAAATGTTGGCACACATTTTGCAGGTGCAAATTACTCTTGCCCTTCTGAAAAGTTATCCCTGTGTGATTAGCCCAAGGTCATGCATAGAGTCAGTGGCAGAACTGGGTATAGAACCTGTGTAGTGTGATCTAATACTAGATCATACCTCCTCCCACAGAAGTTTGGTTCTAAATTAAATGTCTCAATAAGCAGTGAGTGTCTCTTTAAAAAAGGTAGTGTAGTCTTTGCAGCCAACTAGATTCAGCAATAGAAATACTAATGGATATTGTTCTAGTTGAAAATCTAAACAGAGGATTTTAACTCTTGCTATTAAAATAGGGAATGTGTTCTTATACCAATGAGACAGAGTGAGTGAATGAATGCAGGTGTAAGGTGCTATAAAGTTTTTACTTCAATGTGTTTGGGGTGACCACATCACTCATAAGTGGTTGGATCATGGGTGGGTTATGCAGGTCATCCCAAATAAATGCCAATAAAATGCTTTGACTCCCCTCACATCATGAAGGATCTTATTTATACTATTTTTTTCTTTTTTCTTAGCTGTCCCTTCCTCCCACCCCCCTTTGAAGTACATTACTACTATGGGAACAATGTCACTAGTCAAGACAGGGCTTAGATTCAACACCAAGTGGAATATAAAGCCAGTCTGTATAATAGTTTGAAATCTATAGTGTGACCCATAGGACTTTACATGATGATTATTTTGACCACATATGTGGTTTTAATAAATATAAGTGAATTGAATGGCTCGGGCACTCAGGCTGGATCCAGAAATATATTTAGGTACCCATCGCTCAGACTTAAACATCTAAGCTCCAGTTTTAGGCACCACCACAATCCACAGTGACAGAATCTGCATTTTGTGTCTTTGCTGTCTTTATCTTTGCCCTTTTGTGTGTCACAAAGTGAGCCGAGCCTTTAAGCGAGTGTTGGGTTCAACCTCAATATGACTAGTTTACCTCTCAGTCCAGGTGTCATGTGATGGAAGTACATGACTAGGAATCAGGCCTGCTGGGGAATATAAGGGCAGCCTGAATTCAGTCAGTGAGGCTCAGGGTTTTAAGAGTGTTTAATGCTTATTGAAATTAATAGCAGTTGGGTGTCTACATACCTTAGAGGCTCTGGGCCTGCGAGTGTGTTGGGGAGAGTTCTGCAGGGTGTCTGTGGGGAGGAATGGGGAGAACTTGGGAGATAAACCTGTAGGAGACTTAGGGTTAGAGAAGACCTGGGAAGTCACTTTCTACACCAATCAGATGGAAAGGCCTGGGTGGAGCTATCTGCCATGAGGGGCAGGGGCCAGAAGCCTTAAGAGATGTATATGGCTTATATGTCAATGTGGTGAAAGGAATACCAGGGAGCAGGACCTCAGAATGGGATGGAACTATTGAGCCAGCAAAGGGCTGAAGAAACTGTAGAGTTGAGAAAAGACTGGCTTTGGTTTAAGCTGACATTTGAACTGTGATGTGGTTTTAATAAATTATAGAATCCCAAGAAAGGGGTGCACTTGAATGACATGGGTCCCTATGTGCGGTTTTTGGGAGCTCATGAAGGGGAAACTGAGGCAGTGGAAGGGCCTGATGATAGATTGGATGAGCCCTGCTACCTTATGGCTCTTCAGTGTACCTTAGGATTGAGGTAGCAGCAGCTGGTGTATCTTAGCCCAGTTTCCAGTGGCCCAATGTTCACCTCGCAAAAGCTGTCATCACTACTGTCAATTGTACAGAGGCCCAGGACTAAATGGGCCATGTAGACTACTCTGTTATTTTACCTGAGGGGAAGTCACTAAAGGGCAAGATTAGGAAGTGTGGTGGGGTGATTTGGAGGGGAACTGGTAGCATTGCTGTCTGTACTGTATCAGTTTTGAGGTTAAATAGAGGACTTCTGTCTCTAGAGTTTTTAATGTGGCATCTTTCACTAGCACCAAATTCTCACAGAAGTGAAAAAAAATGGGCTTGGTTTTCTACTGCATTGATATAACTCCATTAAAATCAATGGAGTTATACCAGTGTAGAGCTGGGGTAATGAAGGGGAGAATCAGGCCCTATGTGTCTGCAGTCTCCAAAAGGTTAACATTATTGAGAATTATATGAATGCACCCATGAGAGAACAGACTCCTACGACTTTAATGAAGTTTCTCTTAAAACTGTTTAGTGAAATACCCTGGGAACAGAACAAGGAGAAGGTCACTCTGATGGTATTTCTAAGAATGGCAATAGTGCAGCAGCATTCAGGGAATGTCTTGGAGCAGAATGATTTGGCTTCTTTTTTCTTAACAGAATAAACTGATTAATAAAAAAAATAATTTGTAACAGAACTTTAGGGCTTCTCTTGAATAATGGATACAAGCATTCATCTGTCTACAGTAGCTGATACCTATAAAGCCTAAGACAGACAGACAGAGCCAACTTTTCTGCACCCATCTATTAAATAAACAACTTTGTCTATGTTAAACTTTTCATGCAGATTATCTTTTTCTTCCTCTCAGTATTTAAGACAGTTTCACCATATTGAAGGTTGGTGGCTAAATGGATTGAATAAAAGGTTGTCCCTGTCACTGTAGCTACTGTAAAGATCTTGGTGATGTTTCTGAGGTGCTCAGATAGGGCTTGATCCTGCGGTGTGCTAAGCTCTCGGGCCCAAACCAGCAATACATTTAAGCATATGCTTAACTTTAAATACATGAATAGTCCCATTAAAATCAATGGAATTATTAAAACATTTAAGCACGTGCTTAAGTAAGCTGCTGGATCAGGGCCAAACTGATCAGAACCTTGCAGGATCAAGCCCCTCACTGCAGTGATGGGGGTCATATGAGAACCTAGACAGAAATGCGATTTTTGTAACTTCTTTTGGAAGCAAGTGAATCAGTGTACTTTCTACAGCAACAGAACACTAGGGGGACCTAGTTATTTGTAATTATTTCTCCAGCAGAACACCACCACTGTCATAAAAGCTGCACTAAATCATCTGAAGGTGGGTCTTTCTTACACTGATGCCATGCAGTCCTGAACTTAATGTACAGACCCCAAACAAAGAGAGTGAGGAGAAGAAAACAGGATCTGTAGGGATCACCCAGGTTAGTTCTGATTTGCCTTTTTTTTGACCGGGAGGCGGGAGGGTGACAACGACAGGAGGGGGAGTTATTTATTTATTTGTTTTCTTAAATGTGTATTATATTATCTGCAGTGACCATCTTATCTACTATAACCAAATATGGGGACTCATTACAGGATGGTTTTCCACTCACCCGATTACAGCAAGCTTAAAAGTTGTAGTGCAGACAGGGTCTAACCATATCCCAGCAGTTGGGATCTACACTACAATTTTTAGCCCTGTTGTAGCTAGGCCTGACGACAAGTTTTGTAAGTTGGTCTTGGTGATAATTGTAGTGAAAATGGGAAGACTTTTAGGTTGAACTTTCTCTTTTAATTTAAGGAATAAGAAGAGAAGATCCTTTCTGGCTGATTGGAAGCAATAGCTCAATAACTTGCTTGATTCTGTGGATATTAATATTTTTCTTGCTTTGACTCACCATGGACTCCAGTGCAAACAAAACACTCTCTTAACTCCTTGGGACAAGAGCTGCCTCTCCTCCATCTTCTTCCTCAATTAAATTTAAAATCCTACAAGGCTTTGGTTTGTAGGGAGGAGGCTCTGTGTTGTTAATAGGGCTGTGCACTCACATTCTGCGTAAACTGTAATCAATGGTAAAGTCTTGGAATTTGTATTGGCGTTTAGGTTTTTTATGGTGTTTGCAGGAGTCTTCAAAGGGGCTGAAATAACAGGACATCTACTCTTCTCATGCTGTCTCCATCATCCAGGAACAGAAATGTTGTGAAAGGAAAGGGACTGACTCTATGATTCCTGCATCTTGAGATGTCATTTACACAGTGCAACGTGGGTGTAAAATGCTACCAGATTAGGATGGTACTGACATTACACAGGTGTGAATGACTGCACAAGGTGTAGGTGCAATGGTGAATGAGGCCCCAGGACTCAGGCTTAATCATGCCCCCATTGAACTGGGCAGTGAAGCTACTAAAGGCTTCAGAAGGAGCACGGTCATGCCCTTTGTGTTCTTTTTACCCCATCATGCTCCTATAGGCATTAAAAAACCCAAAACGTGACTAATTAATACGATTAAACACAAGGGGCCAAACTCAGCTCCTTGAAACACAAATACTAGGCTCGGCTCACAGCTCCAATTGCTAATAGTTTTCATCTAGTTTCCATGAGTGGTAAAGGGACATGTTTACTTTCCATCTCTATTAATAATTAGCACGATACATCTTTAAAGTGCTTTACCAAAGGCAAGTAATTCATCATGATTGACACCATGGATCTTCTCTCAGGCAATTGATTTCTCCTCCTGCACAGGTAGTATTCCACGAGCTAATAATGGTTCCAGGCGTCTACTCCACAGATGAGTGTGAATCTAGGCCCTGATTCTCACTCTCTTATCCTAGTTTTAAGGCAGTGTAACTGTTGATTTCAACAGAGGTGCACTGGTATAAAACTGGTCTACCAGAGTAGAGAATCAGGGCCCCTCTCCCAGATAAATGTGTGCTGCTCTCCTGAAACATACTGAATCTCCTACTGGCTCACATTGCCACCGATGGAACTAAGTCTTGCAGGGTCTGGGTGTGCCTCTCTTCTTATCTCAGGTCGTGTCTACACTACAGGCACTACAGCGGCACAGCTATGGTGCTGTAGCAATGCCACTGTAGTCCTGTAGTGTGGACACTTCCTACAGTGATGGAAGGGGTTTTCTTTGTCACTGTAGGAACTCAACCCCTCTGAGTGGTGGTAGCTAGGTTGACAGAGGGATTCTTCCATCAGCCCAGCCACGTCTATCCCAGGGGGCTAGCCCAGCATAGCTATGGCACTTAGAGCTGTGAATTTTTCACACCCTTGAGCAACGCTGGGGTGTTGATCTAAATTTTAAATGTTGACCAGGCCTCAGTCAGCCCCTTCACCAAATATTAATGTAGGTTTTTGTTTCTGGAGCTACGCAGTCTCACTGTTAATCACTTGTGTACCACTTAGTGCCTCGCTGCATCATTCCTAATGCACTAAAAGTCATCCTGACAAGTATAGCAAAGCCGCTTTAAATCCCTCCTTTCTCCTCCCGTCCACCCCTCGAGATCAAGCAGCTTTTCAAGTGAACAACTCAGCACCCCGTGCCTAAGAGCATGGAGCCACCTTTCCGTAGGAACGTTGTCACATTTCCAGGACTCCTAAGCATACAGGAATTCCTGTAAGGAAAGCCAAGTGTTCTTCAGGAAAGTGTGTGTCACAGAGTAGGACAATTTCTGTGTGATGGGAAGTCATGCCATGTCCAGGAAAAACAGGGTAGGTTAAATATGGCACAATAGCAAAAACTGATGAAGAGCTTGGCAGCAGAGTGGTTTGAGAATAAATGTCATTTATCATCCATTGCTATAATAAGATCAGCTTCTTTTCTAATAGATCACAGCCGCTTACTAAGGGATCAGTTCTGCCACTTAAATTGCCTGTAAACACTACAGAATATTAGTATTTAGAATTTACATTGCACACTGTATCCACATTCACTAACTAATCCTTCTAACATTTACACAAAATAGGGACATAGGCAGGTATTGTTGTTCCCATTTTACAGAGATTTTTAAGTGTCTTGCCAAAGATCAGAGAAGGAGTTACTGGGCCAGTAACCTGCTTCAGGTACTCTCAGATGATGCAAAGCAGATAGAACTCTCATAGATCTGGCTACTTGGGAATTCCCTGTGACTGGAGAGGAATTCCTGGGTGGTGTGAGGATGGTAATTAGCTCTACTACATTCCCATGCCCTGCCCCCAGTATGGTGGGGGGTAAGGTCAAGCAATAGGACATGTGGTTGGATCACCTCTAAGTTCCCTGGCTGTTTGAACAGCATCTTAGAGGTCACAGACAGCTGGGTATAGTTTACAGCAGCCCCGAGATTGCTCTAAGTCACACTCTAGGCCAAAGCTTCCCCTGACCAGGGAGGAACAAAGGCAGCTTAAAGCCATCTTTTCTTCCCCCTCCAGTGGAGCTCAGCCAGACCAAAGGATCTTCCCCAGTGTTTGAGCCAAGACTAGGAATGTCCTCCAATCCAGAGATAAATTATTTTTCTCGGTTCTGTAGTGAGATGCCCTCAGACACTTCATAGGTTGTTGCTTCTTGTTTTCATGGATTTGTTGATTTGACTTGACTGCCAGATGCTGGGACTGGATGACAGTGGACAGATCACTCGATGATTGCCCTCTTCTATTAATTCCCTTGAAAGTACCTGGCATTGGCCACAGTCGGAAGACAGGATACAGGGCTAAGATGGACCACTGGTCTGACCCAGTATGGACATTTTTATGTTCTGTGTTCATGTACATTAGGTTTCAGTTCCTTCTTCACATATACTGCGGGGATATTCCTGGAAGTCACTGGGCACTGTGTGCGTATAGCTGGGAACTGCGTTAGTCTCTTAGGCCCAGAGTTTTAAAGGTATTTAGGCATTGCTGGGTTCAGTATTACAATACTTAACTGATTTAGGAGCCTAAATCTCATTTTCAAAAGGCATTTAGGTACTTAGGAGTCCAAATCCCAATGCCAATTTCTTTTTCTGGGAGGGAGGAGAATATATAAATGAAACAAGCACACAGCAATGAGGGGGTCACTAGAGCGGTGCTCTGTTTCACAAGGCAATGATCTGTGCTTCACTAACTTTGAAGCAGAAGTAAAGTCTGAGCAGCTGTAATTCAACTACAAAGGAAGCGTAATAGGGAGGCTTGCCCCTTATGGGCTGGAGCTAGCCAACCCTGATTATGGAATGAGGCACACCTGAGTTGAATCAGGCAATTCCCTATAAAGGGCAGCAGCTGGCTATAGAGAAGAGGAAAGCATAGGAAGTGGTGGTGAGTAAGAAAGGGTGTTTACTGAGGAGATCCTGAGATCAGGGGGGTTTGGGAGAGACTGGAAAGGCCCTGGGCAGGCAGGAGGAAGAGAAATCTTGTGTTATGTGGACTTGGTTTGGAGATGTTGAGTGTTATATGCAGTTTGTTTTATATGTATAAACCTGGTCCCCATGGTGGAGTATTATTGACCAAGGAAAAACCTGAAGGAAGCTTCTATTTGAACAGTCCAAGAGGGGAAACTGAGTCAGCCTGCCTGTAGTATGCCCCTATACCATGAAGAGGTGCATGGGAGATGGTGGGCTCAGTTACAGGAAGCAACTAAGGAGACAATTTACTTTTAGAAAGATTTAGTTTTCCCTCCCTCCTAGCTAGGTCACACCCACCTTCATTCCTCCAATAGCTTGGAAACTTTTTTCCACTGGCTAAAAATAAGACTGCCTTTAACCCCATTCCCCAGCTGCTCTAGTAGTGCCAGTTCTGCTTTCCTCTCACTCCAGGCTCAGCTGTCTTAGCTCACACAGAGCCCACTTACAAAATCTAAATAGCTACAGAATAAGAAGTTTTAAAAGGGGTCTGGAAAGGGAGGAGGAGATGAGTGTGGAAGGGGGAGACTAGAACTTAAAGAGAGGAAGTTGCAATGTGCCATCTACAAGAAGGCCCAAACCAATACCCCAGACCCAACCAACCCTTTGGATCCAGATCTGAACTTGGTATTTGGCGTGGCCTGAACTTCTATGAGTGGCCAATCCCTAACCCTGGATTGAAATGTCCCCTAACTTTGGGAACATTCAGGTCTGGAGCTGAATGTTGTGGTTCAGGCCCTTCTGTGATGCCAAAGCAGACTTTAATTTAGCAGAACAATATTTGGGCTAGTATCTTTGTGTTGGAGGAGCTGAGAGCCTCCCTTTGTAGTACTGTGAGGACTGCTACAAATAATTAGGTAGCTATTATATTCCTTTGAACAAAGGATGCTGTCCAGTTGTTGAGGCCCAGCACTTTGAATTACGTTACATCTGTTACTAATCTGGAGGGACTTTCAGCTCTAGATACTATTTTTTTTTTTTTAATATTCATTGAGAAACCTAAGCAAACCTCCTCTCTTCATACTGAACCTGAAACAACAACAAATAACTTTTACTCTTCTAGCAGCAGCAGTTAACTAATAAACTCTCTTCCCGCAACATTCCAGTGTCAGTGATGCTTCAGGTGCTCTAAAAAGTAAACAGGCAAGGCCATCTCCATTTCAAACTAACTTCATTAGAAGTATGCTCTGGGACAGTGTCTGACACACCCCATTATTGGCCAACTGGAAAACTACAAACCTACCAGTCCTGTTAATGCTTTAACTTTCCATCTTATAGAATAGCTGAGTCCAGCTCCAACTACCAACCAATTTAGAGGGTGCTCAGGTCTGAGATTTAGGTTTGATCCCTTATCGAGATGGGTCAAGGTGAAAAGTTTGAACCTAGAACTCAAGCCTCCCAAATTCAGGGGTATTTTGACCCCGATCCTGCACCATTAAAGTCAATAGGAGCAGGATCAAACCCTTAGATCTGGGTTTTGGATTAGCCCCAACGCTTCTAATTAAAAAAAAGAGTTCAGCTAACTAAATGAAGCTATACCAATGTCTGTATTGTCAATATATTTCTCAGTGCTGCTTTTTCCAAGGGAACTGATACTTCCGGTGGCAATATGGTGAAACATAATGCCACCCTCATTGGCATTGCCATGCACATTGGCAGTACAGTACTAATCTTTCTGCATGTACTCAGCACAGCATAGCCAGGAGACACTCCTAGCACTGCATGCCATTTTAGAAGGGGGACATGCAGAATCAGTCTCTGCAGAGAAGAGATTAAAATAAAGACTTGCTAGTTTTGTAGCCTGCAGTGACTGAGCAGTAAGAGGGCCACTGAGAGTTGGTAGTAGCCTGTGAGCGATAGTGTGAGGCATGGCACTCAGCCCTGTCCGTAGAGCCGTGGTGTTTAATCTTCTTGCTGGTTGGAGCAGGGAGCCTGGCACTGAAGCTCCATTCACAATGGGCACCTTTGTTCTCAGATTAATAATGCCCCTGTCCCTTTGTTTTGAGAATGGATCGAACAAACAATTTAGATCTCCAAAGGCAGTGTGACATTTCACAGAAACCTTTGCAGAGCATTCAATGTGGAATCAATTATTTTTGTGTCTGGCATAACCGATCATCTTAAAATGTCTATTCTCCCTGACTTTTCCTTTCCTTTTTGCTATGGATCCAACAGAACTCTTACTACTTTCACATTTGATATGATCCTGTTGTTTCTTCTCTATCTGGAGTAATAACCTCTAATTTGAGCCATCAAACCTGATTACTAAGGAAATGATCATAATACCCTCAATACCGGATTGTGATTTCGGGCTGGGAAGCAGCAGGAACAGCTGAAAAAGTAAGGAATATGGGTTTAAATCCTGATGCCACTGAAGTTAATGGGTCTATGATTTCACTCACATTCTGTTATCCTAAAAATACATGAATAATAACATAGATTCTGTTATCATAGTACAGAGCCTGAAATGTATAGTTTTGGACCCAATCCTGCACAACCTAAGTAGTTCCTTGATTTCTTTGTTGACCTCATGTGTTTTATAGTGCGCCCTTACATTTCTAAGAAAGCTGCTTATCTGCAGAGGTGGCTGCTATGTTGTGAGACAGAGTTTGTGAGTTGCATGTTAGAGGGACACACGCACACTGTGCTCTTGCTCAGAGATGCCTTTCCTAGGTTTTATTATTGCCCCTTAATCTAAAATAAGTCATTCCTCCTGAAAGTGTCTGGTTACTCCTGGGAGTAAGGGCTGTAGGATTGGTCGTCGTCTTGCTATACAGAACACTTCTCAGTCTTCAGGAAGGCAGCAGGAGCTCTTAATAGCCAAACTGTCTTCTATAACTGCTTTCCTCCAAGGCTGTGAAAGCACTTTACAAATATGAATTAACTCATCCTCACAACACCCCAGTGATGTAGGTTAGTTTTAAGGTATCTATTTTATAGTTGGGGAAACTGAGTCATGACAGAAGATTTTTTTTCCCCCAATGTCGTATGTTGAGTTAGTGGTAAAGCTGGAAACAGAAAGCAGAACCTTTAAGTCCCAGTCCTTTTCTCTAACCATTAAATGCCATTTCCCCCATGAGTCCTGATCTAACCACCAGATTACGATCTATTAATAGAACAGCCAAATCCCACATTTGGATGCTCAAATCCATGCTTAGGTGCATAAATGTTGGAAATGGAGAAGACCTACCAGATCGTCGAGTCCCTCTCCCTGGGGATAGTGCAGGATTGTCCCTTACAGGACAGTTTCTGGTGTTTTGCTCAGTCTAGTTGTAAAAGTGCCTTGTAGTGGAGCCTCCATCCCTTCTCATGGGAGATTACCCCCTTCAGTACTGTAATTCTTCTCCATCTTTGGTGTCCATCCCCATCAAATATTTGTACATGGCAATGTTCCTGCTCTGCCATTTCTTAGTCAAGCGCTCTGTACCTATTTCACACAGCTGTATGCTGAACTGAGAGTCCAGTGGGGGATTTGGATAACCTGGTTGGGTCCCTATGGTCTCTTGTTTCCCTCTCGTAAGGAGCAGACTGAGATGCAGTTTCTTTTGTAAACACACAGCATATGTACGGTACAAGGTGCCAAGATGAGAAGGGAGAATGTTAGTAGCACACGGACCTGCCTAACCCATGACTTTAGCCAGAAGCTTCAGGTTTTTTCCAGCCTCCCTGCTAAATCTCTGGCTCCAGGCCTTCTGCCCTGTACCTTGGGTCTCCCCGCCTTCTCCCCTTGTTAGTCAATCAGTGCCTTTCATGCTCTCACTTCCTCTCCCCCCCACTTACCTCCAATGAGATCTCAAAGGGAGATAGGGCAGGAGTCTTGAGCTGGGCACACTAAACAGGTGGTAGGGGAAGGGGAAGAGCAATAGCTGCTGAAAAGTGCCTAGCTTGGAGGAGGGAGAGCTGAGGGGCTGGGAGAAGGGGACTAATGACATTGGGAGTGGGAAAAGTAATGGACAAGGATATGAGTGGAAGGAGAGGACTAACACACTGGTATAGAGCCTGGGATATGGGAAGGCTTTTTCCCCTCTGAGTAACTGATGCTAATTTAATGTATAAATCATATACACTTATACACTTTCTCCGGCATGCAGCCAAGGCTGGTAGCAGAGTTCATGCTAGAAGAACGCTGATGGGCCCTGGTGGCTTAACATATGGCTATTAGTGCCGAAGTTCATAATTTCATAGTGTTGTTGGATAGTTTCTCCACTCGCAGTGCAAGAACACACCTTCCCTCTGGTTAGCTGGCATCCACTGAGCCCATTTGTGAAGGGTCTGAGTCTGGGTCGCTAGTGCCCTGCACCTTTTGTAATTGTCACCATTGTGCAAAGTGAGTGTGAAATGCTAACACTGCAATAGTCGTGTTGTATGCCCACTGTGTGCTAGAGCAAATGACTGCGCAAGGCACAGGGCAGCTGTGAATTGGCCTCACCTTTTC
The DNA here is from genome assembly GCF_013100865.1 of Trachemys scripta elegans. Taxonomy (NCBI): domain Eukaryota; kingdom Metazoa; phylum Chordata; order Testudines; family Emydidae; genus Trachemys; species Trachemys scripta. Next base: position 57,064,868 of record NC_048300.1, on the reverse strand, counting down.
ATCTAACTGGTTCTTTGAAGGTATTGCTTTTTTCAGGTGATGTTGCTTTTTCTTTCATTGTAATATGTCCTGCCTCTTTATGGCTCGATCAGAAATTTTTGAATGTAGTTTTTTCTTGTAATGTGTTTTGGTTGTTATTTAGTTATTGTAGAAAGAGTCCATGTTTTCCGTATACAAAGAGCAAACCCTGTACTTTCAGGCTGGATTACTTATGTTTGTGATTAAGGAAAAGAACAAAAGAAAGGAAGGACAAACATAATCTTTATTTGGAAACATAGTGTTACTCTGTCTGTAACTTTCACTGGGGTTAGACTCTCAGCTTTGCCCCCTAATCAACAGAGGGAGCAACTCCTTCCATGTTAAGGTGTGGTACACTTAAAACACGCACATCCCCTGAATGGGAAGCTGGGGAGTAGAAAATCCCTTGGAAACAGTGGATTGCTAACAGACTAAAGTTATTTTCAGAATGAGTGAGAGAGTGAAGAAACTGGGAAATTATAGGTTTGCATTTGTTAAAATATGCTCTCTGCCCTACAAGGGAGTAAATACTTTTAAGGACAATGTAATGTGAGTCACTTGCAGCCATCCCTGATTGGATAATTGGATAACATGTATGTATATATTCAGCCATTCTTCACTCAAGGGTGTGGTGTGTATGTGTGCTCTAGTGTTTAGATCAGGTATCTGGAGTTGGGACCCCTGCATTCTAGTCCCATCTCTGCCAGAGATTTGCCAGGTGATGTTGAGCAAGTTGTCTATATAATAATTCCTACCTGCCTTTGAAAAATGCTCTGACAGCCTTGAATGAAAAGCTGTGTGGAAGACGAAAGTCTTGTTGTTAATGAAGCATGTAGGAAACTATTTCATATCCTGATGGATGTCAGCCAGGTCTCAGACAATGAGAACACAACTCCCACCTCTCCTGCTCCAAACACCATCCCATTTGGGTTTTTTTCAAGAGTTTGTTCATTGGTATTGCCTGTCAAACTGGAGCTTGTCTCTTTAAGAAAGTGTAGCACAGTAGCAGAGGAAGGCCCTGCCTCCTAAAGCTTGTAGCACTGTAGCTGGGCTGTGGAATGGGAAACAGTTCTTGATCTTTATCCGAATACAGTGTACACACACACGCAGCCACCCCATCTGCAGTTCACGCAGTAACATCCAGCGTGGAGATCAGTACTCCTGCCTGGCTCTCTGACACAGGATGGACGTTCCTGAGCCCTGAGCTCAGCTGCTGTAAAAAGCAAGTAGGAAAACATACAGCTGGATAAAATTGGTAAGTCAAACTAAAGTCACATCCTCCTCTTTGGACTGCAGCTTTCAAGTCTCTTTATTTTTAATATTCTTTGCAGGCAGTTGGGTTTTTTATATTGTCTCCTGAACAGAGCAGCTGGGAAAACATGAGGGGAAAATAAAAATGTAAAGTAGATCTCAAGCATTTGTGCTTCTTTCTATTTTAAAATCCCTTTTCCATATTAACACTTGGCTGCAGGAGCTGGAAGGGGAAAGCCAGCAAGTGCTTCTGTGTAGTGGGGAGGAAGCTGGTAAGAGCTCTAATTGGCTTTTGTAGTGAGGATGATTCAAGAGGGTGATCTTAAAAATCAAGGTGTTTGAAATAAAGTGGCTTGTCATTTACTTTAAAAAGTTAAACATTTCATGTTCGGCAATTTTTTAAAAAAGTGCAGTTGACTGTGTAGTAGGGATAGATTGCTGTCAACAACATCTTCAAAAGCCATCAAATTTTGAAATGCTTTAAGCAAGTGGTGAATAGATGTTGATTCATTTCAGATAAAATATATTGGTAGATCTGGAAGGGTAGGCAATGACATCAAATGCCAATTGTCTCAGTGGCAGACAGAGGGCGGTGTTGCTGCATCTGGTGGTAATTCACAGTAAATTGGCCAGGGAAGTTGGTAAAACTCATTTGTGAACAACTTAATGGTGATAGATGTGTCATTTTTTGCCAGTTTATGTGGCAACATCTACAGTATAGCATCCAAAAATAGGTGCATCTATTCACTGGCCTGATTTTTTGTGCTTCAGGGGACAAAAGTAGGTTAATTATTTGAATTGTTACAAGAATAAAACTTCTGTCAATCAAATCCAAGCCTGCTTATAAAAATGAGATTCCAGACTCATGGCTGAAAGGAGTTAAATGTTTAATTGATGTGTTTTCTTGTGTTTTACCCACTGACACAGCTTTTTGAGTATTGCAGAGAAATAGTGCTACACACCAGTTACTAAAGCAAATGTGCAAAATATTGAATGGTGGTGGCACTTTGTGTGTTGTGCTACATATGTAGATTCAGCCTGGGTAAGAAAGAGGAAGAATGATGCCAAATCTAAAAGGTTTGTTAGAATATCTGACACATGCTTCTTTCAAGAAGGGTCTAATTCAATGTTAACCAAGTTGCAGGTAGGAAGTTCAGCACTGAATCTGAAAACAGTTTGTCTCAAATATGGTCAAGTGATTAGTGCAGGGAATGGAGCCTTAGAACCGAGGAGTCCTGACTCCCCAATACCATTTCCATGTTTTAACCAAATATTGTCAAGTGATTAGGATTGGGGGGGCCAAGGGGGTGGGAGTGGCCATTGAGAATAGGTTCTTATCCCAGCTGTACCAGTTATGCTGCATTGTTCTGGACAAATCTCTTAACCATTCTGAGTCTCATTTTACCCCTCTATAAAATAAGGGTTAGAACATATAATAAAATACCATATATACACATGGATGGGATTTAAAAATAATCTACCTTATAGAGGTGCGAATGTAAGTCTGAAATCCTCATATGACAGGCACTAGATAGGACCAAAATATTACTAAACTAATACAATTGTGTTAGAGAAGGGTCTGAGCTGCCCTATCCAGTTCAAAGGTAATCAAAGTGTCTGTCTGTATTGGGATCTGTGGCTTTTGTACTGGTCTGTCTTGAGCTGCATGACAGTCTGGGGTTCCTAACTTTCACTTCTGCTACTTGATGTGGGGGTGGATTTACAGTCTCTGAATCCTCAATGTAAGCCATTATGGGGAAAGCAGATTAAAACCGGGTGAATGACTGTATGAAATCTGCTCATTCAGACACCCTGTGACCACACTTCATTGACTGTTTCAGTGCACTGTTCTGTGTGCTGGGGCGGTGGTGCACATGAGCCGCAGTCACATGGCTGAACTGCAAGAGGCTCTGAGAGAGTCATTAGGGGAGAGCATGTCCTTGGGGTAGTGGGTTTTCAGACACTAGGCAGGTAGTCAGTCATCCATGGATGAGAAGTGGGTACATGATGTAGTTTCCAAGGTAGGTTTTTTCCCTAAATTTTCTTGTTCATTCTCTCTCTCTAAAAGATAATGCTGATTTGCGGCTTTCTCTAGTGGGCATAGGTCAGTTGTCTCAGTGCTGCTTGCTTTGCATTTCAGTGATCTAGTTTTTTTTTATCACTCCGCTTTAAACAATTTGCCTGATTGCATTACTTAGCTGGAGGTGTTGCTGTCCTACTGACATTGTGTAGGATACTTGAGCCTTCTCAGGGAGGTGAAGGGACTGTCACAAGTACTAGGTGAAGTGGTAGGTTACTTGACTAATCCTTGAGCAGGAAAGAAACCCTGAATGATTGGTTGCTAGGATGCCCTGGAGAAAATGTTGTCTTGTTGGCTTCATTACAAGGACTGAATCGCCCTCTGTTTAAGATTATTGATTCACCTCTATGCAGCAGCAGCAACTTTCTCTTTCTGCTCATGAAACTTAGTGGTTGGTGCAGCAAGTTTAGTTGAGAATGCGGATAAAGCTATCAAACACTGGGGTGAATTTGCCTCCTGCTGACCTTCCTGCTAGCAGCCAGGCTGTTCACTTGCTGTGGGTGTCCATAACAACTTGACTTCTCTCTCTCCTCTGCTGACTACTGATTAGGTTAAATGATTATCAGCTGCATCTCCCTGTCTACTTTCTTGGTCAACATGACTGATTAGTACCTGTAGATGATTTTCATCCAGTTATTGTTTCCCAATTTACTAAATCCTCAGACTGAAGTCCCCAATTTATCCCTAGACTTGAAACAGTCCAGAGTAATTGACCCCAGCTACTACTTTATGTTCCATAGGACTCTACTTTAGGGTTTGCTTTATTTTGCACTAGGCATTTGCGCTAGGCACTGGGCTTCTCTACACTTAAAATGCTACAGTGCCACAGCTGTGCCCCTGTCAGTCTTCAGTGTAGACACTGGCTATGCCGATGGTAGGGGTTCTTCCATCAGTGTAGGTAATCTACCTCCCTGAGAGATGGAAGAATTCTTGTGTCGACCTAGTGCTGTCTACACAGGGATTTAGGTCAGTTTAATTACGCAGCTCGTGAGTGTGGATTTTTCACACCACTGACATAGTTAAACAGACCTAATTTTCTAGTATAGAGCAGGTCTATGGGATCACATCTTACCCTGGCGCCTGCATTGCATCATCATTATTTGCTATATGTGTGTGATTTCTGAAATTTGGAGATGCCCTTTCTGTTTTCTTAAACTTGGCACAGATAAAACGGGGCTGCTTTGAATGTTCTGCCCCCCCGCCCCTAGTTTTGATGCCTCTAGGGTCACCCATGCTGAACTTTTTCTGTAACAGCACAATACTTTTCTGTACCCTTCAAAGGATGCCCATGACCTTGGAGTTGCTATGAAGCCTGAACTCTTGTCTGACATTCAATTAAGCTGTCACTGACACACCACCTTGTGAGTCTAGCCAGACTGAGACCTGTCATTACTATGCTAGTTGCTGACAGTTCAGTTCCTAATTATGGTTCACTTTTGCTCAGTGACTGGTAGGCTTTGTTTTGCAGGTCATCCAGTTTAAGCTCTTAATGAAGAAGTTAGCATCTACCATAGTCTGCTTACTATATTTTTCCATAGCAGCCCTTCACTGAGAAGAACCTTGGCTTCCTGGAGAGCCGTAAGAGAACTGTAAGGTTTTTGGTGCTTACCTAACAGAGCTGGATCTGGCTTTGCTCTCTGCTGTTCATGTGATCTCTTGACTTCTTATTTACCAGGTTGCTCTCTTTGCAAGTTCCTGATACAAGTAGCTCACGTCCACCTCAGTACTCCTGTTCTCTTGGAGCCAGTATATCAATAGCATCTGGCTCTGCTCTTTAAGATCTGCTATCCGTTTATAAAACTGAATGGGATTGGTTTGATTTGGGTTTCTCTGTTTATATCAGTTTGGTCAAGCCCCTTTTATCCTTGCACAAGGGGTGCTTTATGAACATAAAGAAGAGTGAGTGAAGGATAGAAACATAGGATTTAGACTGTTCTAATTTTAAACATTGTAACGCATGTGCATTTGAGGTCCCTTCCAGCCCAACGTTTGTTTCTATGAATCTGCAGCACTACAATCTACTGGATGGGTTGTCAGGCCTGCTTATGTGTGTATTGATGCCATGTGTGGTTTGTGTGAATGCACCTTTGCCCCAAGAGTGTCTGGAAAATTCATAATGGAGAGAGCTTCCAATTGCTGGTACACTTTCAGGGACCATCCTGAATTTAATGTATAATTGGCATGTGCTGCTACAAGACCATATTGACCTGCAGAGATGATGAAGGCCAGGAGATGAAAATAAAAGGATTTGGAGGCAGTGAGGGAAAGAGATTGAAGGGTTAGGTTCTCCCAAGAATAACTTTGCTGAAGATACCCAAATGCAGCTAGTCCTGACTGACCCTTCTGGATAGATTATATCAGACCTGCCAGTGCTTACATATGTCTGTGTCCTCTGTGGGGTTCATTATGCCATCTACTGGTTGGTATAGTGCAGCTGGTATTTAGTCATCCCTACTGGCAGAGCCGATGGTTAGGAGTTCTGTTCCTCGTCTCACATCTGTGCAGTTTCCCCGAGGACTTTAGTGTCTGTGGATGTATGATTGATTTTTTTATCATTTTGTTAGAGTTAAGCAACAATGAAAACTAGTCACACAACAAAGCTTTTAGCCACCCTAACATTTAACTAAATTTACAGGGAAACAATGATGACCACTCAGCATCATTAAATAATCCTAGTCAAATAACTATGAACTCAGCCAGCCAATAAATCAAAGCAACAAGAAAGTCCCTCTCTTCCCCACTCCTTCTCTATTCCAGGAACCTATTATCAAACTCCTCTTCTGTCCCTCCCCCACAACCTCCAAACCCCTGTCAAATAAGTGGTGGCTTTGCAGCATGTCCAGAAGGTCATCAGGTTGAGACTGTTTTGGACCAAGGTGACGAAGGGGGTGGGAGGGAGGACAGAGTGATTTCCAGAGTGTGTGGGCCCAATTGGAAACACCCTGTTGGAAGCCCCACTCCCTTTTGTGACAAGATAATTTCAAGAGACCAGAGATTATGAAGCATCCCCATTAAAAGGAAAAGCCCGAGGTGCTGCTGAGAGTCAGTGCCACCACATCTCTCAACTCCATAATTAGAAGGGGGAACTTAACTTTTTTCAGACTCCAATTTACCTTCCTCTCATGCTGTCCTGTTTATTATTTTAAGGTGTTTATGGCAGAACTGCTGATGTGTGAAGAGGAGCAATAGGAAATGTAACTAATGACTAAGTCCTTCATCGCTCATCATTTTCAGCTGCCTGCGTTCTTGTGTCTCTCGCCTCCTGGGTCTCATATTTGGTCTTTGGCAGGCTGAGTGGTGTGGGTGGGTGAGCAGGGATCACCTGAATGATCTCCCATATTATGTGATGCCTAATGCAATAGCCATGCATAGGAAGGTGGGCTAAGGACAAGCAGAGTTTTTTTTTCTGATTTCCCCTCCGACTTTTCCCATTGGTGTCAGAGGCATTGCTTCAACCTGGTGTTTTATAGTTTAACCAATGTTGCATGCGTGCCTCATTCTATCTAGCTCTGCAGCTTCTTTCTAAATGTATTGGGACATGTCCCCTTACCTATCTCTGGCTACTAAGAGGCATGATCATATAGCTGTGTTTATTTTGAAATCCACTGAAAGTGCATGGAGAAGCACTGTCTCAGAGCTGAAATTACAATCTTTTCCAGCAGCTGATGGAGCCCAAGCACATGCCAGATGAAAAGTTCTTGTGTTATCATTTTCAGTCTATTGAAAAAATAAACCCCAACTCCCTTACAGAGGCAGTTTTATAAATACTGTATCTATCACTTCACCCTTGCTCTGACTGCCCTTGACTTAGGCAGTTGCAGAATATTGCAATGTGTTAGCAGGTAAAAAGCATCAGACCAAGGTAAGGTAAAGAGTTTTTTTTCCTCCCACTTCTTCGAAGTTTATTTTACTAGAACTAAAACATTCTGACTACAGAACATAAACTGGAAATTAAGAATTTGCTTATGAATGGTTTTTTGGGGAAAACATTTTAAAAGTGCAATTTTATCTACTGGTAGGCAAACAAAATATTTTATAGCAATCGGATTCTTTAATAAAATGAGAAGGGACTTGATTTGATGTGCCTCTCCCTGTGCTCTTCTCCCCCCCCCTCCCCAGCAGTATTCACTTAAAAAGAAAGGTGCATGAGGAACTGGGACCAGCATACCTCTGTTGGCTCCCATGTTAATCAGTTAACTCCACTTCACTGGCTGGGAAACTTATCTTTCCCAAATCCTGGGAAGCTTCACAAGTGAGCATGGTTTTTTGTTTTCACATTTCATTTTTCCTTCTTCAAGTGAATTTTTCATTCTGGTAGAAGGTGCCAAACAGACAACCCTGAAGACCGAATTCCTCTGATTATCCACAGAATCAGTGTAGCTTGGACAATAACAGGGTTAACTTCCACCATCCTGCCCTTTACCACTGTTCCCCCTGACCTACAGTACCAAGAGCCTCCTTCAGTCTCCCTATTCAATTTCATCCTTTGCCAGCAACAGGGCAATTAGTTACAATTGTCATGATAATTAGATTGTGGGCTGTTTGGATCAGGGACCTTGTTTGCCTATATGTGCCTTGCTAATGCTCATTGGGGCCCTGGGTGCTACCTTATTACAAAGAATAAGTAATATTGCCATCAAATTGTGGTAAAAGCCAAGAGGCTGAATCACAACTTCAGGACAAACTGAATTTGTTGGGGTGATTTTTTTTTTCAGATTTAAAAGTTATTACTTCAAAGCATTTTTGCAAATTATGCATTGATACCTGTAGGTATTTATTTACTACGGCCAATGTCTCTGAGCTATTAAAAAAAAAAAGCATTGTCCTATTAAATATAATATAGTCCCAACAAATTATAGATTTAATTATCTAATGTTCTGAAAGAATTTTTAAAATTGAAGTTACTTTTCACTCTTTATGCTGCTCGTTTACTAGCTGCATCAGTTTAGAAAGAGAAACAAACTCAATCAGTTTTACTACTTGTCAGTTTCACTGTCAGTCTTTCACACACTAACACATGCACTATTCCAGTTGGAAACACTACAGGGATATATTTACATCCAAACAAAAAAAGTTTTCATTAAAAGAAAAACAAATCATATCACTTCTATTTATTTTAGATTTTGCACATAAATGTTGGGCTTAAGGCAACCAGATGGTGTCACACTTCAGGAAGCTAATTTGGCTATTCTTAGTAGGTGGAATTAAAATAAAGATGAACCACACCTAGTTTTTTTTTAGTGGTTTTATTTATTTTTAAGATGCTTCAGTTTGGACAGAAAAGAGCTGATGTGAAACTCTCTCAGAGCAATGTAGTGATAAGAACAGGAGAATAAAGATTGTTTTTTTTTTTTTTTTTTTTTTTTTTAACCTCCATTTCTGGTTCTGCTACTGCCCTGCTATTTTACTTTGGGCAAGTTATGCTGGGCCAGATTTTCAACAGAGTGCCAACCCAGGTTGGCATGTGCTCAGGATTGACAATTGGGGAAAGATTTCTAAGAGCTCAGCCCCCAGCAACTCCCATTGTGACACTTATGGCTGGATTTTCAAAAGAGCAGTTTCAACATGCTGAGCTCTTTAGAAAATCTAGCCCCTTATTTTCATGCCTAAACAGTAGCTGAACTCTCTCGAAAGTCTGGTCCTTCATCTCTGTTCATCTGTCAGACAGAGAGAGAGACTCTCTTTCCTGTCTTACAGGGGTGCAGTGAGAGGTATAGTTAGTTTAATCTTTGAAGTCCTTTTGAGATTCTTGACTAAAAGGAGCAACACTTTGCACTTGCATGTTGTCATATTTATTCTGGGAACCAAAAACAAACCTCAGCAGTGCTGGAATCCCAGCACAGAGGGCTTACAATGCCACAGGTTTTTCTGCCAGACCTCTGAATTATTGATTTCTCTTAGGAGTATGCAAGTTTAATAAGACACATGGACTAAAGGCTGAGCAATCAAAAAGTAAGCAAGAGGTGAACACTGATTTTCTTCTTAAAATCCTCTTTTGTTATCCTCTTACTTGCTTCCCCTTCTCCTCAATATACCCACCACCATGGCCCCTTAAGTGGAATAGACTGTGCGGCAATGCTTGGCAGCATGAGGCCAACATATTGTGATGGAGATTTCCATTCACCTCTGCTTCCACAAATGCATCAGAGCAACTCCTTTAAGCAGCTTTGATATGACTGTATAGCTGGATGCATGAGGGTGTGTGGCATGCAGTGTTTATATAGGGGTCTGGTTGGATGAATGTTGGTATGAGGCTGGGTGTGGCTATGGGAACATACAGTTGTCTGCATGTGGTTGTCTGGTTGTCTGTGAGCATCTGCAGGGAATTGTATTAATAGAGTGATGTGCATGGAGAAAGAATATAAGCAAAGTTACAGTACTACTTGGCTTATTGAGCCTTTATTCCAGTGTCTGATACCATGATATGATCAAGAATAGATCCACAACTCACTGTAGCTGGTTCTTTCAATCCCCTGGAAATGTTTTCCTGATTTAAATGGATGATACTGAAAGTGTAATACAGGGCTGCAGCTTATAGATCAATGCTGACTCTGCGGGAATGAATGAATGCCTCATGTTTGATGTGCTATGGAGAGAATTCACAATTGACTCCTTATGTTACGGCACTGTGGTTTTCAGGCAGTTTTTTTTATGTCTCTTGGACTATGGAGGTGTTACCCCGGATTTCTCGGGGTAGTGAATGGTACAGGAGGGATTGCTCCCTGATGGCTATTTAATGGTTTCAGAAACTTCTTTCTAGTGATATTCCATTCCCACCTGAAACAGGGCTGGAACAAGATTGATGATAGCCCATAGCTCTATCTGCACGTTTGAAACCACAAGATCTTCCTGTTTAGCAATGATTCTTCATTAATAACTTGCTTTCTTTGGTTTCTTACTTATTTTCCCATTGCTTCAGCTCCTTTGACAGCTGTGGACTGGATTCCATGTCATCTGTGCAGGTTCCTCTTTGCTGCTGATTTCTGGGACTACTTACCAATTGCATGGTATTTGGGAGGGGGCTCATCTCCTCACCTTGTTGCACTGGGCTCCTTAGACGGGCCATGGAGGAGGTTTCAAGTATGATGTCTGTCTCCTATGAACCAAATTCCTTCCTGAAGGCACCTATCTCCCCAAAGACCCGGAAACCCTGGCCCAGATGTCAAAGATGTGTTTAGTAAAAATCAAGCCAAGGAAACTCTATGGTTTTAACTGATGTGCCAACTAGAGCTGCAGGAATAATTTTTTTTGTTCATTCAGCAAACCAAAAAATCAGGCAAAATATTTGGTTCAATTCCAGAAATGTTAAGAATTTGTCTGCAAATCAGTAAAATTTAATTTCAGGCTGGAAACTGTTTGGGTCCATCTCTTTGCTGCCATCACCCTACCCTTATAACCTTTAGCCTGATTCAGAGGAAGGATTGAATCCACATCTCCTTCCTCCTAGGTGAGTGTCTTAATCCCCAGGCTATAGAGTCACTCTCACACACTCTTTGGCACAGTGAATGTTTAAGTGTTTATACAAAATGGATTAGCTTTAAAAGGAGAGACTGAGCGCAACCCACCCTAGTATAGCTTATAGTAGGGGTCCGCAACCTCTGGCACGCAGCTCGCCAGGGTAAGCACCCTGGCGGGCCGGGACAGTTTTTACCTGCGGGAAGCAGCGCGGCCGAGGGATGTGCTAGCCGTGGCTTCCTGCCGCCCCCATTGGCCTTGGATGGCGAACCGCGGCCAGTGGGAGCCGCGATCAGCCGAACCTGCCGACGCAGCAGGTAAACAAACGGACGCGGCTCGCCAGGGTGCTTACCCTGGCGAGCCGCATGCTAGAGGTTGCTGACCTCTGGCTTATACTCTGGTTATGGCACTCACGGTGGGGTGGGGTGCAGAAGACCTGAGTTCCAGTCCCTGCTCCAGACTGGTGATTCAAACCTCAGTCTTACACATCCCAGACAAGTACCCTAATCACTGGGCTAAACCTTATAAAGGGGATCTCTCCCCCCACACACCCACTCCCAAGAAAAATCTTTTCAGCTTAGATTCATGCATAGTTCTGGGTCGATCAAAACTGCTTTTTTCAGGGGAAGTTTATTTGCTGAAAAATGTTGCACTGCTCGAGTGCTAACCATCTTGCTAATATCCTCTTGCTCTTGTTACACTTCATCTGTTACCTTTTGTCTATATGTTGATGGTAGGAAGAGGGAAGTGCATCTGCCCTGTGCCCTCAGGTTAAGATGCTTTACAGCTTGGGGGCTTTTTGATCTCCTCAGTGCCCCTGAGTGCCCTCATAGACAAAAACAGCAAAAGATGCCCACTCCCATCCTTGACTAGTCAGAAGACTTGTATAGCATTTTGGCTATTCTAGCCCCAGCCGGGATTAGGAAGGACGGAGTGTAAGAACATTGAAGGGGATGGAAAAAATTATGTAAATAACCATGAAAGGTTTAATTAGAGAGATGGGTGCTGTTCCTGGGATTGGTGGAGGTCTGGGTCAGTTATTTCATCCACACCAGCTTGCTCATCCCTGTGTTTAAAAATCCACTTGAAAGGAGCCAGCTGATCAGGCTTTGGAGGGAATCCAGATCACAGACAAGTCTTTGAGGGTGCCAGGGGAATAAAATAGAAAACAACCTTCCAGGCACTTTCCCAGCAGGAATGAGGCAAGTGGCTCACAGAGCTCCAGATGAAGAAATACTCAGTGAATGTCTGGAATCTATCGTTCTCCTTCCGAGTGGATGGGGAGTCAGTGAGAAGAGTGAAGAATCACGGGCGGAGGGAGAGCTGCAGCCAAAGATGTATAGTGGGAACCTCCTGCTGACAGGATCCCACGCTATGCGCAAGCCAGGGGAGGCTGGGTATGGCTTGCCTTGTCCTTGACACATTCCCATGCAGCCTCCCTCCCTGGGCAGTCAGGCTGACTTGGCAGCATCATTTTTAGAGTATCTGAGGGGTCTTCCACCTCAGTGGCAACAGATGCATGTAGCACATCTGCTAAACTCCAGACCATTGCAACTCAAAGGATCCGACTTCTGATCGCAGCCACTTCCCAATAGAAATTGCCTGCTAGTCATTGAACATGTCATTGATTTAAAATAGAGTTTCAATAGCTGAGATAACTCTGGACCCCTGTACTGCCTCTGCTGTGCATGTGGTTATGTGGTGGGCATACAGCAGCTGCGATAGCTTCATGCATCATGTGCTCCCTAAACTGTGCCTCCAATAGAGGTACATTAGCTAGGATAACTCTAGGACTCCTCTGATAAGTGTGCATTGGAGGCTCCTAGAGAGTACTGTGACAGACCCAGACCAGTGGGGTACAGGAGTCTGGTAGAGGGCAAATATACTGGTCATTGGATGAATAGTTTTCTGTTCCCTGAGTGACCAGAGCAGGGGCTGCACTAGAGTAATCAGGAACCTGCTAGAACCAGTTAAGGCAGGCAGGCTAATTAGGACATCTGGAGCTAATTAAGAAGCTTCTAGAGTCAATTAAGGCAGGATAATCAGGGCACCTGGGTTTTAAAAAGGAGCTCACTTCAGTTTGTGGTGGGAGTGTGAGGAGTTGGGAGCAAGAGGTGTAAGGAGCTGAGAGGGAGGGCTGCTGGAGGACTGAGGAGTACAAGCGTTATCAGACACCAGGAGGAAGGTCCTGTGGTGAGAATAAGGAAGGTGTTTGGAGGAGGCCATGGGGAAGTAGCCCAGGGAGTTGTAGCTGTCATGCAGCTGTTACAGGAGGCACTATAGACAGCTGCAGTCCACAGGGCCCTGGGCTGGAACCCGGAGTAGAGGGCGGGCCCGGGTTCCCCCCCAAACCTCCCAATTGACCTGGACTGTGGGGTCTTCCAGAGGGGAAGGTCTCTGGGCTGTTCCCCAATCCACATGGTGAATCTCTGCGGCAAGAAAATCCGCCAATAAGCGCAGGACCGACCAAGATAGAGGAGGAACTTTGTCACGGTACATAGGACTTGATTACTGATGAACATGCTATTAAAAATAGCCTTCTTCAGACTCTGCCACTATCTCACGATATAAACGGGTTAGTCAATCTATGCCTCAGTTTCCCCATCTGTGAAATGGGGATGATAGAGCTCAACAATCCTTGGATAAAATGGACTAATTTATTATTCTTGTAATAATGCCTGGACTTGAAGGATCTCAAAACACAGCACGAACATAGATCAACTTCCCCTGCCTTTTGGGAGAGGGTTGTGGAAGTGTCACCTCCATTTTTCAGAGGAAAAAAAAGAGGAACAGAGAAGCAGTGTCTCACTCAAGATCACACTGCACGTCTGTTGCAGAGGCAGGAGGACGACCTAAATTTGATTTGTGTATCTTTCCCCCCCATCCCTGTTCATCCTTCCTCGAATGTAACAAAGGATTAAAATAGATAGGCGAACTCTTGGATCTGAGCTTGATTTAATTCAGCAGGTACAGTGAGACTTCCTGGGATCTTGTCTGCAGAGAGTGGCTCATGGAGATAGGTGTTAAGGGAATTCCCTTTTATAAGCTGTGATTTTAAAGCCCCAGAGTGGGTGGGAGAGGGGCTCTTAGAGCTCCCACAGGTACTGGGGTGGAATTCCCAGGATCTTGCAAGTCTTGAGTTCAGCTGTACAGCTGCTGTTGCTTCTCAGGGACTCTATCAAATATCAGTGAACAGTCCCTTGCTGTTCTGTTTTCCTGGTTCCTTAAATGTTGCATGGAAATTGAAGGAGAGGGTCATAACATACAAGGGTCTCTCTTGGATTTCTGCTGAAGGATGTTAGAGTTATAGCAGCAGGGTTAGGTCTCATCTCTCTCTCCCTCTGGGATCCTGGGGAGAGGGTTCACTCAGGACAGGCAGGGCCAGAAATAAATACTTAAGGGAATGCAATTTCCATAGAAGGAATTGAGCCATTTGTTTCAGTTCCTTGGAAATGGAAAATTCCTCACTTTGCTGGGCTGTTCTGTTCTGTGGGCAGATGGGACGGAAAGGAGATATAACAGACTAAGAACTTCGAGGGCCTGCTGCTTTCTGAGCAATGAAATGCAGGAGCAGGTGCTGCTGCAGGCAGCAGCAGCAAGAAAGGACCCCTCTGACGCTCTTCTGATCAGGAGGCAAGAGAAGCTGCCCTTAGATTGTAAGCTTTTGGGGCAGGGACTTTTTGTGTGTCCTATGTTTGTACAGTGCCTAGCACAATGGGGGCCTGGTCCATGACTGGGGCTCCTAGAGGCTATCACAATACAAATTATAAATCGTATCAGCCGGCCATGCAGCTTTGGAGGAACCTTGGTAGATTCTTTTCTGATTTGGGCTCTCAACCAGTCCTCTTGGCTGATTGCAAAAGCATCTCCATTCACCTCTCACCAAACCTGTTTCAATGCCCGAAGCCTAATGTGACACTCTGGGGCTTTAAAATCACGGCTTATAAAAGTTGTCAATGATGCTTTAGATTATAACGGGGAGTCTTAAACAGTGGTGGTGTTCGCTAGTTACGCTGCTTATTTGCAGACAATTTTGCTATGAAATGCTAGTGCTGCTGAGTGTTTCTTTCCAGGTGGTTTCAGTCCCTCTGTTCATGCTTTGCTGAAATATGGAGGAGGCCTGCTGATTTCTGAAGAATGAAATCTTGTCAACACATTTTGCTTGTTTTTGTTAGACCTTAATGTTATCTTTCCACTTTATCTTTGTTTCATTCACTTATCTTTGTTTCATTCACTGAAAATTGTGGGCATAGCTTTCTCCTCATTCGCTCCTGACTGGTTTCCTGGTAACAATACCAAGGCATTGATAGACAGCTTCCTCTTTAGCGTAGGAGGCGAGAGTGCCATTTCTGCAAGCTTGCTGCATGCCAAGGCTGCAGACGGAATGGCCACAGCTGTTATCAAGTGTGCAGGGTGGAGAATTGCTGGTGGATCTTATGAAGGGACTTTTTCAATTTATGCTGTGCAGAGATTGTTTATTTGAAACTCTACTGAATTTTGTGTTTGGTTGAGAAACGGACAGGTCAAGGTGAGTGGATAAAGACAATTTTGTCAATCCAACAAGGTTGGCAAGAATCTGATCTCTATTGATGTCTCTAGAGTTTTGCAATTGACTTTGTTGGGACTAAGAATTAGCCAATATGTTTTTGTTATGTATGATTAAAGTTCAGTGATTAAAAGGGGATTTTCTGTGTGAAAAAACAATGACTGCAGACAGGTGGTTTACATCACCTGGTGAGTTAAGAGCAGCTGAGTGAATCTGGCATTCTAGCATTCTTTTACCTGGACATACTTCTGTGGGGGACCAAGGATCTGGCATCTGAGTTAAGAGCTAACACGGAGGCCCTCAGTGTGCATATGTGTACTGGCAGGTGACTGAGAGATTGGAATTGAGGTCCTCAGCTCAAGTATCCCCTAGTAATAGGCAGTTGAGAGCTTGAAGTTAACAGTAAGGTCTTTTTACAGTGAACCCAGATGCTTCCAGTTAGAGGGAAGAGCAGAGAGAAATAAGAATACAAAGAATGAAATGAATTCCTAGTACTTCTAACTCGTCTTACAGAGTGGGAGAGAAGGCAGAACTGAGGTCTTTGTAGCCACTCAAATGGCTCAATAAAAATTTACAAGAGACAGAGCTACTATAGTGATGGCTGTGTTATAAATACCTAGATTAGCAGGCCAGTGGGAGCTTTGCATTTTCTAGGGACATAATTTGGCTTTAGAATCAATGTTCTGCAGGCTTGACATTCAAACAGCTGATAGAAGGGGCTTGGTCCTGACAGCCCAGGGTTGCTGCACTGACTGTAGCTGTGGGGATGATTTTAATTCTCTTCATATAGCACTGATGTTTGTCATGCTGGATACTGAGCAAGTTGCTATGTGAGTGTTGTGCAGGATGGTGTCAATTTCCCAATCTGATCCTCTTGCCATCAAGGTATGGCTCTGCTGGGATCTTTTCTCCTTACTTACTGACAATTTAACATAGATAACACTGGGAAAGTTAAGCATCGGGGCCGATTCCAGGTGCCTCTCCCCAGTCCTGTGATTATTAGGTCTTTCATTATTGATATGGACTATACCCTGCCCAACCTGTCTGTGAACTTAGTCCAGTTCAGGGTGTGTGCTGTAACTGGGAAGGGAAAGTTCCTTGTACTTTGCTCTTTTTTTAGAGGTAAATAATGTTTGTCTTAGCAATGCTTTGTGGGCCAGACCTGGACAGATGAACCATCTCGTTCCAGTTCATCGGGCAGCCCAGAAAAGGCTCATTTCCCTCTCCTCCTTGTTTTGTTAATTAAACTTTGGATTTATGAACTCCGTCATGCACACGCAGAAGTCATGATCAGCAGTAGACAGTAATCTGTCCTTAAGGTTCCTATGGCAAACTGCCACCAAAGCTACCTTACTGCATACAGCAGCTGTTCAGCAACAGGGCAGAGAACATAGAGGACTTGGAATTGGGACTACTTGGTTCTTTTCTTGGCTCCAGGAGGACAGTGCAGCTTAGTGATTAGAACAGGGGACTTGGGAATTGGGACTTCTGGGTTGCTATGTATCTATCCTGTGTTCATCTCTGTGGTATCTGAGAGCTTTATATGGCTCTAAAGTGGGCTCACTATGTAACTTTGGGCAAGTCACTTAACCACCCTGAGTGAAATCCAGGCCACAACTCTCATTGACTTCAGTACAGCTAGGATTTCATCCTCGTTCTCTCCATCATTAAATGGGAATAATAAGTGTCCCACATGCTTTGTGGTGCTTTCCCAAGCTTGGAGCAGGACATGTGACCTGCCTAAAAGACCTAACAATCTAACAACGCTTGCCTACCCACCCTGGGTGTGGGGGTTGAGAGGCTTTTAATTCCTTGACATTTATAGTGCCCCTAGGATGGAAGGAGCTATAATGCAGCCACTGCCACAGCGATTGAGCTTGAAAGGCACTTTCACTCCCTTTTTGCAGGATTGTTGCCCCAATGAGAAGGGATGATATCTACTGCATGTGTTTGGATAGTGGGGGAGGTAATAATTTGTAACTTGTATTAAAGTTTTCTTCCTAGCAAATTTTCTCCCTCCCTCTTTGTTTCTAAGTTACTGCTCTCTCCGCCTCCCTCCCAGGCCAGGGACAGTCAGCTAATGCTACTTCGAACACTGGGATGCAGGAATGTGCTTTCCCAGGACCTTCCTCCCTCCTGAGCTAAAGTTTAATTCCTCATGAACTATGAAGTTTGCCCCCAGATGAGACTTTTATGGTGTTTAAATAAACTTCCTGTTCCAGTCACTTAAAAAAACCCACCACCCAAAACCCTGCATACAGCCCAGTTCCCTGCAATGGGTGGCTCTGTCCTGCTGCTCTATCTCCTGTGGGGAGGTGAGGGTGGAGCAGATACAGTGCATGATGACAAATTGTACCAGGTCTGCCACTTCTCTGCTGGCAGTGGGCTACTTTGCTGTAGAGTTTAGTCTAATTTAAAAGGCCCTGATCAACCCCTTTGCTCCCACAAGTCATTGGCTTGATATCCTCTACCATATGTGGAGCAGGATAATGTCTCGTTTCTTAAAACCGTTTGGAAGACCGTGCTGGAGCTTTAGAGGGGTGAGAATTCTTGGCATTTTGAGGAGCCAGGCAGGAGGTGGAGGAGCTGCTCTCTGTGGTCCCCATGCCTCCCAGGGGCAACATAGCCACCCAAAGCCTGTGCATTTTTCCTATAGAAAGAGCAGCCAGCCAAGGTTGTTCTGATCTTACGCTCCATTTTTTTCTCTCTCCATGTTTCCTGGACATCTTCAGAGTTCATCTTTTGCTTGCTCCTGGCTTTGTGTACTAGATGAAGACTGGGATGTAGCATAACCTTTGGCAGCAGGCAGGCTGACCCTTGCCAACATGCAGCCCCCTTTACCTAACGCCGCCTCCTCTCTAGAAATGAGGTAGAGAGCTCCCTGAAGAGGATTAGGAGTACCAGTTATTATTCAAAAACTTTATGCGTAGTGCTAATGAACTTCCTAGACAAACCTCAGGGTCCCTGAGTGATTTGGGGAGAGATAATGGGCTTTATCACCTTTGACTTCTAGGTTGCTGGTTCAAATCCAGACCATCTGTGCACAAACGAAGAGAAGGATTCAGTGGTTTCTATGAAATAGTTTTGGTGGCCTCAGTCCAGCTCTTAGTGGATGAGTGTTCGTGTTGAAAACCCATCAACACAGTGGACTCACTTGTTGAAAATCTCAACAGAGATGCCAAGGGCTGAACAGTCCTAGATTGAAGTAGCTTCTTCACCCTAAGAGTGGATTCCCAGTATGGGATTGAAGTACTGTGGGGAAAGCAGCTAGGGTGACCAGATGTTCTGATTTTTGGGGCTTTTTCTTATATAGGCGCCTCTTACCCCCCCACCTCTGTCCCAATTTTTCACACTTGCTATTTGGTCACCCTAAAAGCAGTTCTTACTACCATGCTGTTTGTTCTGTAGATAAACAGGGGACTCCCTTTCCATGGCTATCAAGGCAGAAGCTTTTGTACTCAAAACAAAAATATTTAAAAGGTGTTTGGGGAGGGGAGGAGGTGAACAGCCTTTATTTTGTGTTTAGACTCTGACTGAGGCAGGCTTTTCAGATTTCAAATGGGCTTCTTTGCATTTTCCTCTTTTGAACAGCTTCATTCCTGTGCAGATTCTGGTTTTTAACTTTTATTGCTAAAGATTTCATTCCCTGAAACTCATGGAACAGAGCAAAACTTTAGCAAGGCTCTTCCCACCCCGCCCCAACCCTGATAGTTTTTCTTTGCCTGGGATGATCTCTTGTTTTATTAAATTATAGACCTAATTCTGCCACAAGTAAAACAATGGAAAACAAAAAAACCCACTAAAATCCCTAGGTGAGAGAAAATCAAGAAGCAAAAAGTTTCCAATCTTAATGGACAGAAACACCCATAGAATATGATTGGCATGTGTTCCTATGTCCATTTTGATACTGCATGTCAGACATTCCCAACCATTGGCAGAGCAGCTCTTTGCAAACATTCTCTTGAATCTGCAATTTGATGGAGGCAAACAGCTGTATTCTGAACTACCTGCACATCTCAGGTGGACTTCTGAGCACCCCAACTACAGTGCCTGGAGGTAGCAAATATACCAATGACCATGATGAGTTCTGTGCTTGAGAACAAGGGCTGAACTCCCTTGGCCAGCTGTACTTGAAAAGGCATTTCTGGCCCTGCTGCTATCTGAAATGCTCAATAGATCCCGAGGAGTGAAGTCCTAAGCTCTGCCAAATCTTTCTCCACTCCAACAGGCATTCTCTTTATATTTGAGCTGAGCATAAGCCAGCTAGTTTTCTCCCAGTGTGCCACTTAGGGAGTGACTTGGATGTGCAGAGAAATGGCACTTTGTGATCAATGGTCAGGTCTATCAGCAGCTTCCAGACAGTAACATCATGGACCTTTGATCTGTCCACTGCCCTGACAGAACTCTTCAGGGCAAAAGAAGTGGCCAATTGTTGCATTGCTGTCACCCGGGGCATAGATTGACAACATTGCCTTTTGTGTGGTTATGCTTTTCTGGAAGAGCAGCTCTTAAACGGGACATAAGCTGCAGAATTGTTTGGTCTATCCTTTCCCCCTTTTCCCTGCAGCGCTATTAATGGGAAAGGTCTGTGACAATCACTATTACATCAGGCCACTGAAATGAAAAGTCTTAAAGAGAAGATAAGACTCTGTGGTCTTCATGACATGAGCCTGGCAATTGCTGTCTTCTGTGGCTTTCATATTTTCGCTACTGAGGCTGCTGCAAAGTTGTCATCTACTATTGCCAGAGTGTCATCACTTCTAGAGAGGCATTAAAAATAGCATGCCCCAGGGATACTTTTCCCTCCCTCTGGCATCTAGGCTTGAAAAACATTGCCTGAATTCTTCGCAGTCCACAGGGTTCAAAATAAATGGAATTGTGCTCTTTTAACTGAGCCTTGCATGGAAAATGAGCCAAGTAAAATGCTGCCCATGTGACTGAAAGATGCAGTGAATTGGAAGAAGTTGATAAGATTGTTCTTGCGTTTGGAATGGCTCTTGATCCCTTGATAACATTCTCTCCCTCTTCTCCCCCCCCCCCCCAAGTGTGTGTGGTTAAATATATTTAGGGAAGAATAAATTATACTCAACTGTCTGACAGACTGAATTTTTATCTAGGGACTCTGGTAACACTTTAAACAGTGATAATGAATCTCAGGTTGCTAGATGTCAAATACAACCTTTTTATACATGTAGTTTGAGTGCATTTTGTTTTGCAATGTATCGAGCAATCCAAACTGAGGGGGAGAAAAAAATTCTTTATAATTAACTTTTTTGCTTTGGATTTTTCTATTTTTTGTTGTTGGGATCAGCCCAGCTTCTGACCGATGTTATCTTCCTACTGTAACCTACTTGGTGAGGAAAGCCATGAGTGCACAATAATACTCGCCCTCTAGTCCCTATCAAACAGGATCCAATCTAGCCTTAGTGTGACCATCTCCAGGGAGAACAAAGGAAGTCTGTTTTCATTCAACTCTTGCCCATTTTGCTGACACTGTCAATGGTCAGAGCCTGTTGTGTTGGTGGAATTTTTTTCTGTTGTGGGCAACGGTCCAATAAGAATTGGATGGAGACAGCAAATTCATTACATAGATGAGCTGCAGAACACTCATCTGCTGGAAGCAACGTTTGGTCGCTACAAAATTTGGCCTTCATTTACACCCCTGGAATTCAAATCAAATGTGTTTGAATGCTACTGAAGTTCTGTGAGGATGAGGGCATGGATTCTATGCCATGGCTTCAGGTAATTGGAGGGCCTGGGTTCTGTGGTTTCAGGGTCCTTGAAAGCTCTTAAATTGGTAGCTGACTCAGGCAGGCAGAAGGCAAAATAATTCTTTGCTTTTTTTAGATGGCCTAAAATGCTCCAGGAAAATAATTAATGCCTGTGAAAGAAGACACGTCACAGAAAAGGACTGTTTGGGTTCCAACTGAAGCAGACAGTGGCTTAAAAACACAAGAAGGCCATCCAAGACCCACAGCATTGCTTCAAAGCTTCAGTTAATTCTGTTGTGTACAGTGAAGTGTGCCTAATCCTCTGTTTTTGTCAGAAAATGATTGGATCATGCTATGAATATCAGAACTTCCAGGTTAATAATACTGCACAGGCAAACTGGATAAGAGCCTACAGAAGCGTCTATCATCTTCACAGTCACCAAATGATCTCACCACTGTGGTTTTGACGCTGCTGGAGTTCATGGATTTCCAAACTTTCTTTGGAGGATGCTCTCTCCAGACTAAGCATGTGCGTTTCTCGCAGGGTGATTGTCTTTATGGTTTAAGCAGATGTTGGTGAGCTTGCCACTGTAGAAAGTCAAATGAGCTGGTCCTGGAAATAGATTAGGATGTCATGCCTACAGGAAGTGCCATGTGCACATGAAATGGAACAGCAGAGAAGAAATTGGCTTTTGTAGCTAGGGTTGCATTTGTTATATGAGAAACCTCTCCCCTTCCTGATTACGAACTTACAGCACTCCTCCTCTAAACTTCTTTTCAGATATAGAGAAG
This sequence comes from Trachemys scripta elegans, assembly GCF_013100865.1. Classification (NCBI taxonomy): domain Eukaryota; kingdom Metazoa; phylum Chordata; order Testudines; family Emydidae; genus Trachemys; species Trachemys scripta. Next base: position 57,043,015 of record NC_048300.1, on the reverse strand, counting down.
AGGCATGTGTTGCACAGGTGCATACCCGCCCTCAAGCTGGCAAATGCATTGGTATGCTTACCGTCACAGGAACCTGTGTACACTCAGACATACACGCATACTCTTCTGTACACAACACACACACATCACTTCTTACGTGTCGGCATGCTTGCTCTTCTTTGCTAGTGCTATTACATCAACACACCATCTTACAACCGTTTCCATCTAGCTCTTTTTTTCCAGTTGGAACATGCTTTTCTCTGTCTTAATCAGAAATCTTGCATTTTAAGCCTGAGAAAATATTTTGATATTTTGGCCTTTTGGAAAAGCCCTGATTCAGCCATTCTGACCAGTTGTGAAATGAAGCCATGTGATGACATCCTAGCTATGAAATATGAGTTTTCCCTGTTAGAGGGATTTTGTGATCTCCGTAGCTGTGTACAGTACATCTTGTGTATATGAATGAGTGACACAGCACAGTGCCTGCAGGAAACTCATTCTTTTGCAATGGGCCATATGGGTGTCTTTGCATTTTTATGATGCAGATAGGAAGATAAGGATTGTTGCTTGCACTGTCTTTCTTTATTTAAAACTCTTTTTATTGCATTTTGTTCCAGCACGTAGCTCATGCATTGCAAAAGCATGTCTGAGATAAAGCAGAACTGAGAAACCCCATACCAACATTTGCAGTGGAATATTACAGGTCAGATGAGGTGGGTCCCAAAATAGGGAGGATGGTAATTAACTCTGACATTGTGAAATATAAATGGTTAACGAACATTCTCAACAAGTGGGGAATGGGAGATTAAAATATACTAGTTATGTCGGAAGGTGCTAAAGCAAATGTAACAAACCAGTGCACGGCCCCCTATCCCCAACCCACACACACATGCAAGCCTTAGGTTGTCAGCATCAATAGATCTCAGGACTTTAGCATCAAAAACATAAGCCTGTACTACCTGAGCTAAGGGAATAACTCAGTTAGCTGTGAGTAGGTAGTAGGCTGCTATCCATGCTGATCCAGCTACTGGAGGGAGATACTCACATATGCTAAAACTGTATTTCCGGCCGCGTGGTATAAGTATACTTTACTTCCGCATGAGAGAAGGGACTAAATGACCACTCTAGATCCCGTCCAGCCCCACATTTCTATGATTCTATATAATAGCCAAGCAATCCAGTAGGAAATGGGCCACTTCCATAGGTGGTCTGAGATCTTTGTCAACCCCACAGGAAATGTTTGGCGCTGCAGTGCTGTCTTGAAAGTGACAGTCTCGTTGGCTATATTGTTGCTCAAAGGGCAGGAAAGTGGATGCTGGTGCTCAGATGCCTTGGAGGGGGGTACAGTATAACCACCTGGATAGAATGGAGGGCATGAAAAAGTGAGTGCAAGCAGGGGCATGCCCCCCCAATATTTGATGGGGGCACAGAGCTCCTCTGGCCCAATGACTCTGGCAGGGAGAGGGAGCTCCTCCAGCCCGGGGCCATAGCAAGGTCACAGAATATACCCTCCCCCCAAAAGTAGTGGAATTTAAACTCCTGTGCACGCCCCTACTTTTCACTGTAGTATATGGGACCCTCTTGTACCTTGCTTCTGAAGAGCTCTTTGAGTGAGTTGCCCTCCTCAAACCTGGCACCAGCATGTCTGTGGTTCACTTTGTTCTTGGCTCGTTGCTTCACCTCTCCCAGTAAAGTCATCAGGTAGGAACTGTCACCTCATGTAATGGTGACTGGATACCAGTCTCCAATTATACTATGAAACCAGGGCTTTGGAGTGGAGCCTGGAGCTGGAGCGCGGAGCAGCAGAGTTGCAGGTTTTTGCCTGGAGCTGGAGCGGAGCTGGAGCACAGCTCCAAAGCCCTGTAAAACTGCCTGATTTTAACCCCATACAAATGTATGGGACCACCTCATTGCTGAGAGAGGAAAAACACTTGAGCTCACACAAGCATGTTAGTGCCAGGTTGTCAGGAAACTTCTGGGCATCACTGAGAGAAAAAACTGGATCAAAAGCATATGAAGCACAGTGGGGTTCTGGTAGATTTCAGTTAGGCTGGAAAAATGATGCTTGCGTTTACCTTTCTGGGTGAGGGAAGAGAAAATGATTGTAAAGCAGACTGAATAAGGATTGAATGATTTCCGTTTCCCAGACTGCTCATCTCAGGAAGTAAAAGGAAAGCTTTTGGTTTGAGCAGTCAAGGGCAAAATCCTGGTCTTATTGAAATCAATGGGAATTTTGACATTGACTTTAATAGAATGAAGATTTGGCCCCAAAAGGCAGCTTTGAACTAAATTCCTTGCTTATTTATAGCTTCAAGTGAAGTGCAAGGTAAGGGGACCTGAGAAAAATAGTGTCATGCCATTGAAGACCGTCTGCTTGCTCTGGTGTAAATGAGCAGAGAACTGGGCCTAAGGTGTCTCACTTGTGGAAGGCTATTGTTTAGTTCTGTGGTAGCTAAGGTGTTTTCTTTTGGTGCGAGAGACAAGCCTGGGGTGGAAAGAGGAAAGGTCTAATGCAAACAGGATTCCTGAGGTTGCCATGGTGCAGGGGAGGCCACCCTGACTGTCTAGGTGGATTTGATCAGCTGCGGCTTAGTCATCTGACAATGATGAATGAACTGGGAGGCAACAATTGCTGAGGTATAGAGGAGCCTCCAGGGGAAACCTGTCTGCTTCAGAGCTGAGGTTATGTTATGGGTATGCCAAGGGCACATGCCCTTGGAAAGCACCTAAGAGGAGTTTGTTTTGCTGCACTTGAATGAGAGGTTAGAGATGCATTTTCTTGTACACTTTGAGCATGTAACACACCAGGGTGGAGCAGGGGCACACTTTCAGTCGCAAGTGAATAGATCAGGGCCTAGTGTTTTATTACTTGGTAAGAACCTCTGGCCAGTAGTATGCAGGAGGTCAGACTAGATGTTCATATAGTAAAGGGCAGAAGGGACCATTATGATCATGTTTTAAAATTACATGTTCCCTAGGTAGTTTAAAGGGACCTGTTGTCCCAAAGGGAGGAAGGATAGTCTTGTTACTAATACATTGGTCTTGAAGTCAGGAGATTGGTGTTCTATCCTGGGTTCTACACATCTAATCCTTTGAATGTGGGGTTTGGGATTTTTTGGTTAGTTCTAGTGCTGTCCCTTAGACAGGGTGGAAGCCATTCAATGCATTATGCACCTCCAAGATGCCAGATCTGGCAATTACAGAATAGGATGCCTGTGAGGGACAAATGTCTATTGATGCCATCCAGCCATCATGTTATAGGTCTTCTGGAGGGTCCTTTTCATCTTGCTTTCATTGGGTCAAAGTCAAAGATGATTCTCACAAAGAAGTTGGTAGGCATTCGGAGATGACCATACTACCTTAGAGTGTTGGCTGACTGGCTGGCTGAGAGAGCAGGACCTGTGTAGTTAGAAAATGTATCTCTTCATTTGACTTGAATTTGTATCGTTTGATGTTTTCACTCATTTGGAGATGCTGCATGTGAATGGTGTCAAGCTTCTTTTCAGTTTTGACAGCGAGGGGCCGTAGCTCAGAATATTGACCACCAAATCATTATATGTGGTCACATTGTTTATCTTTGTTTTAGAGATGGGGAAATTCAGAGAGGAGGAAGATTCTCTTACATCGTGGCATGTGGCTAAATTCGTTAGTATTTGTAAAGTACTTTGAGATCTTTCTGTGGAAGGAGCCATAGAGCCCAGATCAGATCTAAAATCTGACTTACCTTAAAATTGTTTTGGCTTGCTGGGGAATGTCTTCTGGATTCCAAATGCTGAGAGAGAAGCATATGGTCTATCAGATGGAAGTCCGGACAAAAGATCAGTACTTTTGTGCAATACAGGGGTCACTAAATTCTCCCACCCCTATAAGAAACAGAATAGCTGAATCTCAATTTGTACCCTTTATGCAGAAATTCTTGGGTGCTATTGTTATGCAGGAGGCCCAACTGGAGAATCATAATAGTCCCTCCTGGTCTTAAAATACACAAAGGTAGTTTTTATAGTATGAGGGGCAACAAGGATTGCCCTGTAGAATGGAATGTATGTTTACATTGTAGTCACAAAGCAAGAAGTTCTTTATTAGGGTTAATTGGATTCTATGGGCAGAAATACCAACCAGACTGGTTCCAGGTTTCTTGACCAAATGTTTTGCACAATATGGATCAGCATGTGTCATGTTGCATTGCAATGATGATTAGATTAAGTCCCCAGCCTAGAAGAGAGCATGCCCCTGAAACTCACCTCTGGGGTGAGGATGGCAGGAAAGAATCAGCCACATAGGTAAGCGGCAGGACATGAAGAGCTTGTGGTCTGGGAACCTATCCCAGCAGTACAAAGAGAAGCCATTTTGGTAAGACTGGTTGTGTCCTATCATCTGTACTCCAGTGTTAGATCTCTGGGGTGCAGGATGCTTGTCGCGTGGGGATCATGATGTGACAAGCTTGTATGTTATCACAACATGTAACTGCACTGCCAAGCTGGTTTGCTGAACTTCATGCATGTCTAACCTCAGGTTAATTGAGTTTGCCCATTCCGTTACCTTAGTGCCATCCTGAGTTAATGGAACACAATCTTAGGTGCTCTAGCATTCAGGGAGTTGTAGGAAAGCATTGCTATGGTAATGTGAACATAGTGATTTCCAAGGCAAGCTAATCCCTCATAACTCAGCAACTGCTGTAAATGAGAACACAGTGAGTGAAGGAGAGTATATTTAGGGTTGGAGTAGATCTGATACGCTATCCAGGCTTGTTGCCTAGCCATAGCAGATGCGCCTGCTCAGATTCACTATTATACTTTGTTATTAAGCTCCAATCAGGAACAAACAGTCACTGCTCCAGGGAGCCTTAAATGGGCAAAGTGACACAAGTGCACTTGGTGATGTAAAGGATAGCACTAAATGTGTATCCCTTTTTCGGGGGGTGCTTTCATTGAAAAGGATGTTAGCAGCATTTTACTGCTGAGTTAGTGTTAGTGAGTTTTGCACAAGTGAGTTTTCAGTGAGATTTGAGATTACCTCAATCTCTGCACAAGAGGACTGTCCCTGGGACACAGTTATCCCAACATACTCATCTAGTGGGGAGAGGTGGTAGAAAACTTATCTGCTTTTCCATTTTATTTAGCAAACTTTTTCATTCAAACCGAACTGCAGTTGATTTCTAAGCCTGAGGGGTTGGAGTGTGGGAATCTTCTGCTAATCTCTTTTCCCAAAGGTCACAGATGGACACATACCACTACCAGTCCCCAACCCTCACATCGGTCCTGCAGCTCTCTAGCTGAGAAGCCAGGGCCAAATTAAGCATGGATATTCTCACTCTGGAATGTGCAGTAGGACAGAGCTTTGGTATGTGAACATACGCACTGCTGCCAGTGACGGAGCATTCTCTCTGCTCCCTCCTCGCTTTATCTGACAGGAGTGAGGTGGTTAGGCTGGGGCAGTGCTCAGTGATGGTGGAGTAAGGGGCTGTGGTTAGGCTTTCTATTGCCAAAGCTATGGCCATTCTCTCCATGACTGAGTGGCTGCTTTGTGCTCTCCTCATAGTTTTAGGTGGTCTGGAGAAATGGGCTGTTGGACTTGTCTCAAACCCATACTTTGAGACATCCAGCATCTGGATCATCAGCACTTAAACATAGAGGATTTAAGGTGTGGCTAGAGAAACTGGAAACAGCAGCAGTTATCTAGGATCTTATCAGTTATCATAGTCATCACTTTTGATATGACATGATTATGCTTCTAGCTATGCCGCCCTACTAGAATCACTAGCTGAGCGTTTGTGGGATGCTTTATATAGGATAGCTAGTGAGCTTAAAAAAACCCAACCCTTTGCACGTGCAAGTGTTAGAATAAAATACAGACAAGGGAGCCGAATGCTGCTCTCACTTACACCTATATAATCCCAATGGAGTCAAATGCAACTTTCATTTACACAAGATCCCACAGTATTTTTCACAAGCAGACGGGCCCTGCTGTGGTGTCTCAGGTACACTGAGGTTAATGGACAGGATTTGTTCCAAGTTCTATTTGTTCAGGCAATGCATGTACACCTGGTACACTAGACGTGCCTGTATCTACACCTGTGGGTCATCACACCAATACAGCTCTTCAACCGGATGGCTGAGTGATTTTTTTTTTCTCTGCAAAATCTCAATCAGTGAAATGAGTTAAAGAATGTTAACAACGGCGGCCTATTGAATAGCTGTGAGAGACGCTGCATTCTCGCATGTGAGGAATAAACCAAGAGGCTTGCAGAGATGCAATCCATGTGCTCTGACAAAACAGGAGAATTATGTTATAGCCCTTGCTTTTCTGAATTAAGAGAGTCTAAGGGCAGGATTCACTTCTGAAATTCCAGATGCCTTATCTGCTCTTGTATGTTTTACATTCCTATGGTGTCTTTCATCCTGATGGTGCTAAAAGCACTGCACAAAGGAGATTTTAATAAAAATCTTTTGGTCTACCGTTGATCTGCAGCTACCTATGGGGTAGAAAGTAGTAGGTGTTTGAAAGCATACAGACACACTACACAGTTGTTTTGGATAGAAAGATGGAGTATCCAGTTGAAATGGCAGGAGGAATTTTGGTACAGCAGAATGTGCCCATGCCATAATTTGGCCAGAATAGGCGGTGGGTCTTTTGCAACAGACATGTTCTTGGCTCGCAATCAGTTCAAATCTAGCCAAGTTTGGCACTGATCAAAGGTCATTATGGTTTGATGGCTGCTCAGTGGTCTGTGTAAAATGAGTTTGGTGGGTCTCAATCCAGTTCTCATTGGACAAATGGCAGCATCACAAAAACACCCATCATACTTAATCTCAGCAGAGTCTGAGCATTGGATGGTCCGGGATTGTGCCATGGCAAAAGGGCTAAGGCCCCCTGGTGTGAGTGTGTGTGAAAGGTGACATAACTTGCACTCCTGTTGGTCACAAGGGATCTCTTCCTGTGGGTATACAGAGGATTTCTGTCTCCAGGGTTGTCAGTATGGCCAGCACTAACTCCATTTAGATGAAATACACAACACGAAAGTGGGTCAAAACCTGGCTTGTTGTGATGCTGAGTCCTACCTGGGCAATGCTACCACTGCAGCTCTTGCTGGCGTCTGACATGCTCCTCAAAGTAGCTGACTTGGGAATCTATTTAGAAAGAGGTCTTGCCAGCCCATTGCCTCCTTTTCTGTGTGACGCACAGGTCCCGATTTATAACGGCAATAATGAACTCTAGGGCGTGCTCCGTTGTACTGTAATCTCACTTCTCAGGCTGCCAACAGCACAAAGCCAGAATGTGTGATTCTAGCACAATGATACATGCTGTTTGTTCCTCGCTGCTCCCTTCCTCTTCAGCTCGCATGGTGCAGATGAAGGAAGGTGCCAGGGGAGAGAGGAACGGCTCTTTTGAGTTACTATGCTACTCAATATACAATGTACCACTGTTATTTCAATGAACAGTGTAACTTATTCACAGGCCCTTGAAGGCTTGGGAGTTTTGGGGTGGGGAGGGTATCCTCTGCAAAGCTCAGTCTGGGTATGGTAACTTGAGTTCTCAGTTTCCTGACAGCAAGTCTCAGGCCTGAATGCTGCTGCTGTCCCTTTTGAGTTGGCTAAATTTGCTAAAGTATCGGGTGGGAGGTATATTAGTGCTGGGACCCCTTTTAACAAGTGCGTGTGTTAGAGAGACAGAGGCCTTGTTATCAGTGGTGGTCATTCTGAGGTGGAACTGCTCAGGTATGTAATTCATTTCAGCTCTAATTGTTGGGACTTCCACTGAAATTGGCCTCACTCTCCTCTTTAGCCAGCCCCCACATATCTTCTGAGGCCCTGCATCATGGTGATCTTTTTTGTGGCCAAGGAGAGTGTGGACATGTCTCCCCTGACAACTTGTCAGCAGTGCTCAGTGTGTCTGTTGGATCACAGTTCCAGTTCTTGCCTTCCCCGCCCCCACCCCCGCAACTGGGAAGCTCAAGACCTGACCTCAGATCATCCAGGTGACAGCACAGTGTGGAGCCACCAGACTGGCCACCTTGCCCTGCTGAGTGAATCTGAGGTAAGAGATTAACTAATCTCTGAGTCCCTTTTCTCCTTGGGAAAGTGTCTGAAGGCGGGGCTATTCCCTAGTGGTTCTGCTATTAGGAGTCAGGAGAATTATGTTCTCTTCTTGGTTGTGCTGCTGACTTGCTGTTTGAACTTGGACAACTCACTTAATTGCTCTGTGTCACTTTCTTTAAATTAGGGTTACCATACGTCCGGATTTTCCCAAACATGTCCAGCTTTTTGGGCCTCAAATTCCCGTCTGGGGGGAAATCCCCAAAAGCCGGACATGTCCGGGAAAATAGGGGGGGAGGGCCCGGTGGTGCTCGGCCGGGACCGCTGGGGCTGGGGCCGGCACGGTGCTCGGCAGGGGCTGGGCCGGGGGTGCGGGTGCTCGACCGGGGGCCGGCGCCCCAGGGCCCGAGCTGAGCCGGGCGGGAGACAGCGGGGCCAGAGCCTCTTGGCCTGGGCTGGCCGGCCGCCGGAGGGAGCCGCTCGGCCACGGGGGCCGGACTGGGCCGCGCCACACCCAGACCCAGCTTACCTGCTGCCTCCCTGTTTCAGGCTTCCCACGAACATTTGATTCGCGGGAAGCAGGGGAGGGGGAGGAGCAGGAGGCGGAGCGTTCAGGGGAAGGGGTGGAGTTGGGGCGGGGCCAGGGCCCCATGGAGTGTCCTCCTTTTTAAAAATTAAAATATGGTAATCCTATTTAAATGGATCGAACAATGCTGATTGTTGTTTGAGCATTTGCCATCTGCTCAGCCATAGAGGCAGACAGGTCCTTTGGGGAGGGCTTACATCCTAAAATCTCTACACTGTGGACATAGAAGCCAAGATTTGTAGTATCACTGTTTGCAACATATGCATGAATTTGCACATACAATATGTGCAATCACAATAACTGAGTGTGTAAAGGACCAGTCTCTGGTGATTTGCAGTGCAGCTAGCCCTAGTTGTACATACTATCATAGTAATAGTGAATACAAACGATGCACCTGAATACTTCTAAAAATCCAACTGCCCCAGATAGTCCAGAAGATAGGTAGTCTCAAAAGATAATCTACCTTTCAGTGGTGTTTTTGGACCTTTGTGATCCGTGAAGGACAAATGTTTCAAGGCTAGTTTTGTTTTTCCTTCCATATAATAATACTAATGGAAAAAAAATCAAGTCCCTAACTTGCTGTTTTGATACCACCTTACTGGGAATTGTGAATGCAGGCAGCACAAAATACTCTCCTGGCATCTGCGCTGCAGTTATTTTGAGTGGCTCCAAACAGAGGGGAATGTGTTTCTGTGGTAGTTTTCTCCAAAGAGAGAATTCTGCTGAAATGTCTTTTCTTTGGTGGCTGCAGAAAAGAAGCCTGTGTTTGAGGCCCCAGTTCTGTGCATCTGTTGGATCGGTTTAGGCCAGTTTTCCCCCCTTCTTTCCATTAGCAAACTAGATATAAAACAGAAGCCATTGGATAAATAGGAAAAATGTATAGCAGAGGAAGCCCTTGTGATTAGGGAGCTGTTAACCAGTTATTTCATGTCCGGCTTTCAGTGTATTTATAAAAATGATGCTATTCAGTGACACTTTGAATTACTATAAATGGCATCTGCTCTGTTGCTGCTGCTCTCACAGAAGTGAACTTGCTCTTTATTTTTAACATAGGCCCATTATGGCTCCCCCCTTTCCTCCCCGTTAATGTGGTAGTTTTGAAAGTTTCTTTAGAGAAACAGGTACAGCATGGGCAGTGGCTGAGCCAGCTTCCCCACACCCTATCCTGCTAATGTGCTTCAGCCCCATCCTGAAGGGGTGAGAGGGCAGTTCAATCTCTGGCCTTTCCGGTGCGACCACTGACTGCAATGTTGATTAGTGCCAGCTGTGAGGTTTGATGATGTGATGTGGCTGCTTGTCCACTAGGATCAGGACTGAGACCCAGCAAACTCATTTTATTGATCTCCAACAGCTGTCCTGTTACAACATGCATTTATACAGCCCCTGTCTAGATACTGCAGAAGCACACATGGTTTAGATCAAGAATAAATAACATCTTCCCAAACAGAGGGAGCAAAGACACCACCATCTCCTCCCCACTCCTGTGCTTGCTAAATTTAAAGGAAGAGATGAAGAAAATCCAGCCCATGGGCAAAATGCCAGGGATTCCAGAGCCTGCAGTTAGTGGAAAGCCTTGGACAAAAAGTTGAATCTTGTATTGTCTAAATGGGGCCAGGCTTAAGCCTGCATGTGTTTCCGTAGGCAAGAGAGCACCCTACATGGGCTCTGCTGAGCTCTCTTTACTGTTTGGGGGAAGAAAGCCAAAGCGTTCTGAGTATCTAGAGAGCATGGTAAGACAGGGGCAGTCTCGGAGGTAAGAGGGATCTATGCCATTTAAGAAAAAGCTAGGCTTTGTGGATAGGCAGCCTGTGTAAAGTGTGGCACACAGACCTTGTGTGTTCCTCTTTGTCTGCCCCACTTGGAAGTGATGAGTAGCATTCCACACTAGCTAAAGGTTCAGATGGCCTTCAAGGTTAATCCCAGGTAGTGTGTGTGTTTCAGTGAACTAGATACCAAACTGATGGGCACCTTAGATATCCATGCCTTTGTCATCTCAAAACTGAATGACTATAGTGAAGCGGTTCTCAAACTATGGGTCAGGACCCCAAAGTGGGTCACAACCCTGTTTTAATTGGGTTGCCGGGGCTGACTTAGACTTGCTGGGGCCAGAGGCTGAAGCCAAAGCCCAAGCCCCACTGTTTGAGGCTGAAGCCCTTTGGCTTTGCCCCTTCCCCTCCTCCCAGGGTGGCAGGGATTGGGCGGGCTCAGGCTTCAGTTCCCCATCCTAGGGTCATGTAGTAATTTTTGTTTTCAGAAGGGGGTTATAGTACAATGAGGTTTGAGAACCCCTGCTGCAGTGACATGTAGCAATGACTTGAAATCAACACCAACCTAGGCTGTAATCTAGAGATGAATGTCTCAATATTCCATTCCAAATGCAAGGGGTCATGCAGTCCCCTCTGTGCCTGCTGATCTCCCGATGTGTCACGCTGCACATGTTCCTATATTTAAAGTCCCCTCCACCTGAGATGAAAACTACAGTAGGACATTCTGATTTCCCGTTTTACTCAACACCATCATGGACTAACATGTGCACTCTAACCTGCAAAATCTCAGTTGTCCTCCCAAAGGAACTGGCCCTACTTCTATGATGAGATCACTTACATCTAGACTGTACCAAACACTAGACAGCACATTGTAAGGAACAATGCTGTGTTGGCCACAGGGAGATGGACTACATTAGCTGGTGGACCTTTTCCATTTCTAGCTTCCATGATTCTGAGACCCCCAGTGTGTTCTGGAACATGTCACGTTGGGAGTGTTTAGTTTATTCTTGGTAGCCTTCCAGTTTGTGTCTCAAGAGGATCCTTCATAATATTTATATTTGTCTAACTAGAATGAAGAAACTAATTGCTGTGTGTAAAGCATTGGGTAAATGTATAGCACAAAGTACTGAGTTTTTAATCATAATAACATGGTTGAACATTGCTAATAGGCCCTTTACTAGCCTGCAAATTTTATAACCTACTTAGCTCTCTTGGCAGAGATTTAGTAGCAGATGCTGTAGTGGGGGTCTCTCTATTACTCAGACATTGTTGTTTTAACAAAATATTCTACAGTATATTTGCTAGTGCATTATGAAGTATAGTCATGAATAACTCCTTTTTAATCTCAGCTATACCTTACCTCCAGTGTGGCTGAGAGCAGAATTTAGCCGTCAAGTAGTGTGGACCAGTTGGGAAAATTGCTCTGCTTGTCCAGGCCTCCATTTCCTCATCTGTAAAATGGGGAGACTGGTACAGAAACCACCTGTATAAATTGCTTTGAGATTATAATTTCCAAAAGAAACCATCAATTTTGCACGGCAGTATCCTTGCTCCCTCGTCATCTTTGTTGCTTACTTGCTAACTCACTCTATTTGGTAACTTTGCAACAGGTCCTGCAGTCATGGGTGGGAATTACAAAGGTTCAACTGTAGAGATCCTTCCACTGCGTTAATTCTCTCACATGGACTGAGTAACCAGCAGGCACCTCCTGGTGTCCTTGTGAGGTAATGCTCAAACACAAGGAAGGGGAAGGTGCTGAGGAAGGAAGATAAAATAAAAATGAAGACTGTATTTTGTTCAGCATCCTGCATCAAGTCCAGCATGGCTGTATTTGAATCCCGCTGATGGAATGTCCTGACATCATGTTTATTTCCACCACAGTCCTGAAATGTAAACAGGACATCTTTGGATGCTAATCCAAGGGACAGGAAATGACTGGGAATCCTGAACTCTTGGGCCATTGGTAAGACACAAGGAAGTGAATTTGAAGGGAGGACTGGCACAAAACCCTCTGCAAGTTTGCAGATGACACTAAACTGGGAGAAGTGGCAGATACGCTGAAGGGTAGGGATAGAATACAGAGGGACCTAGACAAATTAGAGGATTGGGCCAAAAGAAATCTGATGAGCTTCAACAAGGACAAGTGCAGAGTCCTGCACTTAGGAAGGAAGAATCCCATGCACTGCTACAGACTAGGGACCAAATGGCTAGGCAGCAGTTCTGCAGAAAAGGACCTAGGGGTTGCAGTGGACGAGAAGCTGTATAAAGAGTCTATAGTGTGCCCTTGTTGCCAAGAAGGCTAATGGCATTTTGGGCTGTATAAGTAGGGGCATTGCCAGCAGATCGAGGAACGTGATTCCCCTCTATTCGGCATTGGTGAGGCCTCATATGGAGTACTGTGTCCAGTTTTGGGCCCCACGCTACAAGGAGGATGTGGAAAAATTGGAAAGAGTCCAGCGGAGGGCAACAAAAACTATTAGGGGGCTGGAGCACATGACTTATGAGGAGAGGCTGAGGGAACTGGGATTGTTTCTTCTGTAGAAGAGAAGAAGGAGGGGGGGATTTGATAGCTGCTTTCAACTACCTAAAAGGGGGTTCCAAAGAGGATGGATCTAGACTGTTCTTAATGGTACCAGATGACAGAACAAGGAGTAATGGTCTCAAGTTGCATGGGGGAGGTTTAGGTTGTATATTAGAAAAAAACTTTTTCACTAGGAGGGTGGTGAAGCACTGGAATGGGTTACCTAGGGAGGTGGTGGAATCTTCTTTCTTAGGTTTTTAAGGTCAGGCTTGATGAAGCCCTGGCTGGGATGATTTAGTTGGGGATTGGTCCTGCTTTGAGCAGGGGATTGGACTAGATGACCTCCTGAGGTCCCTTTCAACCTTGATATTCTATGAAAATCCTGTGGTGTGCTGGAGCGTGGATGGAGATGTCTGTGTGTATGCAGGATATCTGAGGTGTGTGCAGCAGGCAGAGCAATGGTCTAGGGCAATTGCATCTGGCCAGGTGCACCTCCATAAACAGAGAAATCCTGCATATGAGCAGAAATCCTGCTTTGTGGAAATAGTGTTGGAGTGCTCTAAATTCAGTTTATGGGAGGTAAGTGGAGAGAGCATTTATAAGAATAAATATAACTTCATAAATTTATACAGAATCAATAGCATCTCTTTTCATTATAGGGCCTATGTTTCCCTATAGGTGCTGCAGAGGGGAGCAATGTTGGTGATGCTACACACCACTTTCATGCACAAGTGCTCAGGCCAGTCCTGATAGGCCGGGATATGTGGCTGGCTGGAGGTAGCACAGCCAAGGATCAACTGGTCTAGATGACCTGCTGCACTAGAAAATCCACCCTGCTCTCAGGAGAGAGCCCCAGATAACATCATGCTCTTCCTTGTTAACTTCCAGTCAACAGCTTCTACTACCTCAACGGGAGAGTAGAGGCAGCATGGAGCATCAGTGGTAGGATGGCTCTGAGCTGGGAAAAGGAGACTGCAGGAATACAAAGGAGATGGCACTCAGTACAGAGTAGGAGATTCATGTTGTTGGAGACAGGACTCCACGTGGGCTCTGCCTGGTTAGAAAACTTTGGTTCTTCAGAGTGCCAGCTGCTAATCCTTCCTCTGTAGTATCCCTTCTCGTAGAGAAGAGAGGACTGTGTTGTAATGAATATAAAGGGGATCCTTTATTAAGAATGCTAGTTCACCCGTGTCTCTAGCTCCCAGACTGACTGGCTGCTCCCTCATGTCACCACATAATGTCTTCTAAGTACTGCTTTGGACCTTAGTTATGGAAGGGACTGTATGCTGCATACAGAGAGAGAGTTAAATTTTCTGTGCCCTTAACCTTGCCTGTTTAATACTAACTTGCCCTCCTTCTGTGGATTATGTGCACAGAAAGGGATGACCTGACTCTGTATGTATTGCTGATTTTTAAATGAATAATCCAATACTAGCTGTTTCTGATTTCCTGTGTTAGCACATGGTTAACATGCACTGGATTGTGCCTCTCTGCAGTGCTGCATGGGTTGGGTTTCCATCCATATCTGAAATTGGAAATTAATTACTTAGAATTATTTATTAAAGGTGAAACTGGCCCAGTTTCTTGTTATCTGCCAAGCCCTGAGGGCTGAGTTGCATTCTTTATATTGCTTCAGGTGTTAGTGATTTCATCAATGCAAGAAAGGCAAAGTTCCAGATTCCTCCTCTCTTGGCAGCTAAGAGAGAAGTGACTTTTAAATAATTTTGAAAACAAAATATTGTTTAAGGTACCAAATTGGAATGGGAACTTGTTGGACAGGCTTAAATGACAATTAAATGAAGCTATTTGGTTCGCACTTACATTTTAAAAGTTGGGTAAGATAAATATTGAAGGCTTTGATCCTGTGATTGAATCAACTATTGCTGACCTCTGCACTCATGTGCAGTACCACTGAAGTTACAGAGGAACAGGGGCTTATGCTAGCAGATGCAACTGCAGGATCAAAGCATAGGAATATAATTTATTTGGAATTTCTCCCAAGCCCTAAAAATCTTCAAGAGGAAAGTGATACATGGGAAGGCTGGAGCTTCACTTACACTTAGGTTTTCATGTGGGTTTTGCTTACATCTAACTCCGGGGGTGTTCTTTAGATGGGTTTTCTGCTCCATAGGGTACTTGAGGCTACGGCACAAGATTGCAAGTCAGAAGATACGAGTACTATCTTGGGCTCTGCCACTGACATGGTATATGGCCTTGAGTAAGGCACTTAGGCTCTGTGCCTGTTAAATAGGGGATAATATTTTTGTACCTCACAGGTTTGTTGTGAATCATAGTTCATTGCTTTGTTGAGTTTGATTCAGATCTTTGGATAGAAGGTGCTATCCAAGTGCGAAGTGTTATAACACACAAACTAGCAGTCTCCAGTATAGGTCAGTGAAGCTGAGGGTTAGAGTTAACATTTTCACTGTCCAATTCTCTATACTGCTGGGCAAGACTTGAGCTCAATTTATTTGGCTTTAACAAAGAGAAGGTTAAGGGGTGACTTATCAGTCTGTAAGTACCCACGTGGAGAACAGACATTTGATGGTAGAGGGCTCTTCAATCTACACACAGGTATAACAAGATCCAGTGTCAGTGACTGGAAGCTGAAGCTTGACAAATTCAGACTGGAAATAAGGCCTATGTTTTTAACATTGAAGGTGTATATCCGTGTCTTTTCATACCAGCATTCCATCCAGTGTGAATTAGCACAGAATGCTTTGGCTGATTGCTTAGGTAGAAGAGCACTCAACACCCATGGAAGAGGGTTACTTCTCTTGTCTACATTGGCGTTTCTCTTCATATCGCCCACTGTTTCCCTGCTACCAGTGCTGCTCCACTAGCTAGGAGGCGGTTAGGCAACATGGTAAAACGCCAGCACCCTGTACTAGTATTTCCACCATTGCCATCACCAATGGTGGGACTGCAAAGGTGAGAAATTGTAGATAAGAGAGACTAGTTATTCACGTAGGACCAGATTTTTTTTTCAAGTGCTCAGCACCTGCAAATGAGGCATCCACATTGTGAAGCTGCTGGCCAGTTTTTCAAAAGAGCTCATACTTATCACTAGAGCTGGCTGAAATTTTTCATTTTAATTTTTCAATCAAAAATGGCCTCCTTCCAAAACTGTGAACACTTGCAGAAAGTTTCCAGTTTTCCAAAGTTTTCTGCTGTTTCATAAAATCTAAACTTCAAATTTTTGAGGCTTGTGTTCCCCTCCTCTCTTCCTCCCCCTACCCCCCGAATGCAGTAAAATGAATGATGCCCAGAAGTGGAGTTTTTCCCACATTCTTTTTGTTGTTGATGTCCCTCTGAAGCTTTCTATTGCAGTGGAAAAAAGCAGTAGAAAGAGAGAAATTAATTTATCCCTAGACACGCACAAAGCTTCCTATTTCAGAACAAAAATATACTTTGGAACTTTTTTGCAAGGGTGTGTGTGTGTATTAACATTTCTACCCACCATGTTCAGCTCTTCTGAAAATCTGTTCCTTGCTTTAGTTCCTTGATGGGAGCTGGACTTTTTGTGAAAACTTGGCCCTGATTGTGAGTGCCAAGCTGTTTGGTTCAAGACACTCTCAAAGTTAGATATTTAGAGTCAGATTTTCCAAACAGTCATACAAAGGTGGTAGAGTATACGTGTGAGCCTGCACTTGTAAGGTGGCAGTAGCGAGGGTGGGTGGCGGTACTGATCAATAAGATAAATGCAATTTTTAAAAAAAAAGATTTCCTGGTTGAAATTTTCATACATAGTAATATGATCCATTTGTGTCATGTGATTGGGCACAATGCATATAAAATTGACAAGCATGTTCCTCTGAATTAGGCCCCACTTTGCAAGAATTCCCTGAAGGGCCAAGCATAACGCAGAGTCCAAGCTATCCCTTACCCACCTTAAAGGTGCCTGAAAAGGTGTATTTGGAACTGATGGATCTGAGGCATGTTGTGCCAAATTTTTCTTTGCAGAGACCTAACTCCATCTGGCCATGAGAGCTCTGACGTGGATTGTGTAGGCTCAGCTTCTGCACACCAGAGGCCTGACCCTGAGATAATATCTCTTTTCACTGGGGTGAAACTTGTGCACAGAACCTCCTAGGAACAACCCAGATGGGAAATGCTCTGAAAAACTCCAGTGCGCTAGCAGCATAGTGGGGCCTGGTCTGAGAAGAGAGAATGCTGTGGCTCTCCATGGCATACCCTGACAGAGCCCATACCCCTACTGGGGACATCGCACTTGTTTGGGAGTGGGTTGGGATCACCGACTATGGTGGTTCTTTCTTGCCTTTAGCTGCTAAGACTTGATGAAAATCAGGTTCTATAGACTGGAAGCATGGATGCTGATTTCTGAGACAATTTGAAAGAGAGAGCTCTCCCCAGAGACCCCATCCCAGGTTTTCTCTAGAGGTTGTGCAGGGGAGAGTAGGAGAACAATGTGTCAGTGCTGTGTTGTGTGTCCAGCCAGTAAGAGTGGCCTCAGTGGAGTGGAGAGCATATTTGATTTGAGCTCCTACTAACCTGGGAGCAACCTTATCTGCAACATTGATATGGGTGTTAATAGAGCCTCCCGCAGGTCTGGTTTAGAGGGAGGGGCTGTGGGTTTCCTTTGTGTTGGGGGTGGTTGGGGGGGGGTGGGGAGGGGAGAAGTCACCTGGGAGGAGACTGAGACCGGAAAGAAGAGGGGAAAAGAGTATGAAAAGGAAGATCAACTTCTCATTACTGGAAAGTTGGCACTTGTTGGTGTTCTGGTCTCTGAAGCCAGGTTTCTGTGGAGACAATCTCCAGTACATAAACTGTCAGATGTTTTGGGAGCTGCATGCCGTCGAGCAGGAAATTGTTCACATTCTTTATCTTCCACATAGCAGGCTCCGGAAAAGCCCTGCCAAACGTACTGCTCCCAGACCTCAGGGACCAGGGCTTGAACTCTGGGAAAGGCTGGGGTACCTCCTTTGGCTTCTCACAGGGTTTTGCTCACCAGAATTGCGTTCATCTGCTTTCCAAGCATTTGTCCTGAAAAGCTTCCTAAGGGAAAAGACTGGGTGACACTTGATTGGCTCTCCTAGTGCTTCTAAGGCCTCATCCTGCTCCCAGTGACATAGGTGGTTGAGCCACCCATTGACTTAACAGAAGCAGGAACAGTGATGAGCAGAAATGGGTCAGAATCAACAGGCTGCATCTGAAACCCCCTGAAGTTTGGGGAAAAATCAGATCTGGATCTGAATCTTGCAGTTTGGGCTCATCTCCAATACCAGGGATCTCTTTGCAGCTAGTGGGACCAATGGGAGTAAATGAATGCTAGACTGCTGAATGGAGTCCATCTCAAGTGCTGCCTGGCTTACCTGGTATGTCCTCTCACGTCTTCTGAGGGAGCATCAGATCTTCAGAACAGGCCTGTGTATTCTTTCACCATCACACCAGAGCTGACGTGGGAACCAGCAGTTGAGGGGTTAAACTTATTGTACTGAGTTGCAATAAGGCTGGTGTTGCTGTTGCAGAGATACAGCTTTACAAAGACTCCTGGATACTGTATATTTGGGAGGTGCCGGGGTTGGAAATATTCATATGAATGAGATTAAGGTTTAGTACCCATGAGGTTTCCTTTAACTCTGGAAGGGCTCCTAAAGCTGCAGTTTCCCCAGGAGTTTTTAGTGCTCAGTGTTTCATGTAGTTTAATGAGTAGGCTTGGGAAGGGAGTGGGGCAGCGCCTGCACCCAGCGGGCTGTGTAAGTAACAGCTTGTGCAGTCTAACCTTCTGCAAACAAGAAATTGGAGGAGTTGGTGTTTTGTTGCTTCCAGACATGCTCCATAAAAATTCTCTGGGCATGCTAGCAGGGAGGCTGGCTTATAAACAGCTCAGTACTGCCACATTTGGACTGACCTGGTTTATTTTAGATAAATATTTTAAAAACACCCTTTTAATGCCTTGATCTCTAGTTCTGCACCCCATCCTCTTCCTCCACTGATCCTCACAACTACAGGCCCAAACATAGTCACCCCAGCCTATACCCCATCTAGATCTGTACCAAGTAAGCATCTCTAACCACTCATACATGAACATACACACATGCCTCTGTCCACATGCTCACAGGCAAGCCAAAGAGACCCCAATACATGCCCACAAGGAAGGTTTGCCCTCTCTTTGACAGATCCATATGCCCATGGTTGGGCATATGCACCCACCTCCATCCAGCTCAGGTACACTGTGCTGTCATTTTCAAGATAAAATGAACAGTGCTTTATTCAAACAGCCCCTGAAGAAGCTATCAAAAGAACAGTTAAAAATTGACTTGACCTTAAAGTTGTTTACTGTGTAGTTGTCCCAGGAAGGTATTTCATAATGACACACTGTGCAAATGGGACAGATGACTGCAACCCTTCCAGTCCTAGAATCTATGAATCTATAAACCCTCTGACTGTCATAGCCTCCCTTCTCTTGGCTGACCAGACCCACACAGGCTTTTGTCTATACATCCTTCTCTCAATGTGTGATTCCCATTTATGCTGATATTGTGCCCCTCACTCCTGACTTGCAGCCCCTCCCAGCCCTGGAATACAAAAATTGGGCTAAATTCATCTCTGATGCAGTTTACTTAGTGGTGTTACCCCAGGGATTACTCTGGACTGATGGCTCCTCCTTGCGGATATCTGATTCCTCCTTCCGATCTAAATGCATGGCACATGTCTTTGACGTTCCCTTCTGTAACATAAACATATGCGCACGCGCACACACATGTTGCTATAATATACAGAAATTCAAAACACTCCACTGCACAGACTTTTACCCCAGGGGACAGAATGAGAGAACAAACACATAGCAGATGTTAGTGGTGTTGCTCAGTGCGCTACAAGAAGGTGCTCTGACGCCACAGTGATGAGCGCCGTATCAGAACCTTTTTGGAATAGACACTTAGTGCCACACACAGGGCACGTTTCATTCTCTCCCCCACCCTATACCAAATCCAGCCTTTGTAGACTGGCTGTTTGCTTGAGGAGGGAGTTGATTTGTGCTGCTTCACACCATCCCATCCTCCTCCTCTTTCTCTGCCAGCTGCTCAGGATTCGTTTATCGACTTCTGAATGAAGGGTGTGTACTGGCTAATCTCTCTGCCAGAGGTTCCAAGAATTGGCTCACCATGGCTTTTGTCTCTTAAAGAGACGCTGTCGGTTCCTTTTTATTAAGCCAGGGTTTGTTGGGGTTTTCTTGTTTTTACTATGCAATGTTTGCAAACCCTTTTTAGGAGTTTGCGAAGGAAGCATCGTTCCCTGAGAATTTCCAGGAGGCTGAAGGCAATTTTCTCTTTCCTCCCCCTCTTCCCCCCACCCCCCGGGCCTGTCCTCTCCAACCTTTTTCTCCATGTACTTTGTGCATTCGCCTCTAACACTAGTTGAACTAACATGGACACATAACTGCTTCTGCCACGCAAATGTGGATGTTACTAGCGATGGACCCTAGCTGCAAAACTTGGGTTATAACTAAAACTTCTCAATAGAGAAGAAAATGTAGGAATAGAGCGTGGGAATGGGGCCAGAGCTGCATGAAACTTGGTGGTCTCGGTATGTTTGAAGCCATAAAAGGTAGGTGTACACTGCAGTTTGGAGCCTGACAGCCTGAAGAGAGACTTGTGTTAGCTCGGCTCGAGCTAGGGCCCTAGAAATAGCAGTGTGGACGTTGTGGCTCTGGTGGAGACTCAGGCTAGCCACCCAAGCTCAGACACGGGGTGTCGGGTAGGTTTGAGAGCCCAGGCTGCTGCCCAAGCCTCCGCATCCACACTGCTATTTTTAGTGCACTAGCTCAAGCCCCACTAGTATGAGTCTGTCCACCTGAGCTGCGAGGCTGACGCCCAGCTGCAGTGTAGACATACCCTTATAGGCCTGCTTTCTGTGGGGCTCACGTCTTGCTTCCATTTCAGGTTTGAATGGATGAGAAACTTTGACAAAACTGCTGAATTCACCAGAGTTTCACCAGCACCCGCCTGCGGCCCAGATAACCTGCATCAGGGCTCTCCTTCAGCTAGGTTCCACCCCAGATATGAGTGTGTTAAGTCATCTTTGCAGCACTGTACAGATCCCTGCCCTGGATCTGCTGAGGAGAATCTCCCCTGGACTGAGGGGTGCTGTGGACAGGGCAGCTCGGGGGGGGTGGCACACACATTCTTCTGTGGCCCTCTCTGCACTGGAGAACCCCATATAGGGGTAGGAGATGAGAATTGGTTCCCAGAGCCAGCATCCTGGGGGAAGTCTTGGGCCTGTAGCTCCAATGGGACACTGCTATTAGGAACCTGGGGAGAGCCAGAGTTGGCATGACAGCACAGGGTCTCAACACAGATTTCCATGGCTGCCTCTTGTGGGTTCCCCTGAGATCTTCAGGGTTTGGGGCTTGTTCTTCCACCCCCCCCCAATGACGTTGGTAAATCTCTTCTTGACGATTTGAGTAGCGATTTCTGCCACTCCCTGTCCTCAAGAGTCCTTCCTTGAGTGGGTGCAGGCCAAGGCAAGAAATCCAGCCCTGTATATTCTTAATGGAGCAGATGGAGGTAGCTGCATTGTGTTGGGGCAGCTAAAATTTGCCTCTGGCTCCTGAGCGTAGGTGTTGACTTTTTGTTTTGCTGGTAAGTGCCCCACACCGGCTCCTCCCGCTCCCCTAAGACTACCTTCCCTGAGCACCTCCCCCTCACTCCTTTTTGCCTCCTCCTGCCTTAAGGGTGGGGAGGAGGAAGAGGAGCCAGTGGCAGGGCAGCCCCACTCAACAGCTGATCAGTGGGGCAGCCACTGAAGAGCTGCTGGAAGCTTAGGGCCAGACGCTGAACAGCTGATGGTAGCCCCAGGGCCACCAGATCAGCAGCCACGGCCAACCCCGTAGGTGTTGAGCACCCCCTATTTTTCCCTCTGTGGGTGCTTGAGCCCCTGAGCACCCACAGACTCGGCACCTATGCTCCTGAGCTTTTTTGCTGTTGCTTTTGGTTTTGTCTTGAGGGGGTGTAAGGAATTGCAGGGTTCCCTCTGGCAATGGGGGGCAAGAGGGAGGAGTCTGCTCCTTTGTTTTAACGAGGGAAAGCTAAGTGGGGTTGAGTGTTTTATTGTTTGTAAATGGGGAGGGCTGGCTTGTGCTTTATAGTCCAGGAAACCTGCATGAAAGGTTTGCTTGTTTGTCTTTGCCTTTGAACTGCACTGCCTTTTTTTTCTTTCCCCAGCATGTAAACATTTACAGTGTGGGAGCACCTGTCACTGTAAATCGGGAACATGCAGCTCACTCAGACAAAAAAGCTGCTCGTTTGGCAGATCTTTCAGTGTTTGGGTTTGAGGTTTCTTAAAGGGATGCTATCAACCTACCTTTAAATGCATGTATCTACTCACGGATATGTGTAACTGACGCCTTGGGAGCTTTGCTGAC
Source organism: Trachemys scripta elegans (assembly GCF_013100865.1). NCBI lineage: Eukaryota > Metazoa > Chordata > Testudines > Emydidae > Trachemys > Trachemys scripta. The sequence continues at coordinate 57,020,745 of NC_048300.1, read as the reverse complement.
CAACCCTCTTCATTTTCCACACAAGCACACTATTTTCTTGTTGGTCTGCTGGCGAGCATGCCAGATTGTGAATGCGGATATGTTCTAGGATTGCGGATGTCTAGCTCTGGAGCTGGTTGGTTGTGGTAGGCTTGCTCGTAAATGTGGCCTGCAGACACTGGTCTGTTTTTGTAGGGTTGCTGATGCATATCAGACTTTGGCCTTGTAGAGCTGCTTGCAATTACTGGTTTGTTTGTGTAGGGCTTGCTTGAGGAGCGCTAGGCTGGTAGCTTGGATTTCATTTTCCAGTCCCTGGGGCTTTTTGGGAGGAGGGGGCGAAATCCATGTATAGAGTGAGATATAAGAGGGAGAGTGCATGAGAGAGCTTTTTAAAACTAGCTAAATGAGTGATACCCATAGAACACGAACAGACCCCAAGAGGTCCTGCAGTTAATGGGGAGAAAACCTGAGTGTCTTAAATTGCTTCCCACTTCCCCTTGACATGTTCTTTCCCCTCTCTGAAGTGAGCACTGCTCAGGTAGCACAGCATAAAACATCCTCTCCTGGAAGGCTTTGGGATAGGGAAACGTGTGTGAAAATGGTAGAGCTGTCGTTCCTGTCCCTACACACAGTCCCTCGCTCAGATAAGGCTGAAGATTATTGCAGTGTGGGGAGGGCATAGTGAAAACCCTGATTTGGTGGGGTGAGAAGGCCTGAACCCATCTGGTGATTGGCTGAGTTACAGAAGCACCGTTTGCTTTTCAGTAGTTTGGCTTGCTTTGCTCTCCTGATTGAGGTAAGCGGATTGCATTGCCATTTGCAAAGGGCTGAAAAATCAGTGACTTGGAGAGAGACTCTACAATGAGACTTCTCTTGGGGCTAGTGTAGTTGGAGCCTTCTAACGGTATGTCTGCACAGCAAAACCTGGACATGGGCTAGCCTACCTGAGTTAGCTCGAATGCAGCTAGTGTGGGTAACAATACTACTGAACGGTTTCAGAGTAGCAGCCGTGTTAGTCTGTATCCGCAAAAAGAACAGGAGTACTTGTGGCACCTTAGAGACTAACAAATTTATTAGAGCATAAGCTTTCGTGGACTACAGCCCACTTCTTCGGATGCATATACTACTGAAGACAGTGCAGTGTGAGTGGTACAAACTCGTCATGGACCTTGGCTATGTACTCTGCTTGCTAGCCTGCTCTGAAGCCCACACTATGCCGTCTTCACTGCTATTGTGACCCCTGCTAGCTGGATTCAAACTAGCATGGATAGGCCGGCCAGTGGCCAGCTTTTGCTATGTAGACATACCCTGACACGCAGGGCTTCATTCTTCTCTCACATCAGTTGCCCAGCAACTTAAATGGAGTTACTCAAGACTAAGGTTGAGAAGTTTTATTGAGAGCATCCATTCTAGCAAAGAGAGCTACATGGCATTGACTAAACATACCCAGTATCTTCTGCCCCAGCATGAGAGACTCCCCTTAGTTGGGTCTCCCTTTCATTGAGTTCTGCTAAATTAAGGCAAAGGATATCGTTTTAGGGCCAACAAAGAGCAAGCATTTTATGTAGACATAGCTAATTCTTAACAGAGCCCTTCTCTGAACAGGAGAAAAAGCTGCTATCCCCTCTGCTTAGTCTCAGTACTAGTTGCTTTTGTCTTGCTGCTTTTCCTTTTGGGGTGGAGAAATGGCTTGGACTGGAAAAGACCTGCCAGTTTAGGAGGGGATTGGTGCCCCAGCCTGTGCTGTGATTTGTGTATAACTAGGATAGATTCTGCAGGTTCAGGGTGGTGGTGGTGGGATCTCTGCTTAGGTTGTTGCAGTGTGTGCTCAGGAATACAGGGAATACTTTCATCCTTGTAAAAGCATTTCCCACCCTCTTTGTGGGATAAAGAAATTGGGCCCAAATGCCTGGTACAATCGAAGGCCATATACCAGAAATAAATGGCTTGGTAAGCTTTTTTGTCCCAGGAGGCATCTACATCTGTCAGGCTTAGTGGGAGTCTCATGTACCTGTGGAGAGGTGAATGTGTAGAGGAAGCCTTTGCTGGTCTACTCATCTGAGCGCCAAATGCTAGACATATTACAACCTGCAACTCATTTCATCCTGAAATTACTGCCTTTGAACTGCGAACCACATTTGTTGAGCAACATCTCCCAGATCTATTTTGGGAGATGAGGAGAAACTATAGGTTCTTTGCCGACCCCTCCTCCATCACCAGAACCTATAGAGCGTCTTTTTTCTGGGATCCCTGGCCATGGCAGGAAAACATTCCCTCTCCACAGGACCTAGCATTGAAGACCTCTGGTCTCTGATAAGAAATGGAGATCAATTCCCTCTGAGGTCATCTCAGCCTAAATATTTGAAGATCTTGCAAAAGCATGAGGTCATTTCCTGGTTTGAGCCACAGGCTGGTTGATCCACTCGCATTGCCACCACACCGAAGCCCTTCCACAACACAAGCTCTGCTAGAATATCCCCACAGAGGATATCGGCCTTCCAGCCAGAAAGTTGATCTTCCCATATTGCCCTTTGCTCCAGTCCCCGTGATAAATGGCTTCCTTGGGTTCAAATATTTAGTAACTTAAACTCGAGCCTCAGTCCTTAGATACTTTTTCTAACTCAGAGAAACACTTTCCTGGGGCCGGAGTGGTCATTTAGGAAGGCTGAGAGATCTCATTTCCAAGGTGCTGTCAGGGTTGCTTTCTCTGATTTTTAAATGGAAGTATCAAAGCTCCATCTCTCCGAGGGGCCAATCTCAATACTTGTACACATTATTCTTGTTTAACTAGGGCTCTGTTATGTCACCCTCACTTTTACACAGCAGTTGCTTGGACTAATATGGGGATCACCCCTTGTGAGGACTCTTCCCACAGGGTGACTGCTGGGAAGCAAGTGGTAGGGTGTTGGGGTACATTAGCAATCAGAGTAGAGGTGGGGGAACTCCTTAGTTGTGGGAATATGCTGTACTATATCTGTCTATTCATGAAATACTCTCTGGGGATTAGGGTGAGTCAGTGCTGTCATCAGGAGGCTCTGCAGGAGATAAATCGCTTTTCTCTAGAGTAGGACCTTTCAGGAGTGCAGGAAATCATTGTCCATGATATAATCTCTGATCCCATTTTTGAAATCTCAGCATGAACAGGATATCCCAGCTGTCTTAGCACTCCTTTCAGAGGAGCCTTTTCTTCTGAGTCAGTTTTCCTGCTGAGAAAAACATTTTAAAAAATCCATTCAGACAATGAATTTAAACCACCTGATCTGGCAGGTTAATTCTGTTGGGGTGACCTCACTGGAGTCCAATATGGTTAAATAGCGGTAGTAGTTTGAACCCAGAGCTCTGAGTTTTTCCTGCTGATAGTCATGTGGTTAGATCACATGCATGTGAGCTGTATTTATTGAGAACAGGCTCTGGACAGCACAAGCAATTGGAGACTTTCAGCTTCTGGAAGAGGTCACCCACAAGAGCAGCTCACTGGTGGATCAGTGTTTGCATAAGCCACAGTCTAGTTTCCCCACTTTGTAGGTGTTTGGAAGTAGAGACATATCTCAGTGGTCAACTTCTCCATTGTAAGCAGTGGAGCCCAGGAGGAGTAGACTTCTTTTTTTATGACACACACTTCTATGACAGAAGCAGCACATAGGGACTGGGTGGGATGGGGGAAGAGAGCCTTTCCACCTCTGTTCCTGGACTGTAGTCAAACAAGCAACCAAAGGTTGTTATGATCGAGTGGCTGACTGGAAGTTCATGTAAAGTATGTTGGTGATCTGTCTAGGTTTGCCATCTATTCTGATACACATGGGAATTGATTTGTTAGCTGTGCTAAGAGCCTGCATCTCCAACTGACTTCACCTGACTTGTTGGCACTCAGCAACCCCGAAAATCAGCCCCAATGTCTCTTTCAGTTGGCTCCCAGCGTGGTTAAACTTATTTAAGATGTTACATGGTGGCATAGTGCAATAACCTAACAGTGCAAATCTTGTGTTGCAGGTTAGGTTTTCTACTGCCTGACCAGTAAAAGTCAGTGACAGCCTTATCTCTCTTTTGTAGCATGCAGGGAGTGGTCTTGTATCACACATTCCACTCCCATCATTGACCCTACTTAGCAGAGTCTGCAGAAAAGCCAAGAAATGAACAGGCCATAAAGACAGAGCTGCTCTCTTACACCTCCATGCGGTGGGCCAGCTTTGTTCACATCTACATTGGTGCCAACCTGCCATAATGTTGCTGCCAGTTCTGGGGGGGGGCAGAGGGGAAGCTTGCCCTGCTGCTATCTGAGCTGTACTTGTCCTGTACATGAACACACAGCTTCAGTAGCACTCTAGCAAACTCTACATGGACTTGTGAAGAATGCGGCAAAAGAAGCTGTTTTAGGTGATGACTTGGATACAGACATATGAAGCCTGGCAGACCATTTCCTGCTGTACAAAAGCAGAGGGAAAGGTGAGGTGATCCCATGTTGCAAAGCCAGGAGATGATGCAGAAAAGTTGTTTGCAGCACTAAAAGGAAACGAGGAGATGGCAATAGAGCTTCAAATAGAATATAACAGAAGGACCAGGAGAGGAAAATTACCGGAGGGTTATTCTTACCACAGGATGTTTCCACATCTAACAGTGGGCAGGGTGCTGCATTAGTTGCATGAAGCAGCTCATCTTCTGAAGTCCTAATGGAACATTATGGAAATGAACATGCCTGGATCAGCTGGCCGATAAACAATTTGTGTGTGGCAGAAGTGAGGGGACTGGAAATAAACTCTCTTGATATCTGACTGGTGCCATGTTTGAATCTCTTAACTTGCTAAACTCTTTCTGCCAAATGCTATCAAAAGCCTGTTTGACATCTATAAAGTTGTTGTAACAGGTTTGGTTGTGATCTATGTACTTTCTGATGTCTCATCACAAATAACTGATCTATTGAACTTCATTCTGGTCTAAATCTGGCCTGTTTCTCTACAAGCACTGCTTCTGCATATGTCTTAATTCTTCTCTGCAACGTCTTAATGAATGCTTTTCCCAGCAGATTCAATAAGCGGATTCCTCTGTAATTCTTGCACTCATTCTTATCCCCTTTTTTTATGGATCAGTACTATTATCGCTTTCCCGCACTCACTTAACACTTGTTTGTAAATCTTGTTGACTAGCTTATGGATCCCCTTTACCACATCTTCCTTGCAGCAGCTTTGCGGTTAGGGTGCCACTTTCCAGTACCTTTTTCTTTTTCAAACTTTCTGGAGAGATCTTTTTTTCTAAGAATTCTGGCATCTGCCCTCCCTTGTTTGTACTGGGAAGTTTCTCCAGGATCACTTCATCTACTGTGTTCTTCACATTGTACAACTCTTCAAAATATTCTTTCAATCACTTATTCTTTGTTCAAGCTGATGGATGACCTCTACAGCAAGTCAATAAGTGCAGTGAGAGTAGACAAGAAGCTGACGGAATGGTTCCAGATGACCATATGAAAGCGATGATGCATGCTATCGCCAGATTTGTTCAGCTCGGTAATGGCTGAAATGGCTGTAGCACTGGGAGATAAAGAGAGGAGTCATGTTATGTGATAGGACAGTGCATAACCTTATATTCACAGATTATAGTGACCTCACAGCATTGACCAAGCAGGATTTATGGAGGATAACTGGCAAGATAGACTGGGAAAGCAGGAAATTCTGATTGAAGATCAGTATAGAGAAGACAAAATATGGCAATTTGAAGACCAGAGAAAGGAAAAGATCAAACAGACACAGAGCTAGAGTAATTGGGAAAATGTTGTGTACCTTGGAGATTAGTATCAAAGAATGGGAATTGTGAAGGTGGCATAAAAAGAAAAATTGGACACTGCTCTGCATGATCTGGAAGGCTAAAGATATCCTGATCATGCTGATACTGCTGTGTGGATGGGAATGCTAGAGTCTGAGGAAAGCCATGGAACAAAATACCTCAGATATAAACTGACTGAGGGAAATCCTGAGAGTTTCAAGACTGCAGAGAATAAAAACTGAAGTGATAAGAAAATAGTTAAGGCAAGAAATAACAGTTACAGAAGATTTGAGAAAGATGACTGCAATGGTTTGGACATGTATCAAGAATGAACCTGGAAAGGATACCAGACATGACGATAATACCGGAGTGCAAGGAACTAGAAAGAGGAAGACTAAGGATGCATTGGATAGACATGGCAAAAAAGGACAAGGAACAAAAAGGTTTAAAGGTTAACAATGCCACGAAGCTGGAACAAGATAGAAAGTGGTGGACTTCATTCGGCCCTGTATCACTGAGTTAGCTGACAGGAATCAGAGTTTGAATCTGTCTTGCAAGATGTATGCTACTTTGGGGGCAGCAGCTGGAAATATCTGATCCACCTTTGGGCATGCTAGCAAGGTGCTGTGGCCACTGATGAATCAGGAGACAGGTACTGAGTGTATATTGCATGTTACCTTCCTGCTGCTTCCTCAGGACAGGGGATCCCTGAGATGATCAGCTGGCCTGTATTTGGGAAAATGCAGGTTGTTGGTCAGTCACAGATCTAAAAAACCTTTATCCAGACATGTTTTACTTCTTAAACTTTTATTCCTACCACAAATCTTCATGAACCACAAAAGCTCTCTGCAGCTATGACATCTTGTCATGAATTGAAGGCAGGCTATTCCTTAAAACTGACAGACATAGTAGTAAAACAAAGCTGTTGGCATGGGATATACATGCACCACACACGTAAGGGCCATGCATATGCTCGAGGCAATGTGGACTAAGAGCACTCATCACTTTGTAAGATAGATTCCCCACAGTTGCATTGTATAAGGAGGGGACAAGTAATCTGTGTAGCTTTGACTCAGGTGTACATTTCCCAGATATTCCAGGGCTTGCTTTTCCCCTTCTCTGATCTTAGTAATGGGTTGTGTGCAGCACGGTATCTGTCAAAGGCAGCCACTGCTCATGCAATCGGTGGCAGACTTTTCACAGACAACACAATTTATTTTCAGATCCTCCTGGTCAGCACCAGTGTCATTTTGAACACTCTCACCATAGACTAAGGGCATAGTTCACCCTAGTGTAGCCACATAACCACTCTCACTGGCCCCAAAACCCAAGGATACAAGTCCAGGGTCTGTAACCAGCTCCTCAGTGTTGGTCTGTACTCTCCTGCCCCTGAAGGTATCAGGGCAGCCAGAAAATATATTTTATCTGGATACTACTTAAAAATGCACACAGAAAACAACCAACAATCCATCAGGCAAGACTTACTTCAGCCATCCAGTTTTCATGAAGACACATTAGATTAAAAGTTCAACATTTTCACCAAGTTGCTGGCTCAAAGTGCAAACCTACTTACGTAATGTTGAGGTTTCAGAGCACTGAACCCAGATTAGGCCTTGTCAAAATGCGTAACGAAAATAAAAATGCTGGAATAAAATACTGTTTGATCTCTTTTTAATTTCACTTTTTAAAGTGAATGTAATACTGGTGCCAAATTGACAGCCCTGTAGTCTGAAGTCCTCCATTTTATCTTGAAACAGGTATCATGTGGGTGGTATCTCACCCTGTCAATGTGTCTCAACTTTGATTTAGAGGAACCATCGCTAGGACCAAGAGAGAAATTCAGAGTCTCAAGACGTGTTCAGGTTTCAGAGGGGTAGCCGTGTTAGTCTGTATCAGTAAAAACAACGAGGAGTCCTTGTGGCACCTTAGAGACTAACCAATTTATTTGGGCATAAACTTTCCTGGGATATAACCCACTTCATAAGATGCATGGAGTGGAAAATGCAGTATGCAGATAAATATACAGCACATGAAGAGATGGGAGTTGCCTTACCAAGTGCGGGGGGTCAGTGCTAACGAGGCCAATTCAATCAAAGTGGATTGAATTGGCCCATTCCCAGCAGCTAACGAGAAGGGGTGAATATCAACAGAGAGAAAATTATTTTTTTGTAGTGACCCAGCCACTCCCAGTCTTTATTCAGGCCTAATTTGATGGTGTCAAGTTTGCAAATTCATTCCAGTTCTGCAATTTTTCGTTGGAGTCTGTTTTTGAAGTTTTTGTTGTTGTTGTTGAAGAATGGCAACTTTTAAGTCTGTTATTGAGTGTCCAAGGAGATTGAAGTGCCCTCCTACTGGATTTTGAATGTTACAATTCTTGATGTCTGATTTGTGTCCATTTATGTTTAATTCTTGATGCATTTGGTTTAAACTGCCCATGACTGCCAAGTAGTATCATTCATGCTAATGGATTTTTTTAGAGTAGATATCTGTGTGCTAAGAACTGAACCCACCAACTTTTTAAACTTAGGGTATGTCTACATTGCAATTAAATACCTGCAGCTGGCCCATGTCAGCTGACTCTGTCTCTGACTGCGAGGCTGTTTAATTGTGGTGGAGATGTTAGGGCTCAGGCTGGAGCCCAGGCTCTGGGATCCTCTCCCATCACAGGTTCTGAGAGCCCCGGCTCCAGCCCGAGCCTGAATGTACACATCACAGCTAAACAGATCCACTGCCCAAGCCCCATGAGCCCGAGTCAGCTGATGCTGGCCAGCCATGGGTGTTTAACTGCAATGTAGACATGCTCTTAGTTCTGCAAATGGTCATCAGAAGCATACTCAGCCCTCAGTGATTCCAGAATGGGAAAGCAGTGTAGGGTGACCAGATGTCCCGATTTTATAGGGACAGTCCCGATTTTGGGGTATTTTTCTTATATAGGCTCCTATTACCCCCCATCCCCGTCTCGATTTTTCACATTTGCTGTCTGGTCACCCTAAAGCAGTGGGATCTCAAATTGGACCCATCTTTTCCATGTGGCATTGTAGAACACTAGCTATTAGGATACTGCACCAACCATACCAGGAGATAGCAATTTAGGCCTTAAAAAAAGAACAGGAGTACTTGTGGCACCTTAGAGACTAACAAATTTATTAGAGCATAAGCTTTCGTGGACTACAGCCCGAATCCGAAGAAGTGGGCTGTAGTCCACGAAAGCTTATGCTCTAATAAATTTGTTAGTCTCTAAGGTGCCACAAGTACTCCTGTTCTTCTTTTTGCGGATACAGACTAACACGGCTGTTACTCTGAAACCTGTCAATTTAGGCCTTGTTTACATTGGGGTCTTGCCCTGGCTACAACTGTCAGGGTAGAAAGGCAAAACTGCTATTTGCACCAAGTGGAGCATGCTTGTGCTTGAAATCAAGGTAGGCACCACTGGGGCAAATAGACTTGCCTGACTACACTGGAGAATGAACTGGTGAGGCTACATGTGTGGCTGGCTATCAACGGCTGTAATTGGGGCAAATGCCTGTGTAGACCAGTCTTTACAGCACTGTCAAGCAAGGATAACATTGTATAACGGGATGAAACATTCTTCTGATAATTGTCTGGAAAAGAAAACAACAATTCACATGGAAGGGGTTGGCGTTTGGGAAGATATAACTGGAGCGCTACCGTTTGTTTGTTTTGGAGCACATGGGCAATTCTTACAAAATGTTCCTTCTCCCAGCATAAAGCCCTAATTCCCTCAGGGGCTTATGTTGTCTGGAAGATTCAAGCACCCAGGATAGCAAATTAATACAATCTTGATTCCCAAATCCCTTTGCAAAATAGTTGCATCACATCTGGAAATATTTGGACAGTGATCGCATGGAAAGAGCGAGATGAATCAGACAAGACAGGGAGACTCTTGGGAACAGGGCTCTGCTCGTTCATTCTTTAAAAGGCCATGTTTGTTGGTGCTGGTGAAAGATCAGGATTGGCCAGCCTTGAGACTGACTTCCTTTCTGCGCAATGGTTTTTTTGTGTGATTTATTCAGCAATGTTGTCTTGTCTTTAGCGCACAAATTCATTATAGCAAGTGAAAGGCTTCAAACCCACTCTAGCCCCCTAGGGCCAATTGTTTCCTTCACCCCTCTCTTTGGTAAAATTGCTTGACTGGGCATTATAGTGCCATATGAAGGAGGTATAGGAAACTAGTGGAGCTGAGCAAAGCTAGACTACTTTGATTTATGGCTTGCAGGAGAGGCGGCTTAGACTAGCCCGATTGAATAGCAAAGAGACTCATTGAATTGCAAGCACAACATCCTTCTGGATGTCGCTGCAAGATTGATTGACCTGTGGAGACTATCATGGCCATAATGTTACAATGTATTCTTTGGACAGTCCTAAAAATAACATTCTGGGTAGGGGATCATTTGTGACTGTGCAAATGTCTGGGGATCGAGGAGCGGGTCTGAAGTGACTATGTGGTGGAGTGACTGGCCTTGCTTCTGACTGGCCCTTGGACAGCACTTGTGAAATCAGTGGGATTTTTTTCTGGGTGGGTTTTTTTTTTTGGGTAGGCTGGTTCCCAGAGGCCTCCCCTAATCAGAGACTTGCAAGAGAACAATGAAATGTGCCATGTAACCCATCTAGTGAAGTTACTGCTGCCACATATGTGGTTGTGAAAACCATTCCATGTATCCCATTATTTCACAAGGCATAAAGCTCTCTATTTCCAGCCATTATATAAACTAACTTCACACGGGACTGGTGGACATGGCTAAACTCTGCCCCAAACAAACTTGTCGTCGTAAGAGTGTGAAACCCAATGTCCTGGCCGAATTCCAGCTTGGGTGATTATATTCTGGTGACCTACTGGTTTTTATTATTTGTGTAGCGCCATAAGTCTACATGGCACTGTACAGTAACTTAGCTGGGTTAAATATGTAACACCATCCCTCCCCTGGAGGACTTGCAACTTGAGGGCACCAGCTGGGACAATAGAGTGTGATACAATAAAAAAGAACAAATGTAGAGTGGGGTGCAGCCTTTACAGATTGTGTTATGGAATAGGTCAGTTTTCAGAGGCGTCTTTTTTGAGAGAGAGAGAGAGAGAGAGAGAGAGGGGAGTGCTGGAGTTTGAGGTGCATTTAAGTGGGAATTGGAAGCTATTCTAGACATAAGCCTTGGCAAGAAAGAAATTAAGACGACTGGAGTGAAATGAAGGTTAAAAAGAGAAGTCAGAAAATAAGCTTAGTGAAACAAAGAATGGGAGAAGGCTTAGGAGGAGCTGAGGACCGTGCTGGAGATCAGGGTGGCCTTTTGGAGAACCCAAAAATGGAGAAAACTTGAATTTTATGTAAAGAAAATGGTGAGATTGAAGAAGTGGGTAAACTGGATGCAAACTGAGAGAAAGGAAAATGGTTCTGGTAGCAGAGCAAGTACTCTGATATGAGAAAGAAATAGAAGATTTGGAAAGAATACCAACGCTGGATAACTGGAAAAATAGTGGTGGTGATGACAGTGAGGGGAAGGGAGAAGGCTAGGGATGAATTTTGGTAAATGTCTCTCATTTGAAGGAATGCAATCCCATTGACTCCAACACTTGTAAGTGACATCAAAATTTGATCCATAGATGTTTGGGTGGTGGCAAACCCAAACCTGCGTCTTTTGGGGAGAATACAAGTTTGGTTGATAAAGGTAATAGTATTGATGTAACACACTTAGACTTCTGTAAGGTGTTTGACTTGGTACTGCATGACATTTTGATTGAAAACTAGGAGATAAAATTAACATGGCACATACTAAATGGATTAAAAACTGGCTAATGGCTAGGTCTCAAAATGTAATTGTAAATGGGGAATCATCGAGTGGGTGTTTTTTCCCGTGGGGTCCCACCAGGATTGGTTCTTAGCCCTACGCTATTTAACATTTTTTATCAATGACTGAAAGAAAACTTAAAATCATTACTGATAGTTTACAGATGACACACGAATTGGGGGAGTGGTAAATTATGAAGAGGACAGGTCACTGATTCAGGGCAATCTGGATTGCTTGGTAAACTGAGCACATGCAAATAATGTGTTTTTAATATGCCTAAATGTGAACATACATCTAGGAACAAAGACTGCAGGCCATACTTGGAGTCCTTCATCCTGTCCTGGGAAGCAGTGACTGAAAAGAATTGGGGTTGTGGTGGAATATCAGCTGAACATGAGTTCCCAGTGTGGCACTGGCCAAAAAAGCTAATGCGATCCTGGGATGCATAAGCAGGGGATTCTTCAGTGGGGACAGAGAGGTTATTTTACCTCTCTATTTGCCACTTGTGTGACTGCTGCTGGAATACTTTGTCCAGTTCTGGTGCTCACCATTCAAGAAGGATGTTGGTAAATTGGAGAGGGTTCAGAAAGAGCTATGAGAATTATTAAAGGATTGGAAAACCTGCCTTATAGTGACCATGAATTCAAAGAGCTCAATCTATTTAGTGTAACAAAGAGAGAGTTTAAGGGATGACTTGATTACAGCCTATAAATGTCTACATAGGGAACAAGTATTTAATAATGGGCTCTTCTCTAGCAGAGAAAGGTACAACACAATCCAATGTCTGGAAGCTTAAGCTGGACAAATTCAGACTGGAAATAAGGTGGACGTTTTTAGAAGTGAGCGCAATTAACCACTGAAACAATGTACCAAGGGTCGTGGTGGATTCTCCATCACTGGCAATTTATAAATCAAGATTGGTGCTTTTCTAAAAGCTATGTTCTGGGAATTATTTTGGGGAAGTTCTATGGCCTGTGTTATACAGGAGGTCAATCTAGATGTTCACAATGGTCTCATCTGGCCTTGGAATCTATGAATTTACTCAGACATACAATAATTTAGGCTGGGAACAGAAACAGAATTTCATGTCCAGTTATAACTACAAGAAGAAACTTAGCTCTTTAACACTTGCTGTTCAGTCTAATACCTCTTCCTTCCTCTAACCCTGATATCTGATACTCAGAGTATGTCTACACTGGAGCTGGAAGATGTAATTTCCAGCTTGACTAGACATACCTGCACTAGAGCGGATTGAGCTAAAATAAAATAAAATAAAAATTTAGCTAAATGGCATGGGACTGGTTAGCTGTCCTGAGTGTGATCCTGTGAGACACCAGGTACATACTTTGTTGGGGGGGTGGGGTAACATGCTGATGCTCATGCCACTGTAGCTAATTTTAGCACTCGAGCATGTCATGTAAATGATACCCTCCAGCACTGGTGTAGGCATACTATAAAACACTAAGGTGATGAGGACCATGTCTCTACTTGGATAAGTGGATAGATAAATTTCCTCTTAATAGTTTTGTTGTTGTGGATTAAATTTGCTCTAATTTATAGCTGTTGAAGTCCATGGAATTGCATGCTATAACTGAGAGCAGGTTCTGGCTCAGTAGATCCAAGATTGAGCTTGTAGCTGTAGATGAACTCAGTAGTTTATGAATGACCCATAGATTGCATAGTATCAAACAAGGATAAACAATGAATACATTTGTAAAAATTAAAATAATTCACCAATAGAGAAAAGACTTAATTCCTCAGATGAATTGTTCACCCAGCTCTGCCTGTGAGGTAGAGAAATATTATGATCCATATTAGATAGATGAGGACACCAAGGCAAAGTGAGGAGAGTTGGCCAAGGCCACAGAGAATCCTTGACAAAATTGGATAGAGAACACAAGAATCCTGACTCTCTGCTTTAACCACAGCACCGTTCTTTCCCCTTCTTTTTTGTGTTCCTGAATCTAGATTTGTGTGCATTTTTATGGCTGCAGTCTGAATTGGTGATAAAGTCAACAGGAGAATGAGAATCCTGCATGTTTTGCTGACAAAGCAAGAGAGGTCGTCGTCGTGTCGTCCCCCCCCCCCCCCGACAATGTGTTTCAGAATGTCTTGCAACTCTTTGTGTCTATTCTTAGTTGGTGAGCTGGCTTCGGGACAGAGTCAAAACAGCATCGGATTTGTGGGCACTGAAAGCCTAACGTCAATGGTCATTAGCAGCCACCACATTTTTAGCATCCTTTGTAAACTTTGATTTGTTCCTAATTAGTAGTTTAATGATAAGGAATAAAACCAAACTGAATTCTTTGATGTTTGAGCCTCCAGGGCAGTAAAAATAACTTAATTTAGCAAAGGACTGTGAATGACACCATGAGTGATCAAATTAAAGACTTTATTTAGATAAAATAATTAAAGCAAACAGGCATAGATACTTGTGCTCTAAAATGAAATGACGAAATCCAGGGGTGATCAGTCCCTGAATTGGAAATCTGGGTATAATCCTTTCTTTAACAGGACATTGATGGTGAGTGGGCGTGCCTAATCTAAAATTAGCAAGTTACCTCTTTTATAATTAATTATAACACTCCTTAATTAACATTGCATCCATCTTTTACCATGTCTATATTTCTGCTACCACAATTAAATATTTTCTGCTTTCTCATTGGCTATTTAACATCAAGCATACATCTTAATTTACATCTGCATACATGCCATAGCATTAACTATCAATATAGATGTCATTTTTCCAAAACATTAATACTTTATTTAAAATGCTTGTAAAACCAGTTATCCCCTGGTCATGTTGTAAACACGTGTTGGTGTTATGCTCTAACATATCTCTAATTTGTGTCTGAGTTATTACTTCATTCATATTTTACCCAGCCTCACTTGACTATTGATTGTCAAGCCTATTTTTAGGAAATAGATTTTTGGGGCCTACTTACATTTCACCACATTTCTGTATAACATAAACAAGCATCAACTCTATAGGCTGTCGCTTGCGGAATTAGAAATAAAGAGATTTTGATGCACTTTGGATGATGTAGTTCTATATTTATATGCAGATCTGCATATCCCACACCAGCTCTTGACCACCTTGCACAGGCAATGTCTTGTCAGGCATAAATGTGATAGCCTACCCAGTAAGGAAAAATATAATCTCCGCCTGTGAGAAGTTACAGGTGCCATGGGATCTCTGAAGTTCTCAACGATCTGTGCCTTAATAGAAAAATTCATCACTGAAAAATTATTGAAGAGAAGAGTGATGAGAGAGTTTGCTTATGAAGGAATCTCACAAAGCATATACAGCAGAGCTGGTCTAAAGGTTTGGGTGGGCAGGCTGGTTGGCTGGCTTCTCTTTCCACTGGGAGAGTCTAACTTTGTTTGGTGGGAAGGTGAAATCAATGATTCAACTTAAAATGTAACACTTCTGCAGTATGTTCAGAGCCAAGGTTTGCTCTCTGATGGTATAGCTAGCTGTAGGCTCTGCAGACCAGCTTAGGAAATACATCTCTGCTGCTGTAATGAACCTCCTTTGCTTTTCAATATTTTTCAAAGCGAAGTTTCACTCTTCTTTTCTTTCCTACATTCCCCCCAAGTTCCACATGTTGACTGTGTTGTGTGAATTAGTATTTTTTTGTTGGTTTGTTTTAAACCTGCTGTCAATTTCATTGTGTGACCCCGGGTTCTTGTGTTATGTGAAGGAGTAAATAACACTTCCTTTTTCACTTTCTCACACTAGTCATGATTTTATAGACCTCTAGCATATCCACCCCTTAATCATCTTTTCCAAACTGAACAGTCCATCTTTTTAATCTCCCCTCATTCGGAAGCTGTTCTATATCTCTAAGTGCTTCTCTGTACCTTTTCCAATTCTAATAGATCTTTATTTGAGATAGGCAACCAGAACTGCACACAGTATTCAAGGTGTGGGCGTACCAGGGATTTATATAATGGCATTATGATATTTTCTATCTTATTATCTATCCCTTTCCTAATGTAAGTGGGGGAATGGTCCCGCTATTGTGGGGAACTTTCCTGGCTTCTGCACTACCCCAGTGAAGTGGGCTAGTGAAAGGACCTGAGTCCTTGCTCCCACTTCCTTTACCCAGAGGCCTCCCTGCCCTCAAGGACTCCCCTTCCACTCTCCTGTCTGGCAGAGTCCTCATAACCCCAACAAGGCTGGGCGCAGGATTCTTGGGGGGCCTCAACCCCCAACCCTGCTCTGGTTGCCTAGGACAGGGGCTAGGGTGTCCCCACTCCAGGGTACTCTCTGCACTGGGCACCTCCCTGACCCACTGATCATTTCACACAATTCAAAGGAAATACAAGTTGTTTAATTAACAATTAATTTAAAAAAAATAAGGAAAAATGGGAAAGGTTAAAGGAAAACACATCACCCTGCTCTGTGACAGGGAACATCACAGACAGTATTTCTGGACATCAGGGCACTTCACAGTCTCTGTTCCTTGTAGGTCCCAGGTCTCCTTCTCAGGCCCTGGCAGTTCTGCAGGGATGCTGTGGGTTGGACACTTGCAATGGTGGTGGCCACTCCCACCTCCGGGCTTTGGGTGGTGGGACCCTTCTTCCCAGCGTCAGCCCCCCGTTGGGTTAAGATCCTCCTCCCAGTCTGGCCTACCAAGACCTCTGGCTGGGGGTATCTTTCTGCACTGGGCCCTTTGCCCAAGGTCCCCCTTTGGCTGGTCCCGGTTGCTCACCGCACCTGGCTCTGTGGCGGCAGCTCTGCTCCCAGCACAGGATCTGTTCTCTCCCAGGGCTGTGTCTGACGCCGCTCTCAGCTCTGACTTGCTTCCTGAGCTGCTTTTCTGGTTCCTCTGGTTCTGGCAGGGCTCTGCTCCCCAGCTCCGCTCGGGCCCCTGCTTTCTCCTTAGCTCGGCCCCACTCTGTCTGACCCAGGCAATTCCAGCTCACATGGAGGACGGGGACTCCCCTGGCCTCCTGACTCCCTGATTAGCCTGCCCACCCTGTCAATCAGGCTCTGAGGCTGACCTTGAGCATTGGCCTCTCCCCAATCTTTTAGTGCTGGGAGCTAGCCAACCAAAACACCCCCATTGAATGTTAGTAAGGGGGCAACAGTCCCCTTACACTAACATTGTTAGCTTTTTTGACTGCTGCTGCACATTGAGTGGATGCTTTCAAAGAACTATTCACAATGCCTCCAAGATCTGAGTCATTAATTTAGACCCCAGCATTTTGTATGTATAGTTGGAATTTCTATTGTGCATTACTTTGCATTTATCATCATTGAATTTCATCTGCCATTTTGTTGCTCAGTCACCCAGTTTTGTGAGATCCCTTTGTAACTCTTCACAATCAGCTTTGGACTTAACTGTCTGTCTGCAAATTTTTGTCATCTCACTGTTTACCCTTATTTCCAGATCACTTATGAATATGTTGAACAGGGCTGGTCCCAGACCAGATCCCTGGGGACCTAGCTATTTACCTCTTTCCATTCTGAAAACTGACCATTTATTCCTACCCTTTGTTTCTTATCTTTTAACCAGTTACTGATCCATGAGGACCTTCTTTCTTCTCCTATGACCACCTACTTTGCTTAAGAGCCTTTGGTGAGGGAACCTTGTCAAGGCTTTCTAAAATCAGGCCAAGTACACTGTGTCCACTGAATCACCCTTGTCTACATGCTTGTTTACCCCCTCAGAGAATTCTAGTAGATTGGTGAAGCATAGTTTCCCTTTACAAAAGCCATGTTGACTCTTCCTCAACAAATCATGTTCACTTATGTGTCTGGCAATTTTTTTTTTTAAATATAGTTTCAACCAATTTTCCTGGTACTGAAGTTAGGCTTACCGTCCTAGAATTGTCAAGATCACTTCTGAAACCTTTTTTAAAAATTGGTATCACATTAGCTACCCTTCAGTCATCTGGTACGGAAGTGGATTTAAGTGATAGGTTACATACCATAGTTAGTAGTTCTACAATTTCATACTTGCGTTCCTTCAGAACTCTTGGGTGAATACCATCTGGTCCTAGGGACTTAAACTAAACAGTAATATCAATTTGTTCCAAAGCCATCTCTATTGACCCCTCAATCTGGGACAGTTCCTCAGATTTGTCCCCTAAAAAGAATAGCCCAGGTATGAGAATCTCCCTCATGGTCTTTGCAGTGCTAGCAGTTTAACAAAGAATTCTCTTTACATTAATCTGAACTGAGCTGTCTGACAGAACAGTGGGGGCAAAGACATGATGGTGAGCCTCTTGCACGTGACAATTGCTGAGATAGCACATTGCTTGAAGTTTGTGACTTTTCATACAGAGTGAGCACAGGCTGTTTGGGACCTTTTGCATGTGGAACATAATTTCTGAGAATAAGAAAAGGATGTTTGTCTCCCTTCTTCCCAGCAGAATGAAGAGGGGATTCAGAGGCTGCCCTAGAGAGAGAGGGCCCTTGCAGGCAGTTGGAGTGTATCTCGTCACATGTGGCTAATCCATCTGATAAATCTCGGGGAAATTGCATTAGGTTAATTGTGTTTGGTCACTGAGCCAAGTGGATTAGAAATGAACACGTACTCCCTGTCAGAGGAAGAGGACATCTTTATAATTAGATCTCAGGCAAAGATCCAGACCCCAGCTCCCAACCTGAGCCGAATCACAGACTGTGTTGTGGGGTGAAAGCAAGGACTGAAGTTAGCGTCTCAAATGACAGTGAGCTGTTCTGTGTTGTAAAAAAGGCCAAGACTGCACAGCCAAGAACAGGAGGGAGGGGTCTTTCAGGCATGATAGTGGGACTCCTCCAGGGAGAAATTTCCCATTGATTCTCAATATAACTGTCTAGAAGCAGCTACTAGCAAATGTTTGGTGTATTTATAGCACTTTCCATACAAGCATCTCAAAGGGTATAGAATCATTAAGATGGTCAAGAAGGTAGTTTTCACTCAGTATGTTGGAGATTTGAAAATAATTTTGGTTTCCATAGATTTAGAGAGAGAACAACTTTTTGTTTAAATATTTTTGACAAACTTTTTAGCAATCATCTTCAGTGAGAAAAGTGGGGGGTGAGGGGAGAAATTATTTCCTTCTATTTTGCCCCATCATCTTCCCCTTTCCCTTTTTCAAAGGTAAATTGGAAAAGAGGAAGTAAATGAGGAAAAGAGTAAGAGGGGAAAAACAAAATCATTTTTGGAGATTTTATTGAAGAAATACCCAGGGGAAAAAAAAACATTTTTGTGTGTGTAAAGGGGCCATTTTTTCATCATTTTTAAACCAGCTGTAACAATCATTAAACATTTAAGGGTCCCAGTACCCTCTGACGGGCAAGCTCAGGTGTGAGAGAGGCTGTACTCTCTATTCACATGCACCCTCTCTGCCTGGTTCATTTTATAAAATACTTTTAGTGTTTCATTCTGTAATCCCCAGTAATCTATATTTTAAAACCCTCCAGACATCTCATCTGTCTACAGTTAGTGTTATAACAACATATAGGTAGCATTTCACACCTCTGAGTCAGCGTGGAACTCCATCCTGGGGCTGGGATGTGGACCTGGAAAATGCTACTCTAAAGATAGGTTATGGGATGGAGTGGGGTGCTGGAAAGCTTTTACTACTACAAGTTTGGGATAACCATGTTACTCATGTGAGCTCTGTAGGCATTCCCTGACAGCACAGCTATAAAACTTTTATTGCCATTTGAGTGGTCTCAAGCGCAGCTCCCCATGAACAGCTGTTTGTATCAGAAAAAACACCATGAGAATGGTTAGTAATTGCCTCCTTGGTCAGCAGAGAAGGCCTGGAGCTTGACTTCTCATTGCCTAAAGGTGGCCACTGCAGATAAGAGTTGAGATGCATTCATATCTCAGCATGGGGAAGCTTGTACAGCTAGTGCCTGGGCTGAATCTCCTCAGTAGAAGATATGTCTCCACGGCTGTCGAGCTGTCTCACCAGCACTGAATTCACTTGAGAGAGGTGTTCTCTTCTAGATGAGAGAGGAAAGCTGAAGTCCTGGCCACTGCTAATAATTAAAGACCTCATGGCACTTTTTGTAACCCCAGTATCCTGGCCAAATTTCCATCTGGGTAATGACACCTCCGTGCTCCCCAGATTTTGGTGAAGAGCTCTCTAGGCATAGTTCCACATTTTCAGTGCGGTTACACCAGTGCCAATAAGAAGAAAAAACTCTACAGACCTCATGGTATATCTCAAACTTACACTGCAGGAGAGAGCATCAGAATTTGGTTAACAGTTTGGGGCTGCTTTAAGGAGATGCAGAGTAAGTATAATTGTTGTTATAACTCTAGCTCTAGCCTGGAGTATCATATAGGGCATCAGACAAGGAGCAGGCCCTGAGGGAATGGAATGGAAAAGGGCAACCGCTCTTGTGAAAACATGTAGGGCATAAAGCTGCTCACCAGCTAGAAAGAAAGAGAGAGACATCCTCTCCCTTGCTGGTACAGTATTGCACAACATGGTGTGTTATGTGAGGGTGTTTTGCCTTTCTCAGTGTGGATCACTGTCAGAGACTAGATTCAAATTTAGGCTGGCCATTGGCCTATTCCAGTGAGATTCCAAAGTTCTTATGAATGTGCCTTGAAAGCCGACATCCGTCTCTGCTGGCTCTATCGATCCCACAAGCATATAACAGTCATTACAGCTTTGGCATGGACAGCAAGAGAATGTGGGCATTCCACAAGTGCAATACAGGGCACCTCTGCCAGGGCTTTGCCTTTTTCTCTCAACTGCATGAAAGAAGTAGCCAATGCCCTCTGATGGGGAAGGGAGATGTAGATAGGATAATCCAGGTGGCAGAATGTGGGGGCACATAAACTGCACCAAGCGTGCGATGCTATAGGCTGATTGTATGTTTTCCATACAGGATATTCCTGAAGTGGTGTTGGATTGACACGACGCTGTGTTAGTCTCACTGAGTCTCAGTCTCCATGAAAGCACAAGGCAGCCTTGTTCTGGCAAACAAACAGGATAAACCTGGGGCAGGTTAGGACAAATGTACAGCGATAGCATCCAGCTGTGTTGCAGCTGATCTGGCATCCAGTGGCTCACTTCACCTGCCTTTGCTCCTATCCCCTGCCTTGTCCCCAGAGAAGCCTGACTTTGCAAAAGGGCTTTATTTACTCTCCAAATACAGTTTATTCTGCAGATTAAGTGGGAAAAAAATGAAGCCCTTAAAAAAAAAAAACACAAATAAACCCCTGAGCTGTCAAACAACAAGTCCCTTAAAAGGGCAAAATATGCAGCTTTCGATGGACTGCACAGATCCCTCCTTTCAGACTGCTGGCAGGAGACTTCCTGTTTGGATGGGGTGCTCACAATGGGTGTTGTGTTTTGAGATCCGTCATTTCCAACCTCCTCACCCCTTTCATCCCAGCACCTCAAGCCCCTCGGGCCTGGGTCCTGTCAAGACTAGATCTGGCAGTTAAAACGTAAACTAGAAAGGGTATGTTAGTTGTGAACAATCCCTCCTCTACCCAGCAGGGGATACCCCTTGATTCATGAAACAGCCCCAAAGTACTTATCTATTTTAAAAAGTGATGGGGAAAAGTGGCCTTGCTGAGTTATTGCTGTCCATGAAGGGGCTCATCGATGCCCTTACCTGTCTGCTTACTGGACTGTGACATGCTGATTTCTCCTTTATTATTGATTTTTTTGTTTGATCAGAATGAGAGGTTTTTGATCCTTTCACAGCCTGCAGATGAATTCTCCTTCACGCACACTTTTTGCAAGGTAGGCTTTATTGTACTTGGGTTCCTAAGCCACTGCAGTGAGAGAAGGAGAAATCCAGCAAGAAGTTGTGCCCTATGCTGGCTGCTGAGTTTTATTGATGAGTCTCATTGCTGGGAAGTGGGGAGGGGGACTTGTGTGATGAGTTTCCTTCTCCTCCATCATCTTCATTTCTGCTGCACCTTGGTACATATTTTCCCCCAGAAGTGGAACAGGTGAAACCCCAGTTGAGACTTTCTGATTAAATTCCTGGCCTGACTGGAAGCAAGCTGTTCTATCATGAGCCTATTGTCATATGATTTCCAGCCCAATTATACTGACTCAAACAAATTTCCAAACCTTTTTGAAGGTTTCCCCCATCAGTATTTCTCATTCAGGGCATAGTGAAGGTTGGCACCATTTTTCTATCTTATTCATTTTAGTTGCAAAAACAGCATGTGCTGGGTTAGAGATGGAGAAATGTTGTCCTTTGATTGAAACAACAAAGTCTTGTGAGAACATGAGAACTTGCAAAGTGGAAAAAAAAAATGCTATATTTGCTCAACTTAGCATTCACTCTTTTCAGCTCTCTGTCTCACTCTGGAAGGACATTGACATGGAATTTAACCGGATGTTTTTGCTTGTGGAGTTGTATGGAACTTGATTCTTTTTGGTTTCTATCAAACCTTTTCATTTGATTCACAGGGAGTTGCACCCTCAGAGTTTCATTTTGCATTTCAGGTTTGAAAGAAGCCCAAATATCCAATGGGGAAGGAATAAAAAAAAAAAAAGCCCAAAACTAAAATGAAACTCTTCATTTTGTGTTAATATTTTAAATCAGTCCCTGGTCTGCTTGGAAGGTTTTTCTGAATCTGAGGAGAACTTTTGACAAACAGGCTGAGTTTTGAGTTTATTTTTATCAAACCCCAAAATCCGGTGTAGTGCAAGGAGTGTGGGTCTGGATTTTGTAGCAAAGTTTAGCACAGTTCAGTTTGCTGCTCCATGATTCTCACAAGTTACTTTCTCATCCCATCCAGGAATTAGCAATCTAAAATCACCCTACCATAAGAATCTGAAGACCTCAAAACCATAGACTCTGAACCAGGCTCAGTAAGCAGAAACAGATTAATGGCCTCATTATTAGGGCCCTACCAAATTCACGGTCCATTTTGGTCAATTTCATGTTCCTAGGATTTTAAAAATAATATGAAATTTCATGATTTCAGCTAATTTCATGATGTTGTAATTGTAGGAGTCTTGACCCAAAAGGGAGTTTGGGGTGGGGGGTGGGGGGGTTTACAAGGTTTTTGTGCAGGGGGGTTGTGGTACTGCTACCCTTACTTCTGCACTGCTGATGGTGGCAGGGCCGCCGAGAGTGGGTTCGGGCCCCCCCAGCAAGGGTGGACTGGCTAAACAGGGCTGACAAGGGGGGGAAGCTGGGCCCCCTTCCAGACCGTCGGGCCCCGGTAAGGCGATGAGGCATAGGAAGCCAGGCCCTGGGCCTCCTTCCAGACTGCCGGACCCCGGTAATTTGTACCGGCTTCCCCCCACTTTCATCGGCCCTGGCTGGTGGCGGTGCTGCCTTCAGAGCTGGGCGGCTGGAGAGCAGCAACTGCTGGCTGGGATCCCAGCTCTGAAGGCAGAGCTGCTGCCAGAAGCAGCGCAGAAGTGAGGACGGCATCGTATGCTATTGCCACACTTACTTCTGCGCTGCTGCCTGCAGAGCTGGGCCCTCAGTCAGCAGCCGCCATTCTGCTGCCATCCAGCTCTGAAGGCAGTGCAGAAGTGAGGATGGCATGCTATGGTATTGCCACCCTTACTTCTGTGCTGCTGCTGGCGGGGCACTGCCTTCAGAACTGGGCGCCCGGCCAACAGCCGCTGCTCTCTGGTTGCCCAGCTCTGAAGGCAGTGCAGAAGTAAGGGTAACAGTACAGTGGACCCCCGTCCCCCCCCAAATAACCTTGCGAACCCCCTGCAACCCCCTTTTGGGTCAGGACCCCCAATTTGAGAAACCCTGGTATTCCCCATGAAATCTGTATAGTATAGGCTAAAAGCACACAGAAGACCAGATTTCATGGTCCGTGACATGTTTTTCCTGGCCATGAATTTGGTAGGGCCCTACTGGTTATTCTGAGGATCTTCCTGATCAATGTGTGGGCTACTAAACATTTCCTGATGGGCGAGGTTTGTGTTTCTTCTCTGAATATATATGGCTCTTTTTCAGACATCAGGGATGTTTTTCTGTGTGAGGGGAAGATGTCTTGAATTGCTCCTGTTAATACATCACTTTTCTGAGCAATGTATCCTGGTGCCCATCTTACACTTTTTTTTTTTTTTTTAACCCAGATTATCCATATCCTTTCATAACAAATTCACTGTCCTGGAAACTATCTCCACTATAAGGTAGACAAGCTCCTAAGCTATGAAGACCTGTCTGATTCTGCTAAACAGTTGTCTCCAACAGAGAACTCAGGGGGATCACCAGACCACCTCCCCACTCTTCTTTATTCCTTATCTTTTACAGTGGGAGTGAGCGTTCTTCTCCAGGATAAGAATCAGTCCAAGATTCAGGTTAGATCCTCAACTATACTAAGGTCCTTTAAACCATTCTGTCAGTGGAAAGGGGCCTTATAGTGGCCATAAATAACATTTATACTCACATTAAGGCCCCTTTACATTGCTAGAGTGGTGTAAAGTGGTCTTTGTGTAAATGAAAGTCCAGGCTATTGTATTGTGGTCTGTTTTTAAGCATTTCAAACCCATGTGCCTGATACATGTGTCAAGGCTGCTTCCCCACTCTGAACTTTAGGGTACAAATGTGGGGGCCTGCATGAAGACTTCTAAGCTTAACTACCAGCTTAGATCTGGTCTGCTGCCACCATTCCCAAATGGATTCCCTTCCCTGGGAAGCCTTGAGAAACTTCACCAATTCCCTGGTGAATACAGATCCAACCCCCTTGGATCTAAAAACAAGGAAAAATCAATCAGGTTCTTAAAAAGAAGGCTTTTAATTAAAGAAAAAGGTAAAAATCATCTCTGTAAAATCAGTATGGAAAATAACTTTACAGGGTAATCAAACTTAAAGAGCTCAGAGGACCTCCCTCTAGCCTCAGGTTCAAAGTACAGCAAACAAAGACAAACATTCTAGTAAAAGGTACATTTACAAGTTGAGAAAACAAAGGAAAACTAACACGCCTTGCCTGGCTATTTACTTACAAGTTTGAAATAGGAGAGACTTGTTTAGAAAGATGTGGAGAACCTGGATTGATGTCTGGTCCCTCTCAGTCCCAAGAGCGAATGACTCCCAAACAAAGAGCACAAACAAAAGCCCCCCAAGATTTGAAAGTATCTTGTCCCCTTATTGGTCCTTTGGGTCAGATGCCAGCCAGGTTACCTGAGCTTCTTAACCCTTTACAGGGAAAAGGATTTTGGAGTCTCTGGCCAGGAGGGATTTTATAGTACTGTACACAGGACAGCTGTTATCCTTCCGTTTATAGTTATGACAACGTGGGTCAGCACCTGGTGTATATATTGGCCTGTGTAAAAGCACTTGGCAGCAAATCGGTTACACTAGTGCTTCCCAAGTTCTGGCATTCGTATCAGCTGGTACCTACAACTTGTGTGTCTGAGGCTGTAGCCTTCTTTACTTTAATAATTTTGTGTTCTGGGCCCTTGTGTGCAATCAGGGCCAATCTCTCACTGTAACCGACAGTGGAGTTGGGATGCTCCAAATCTCAGTATCTGTTGTGAGCAGCCAAAACACCTGTTTCAGGTTAGAATGTGCACAAGTGAATGGATGAAAAGCATTGGCTGTTATAACACGGGGATTAGTCCAATAAACAGACATGTTTAGGAACAAGACAAAACACAACCATTCTCCAGCAAGCCAGCAGTGGTAAGAGATTCATTCCATTAGATGAGGGGAGCTGGGGGCTACCAGTTTTACTGTAGAATAGTTCTGGGGATCAGATGTTTTCATTAAAAGGCAGCACTCCAAGTTTCCTGAGGTGTCTGCCTAGTATCTAGGAGCAAATTCTTGCAGTGAATCAGATATGGGCTCATACATCTTTGCTTTTGATTTCTCCAGGGCAATACCACAGACTGCTGACCCCACCCATCTGTCTTCTGGAAGGAATATGGGGTGGAGAGGGGAGATTACCAAATAGCTGTCTAATTAGTTTGACTCCTCCCACTCCTCTTTGCCATTGTGAACTGTGCTTTATTCTGTGCACCCTATACAGTGAAATGAGGAAGGGGTTAGGTCAGTGTGCCAGGTAGAAGACAGTATGATATTATGCCGAGTTAAACCACAAGTATATAGAAGGGGAAATAAATACAGATAGAAATTTCCTATGACTGTTAATGTCAGTTACTATTCCTTGTTTCTTCATCACTGAGTGTAATTCTGATGGAACTTGCTGAATTGAGGGCCCCAGAACGGTTGGAGACTGGAGTCCCCTGTCTATCCCCAGAGCAGAGTTAGCATGAGCAGCAGCACTGCAAGCTTCCCTCACAACCATTATGCCTTAGTCCTGACCAAAAAGGACCCACTCTCACAAACCAATTTTTGTGTGGTTTAAAAAAAAAAAAAAATCAGTAAGGGTTTTTTGCCAAAAACAACTGGAAAATTCTGAAAACATGAACATTTTCAAATTTTTTTGGGGGGGGGAGGGCAGTTTAAAACAACCTCACTTGGAAAGAAACATTTTGAGTATTCTAGTTACAATTTAGTTTGAAGTGGCTCCCGTTATTGCCCTGCTAAAGTAGCAGTTCTCGAACAGTAGTCCTATGCAGAGCCACCTCTGTCGCTGTGGGGGAGCATGCAGCAGTCTTTAAGCAGTGATTCTGCCTGATGATTTTTTACCCCAGCCCCCTCCAGGACTCTCAAGGTTTCTAGAAGGCTTCTTTAGCCACCAAAACTAAAAGACACCCCCAACCCCCAAGTCCTTTGCTGCACCCTGTGCTCCTGGTTAGCTAGCCTTCATTGTCCCCTGCCGTTTCAACTGCTTCAGTATTCTTTGGCACTTCCTGTCCTAAACTGTTGTGCAATATTGCGTTCTGCTCTTTCCATGTCCTCCATCATTGGTGTCTGCTGTGTGGGGTAAAAACTGTTGCATTCTGTCCCAGAGGGGTTTTCTGTCAGCTGTGGGTGAATTGAGCAGCTGTGCGTGTCAGTTTGAGTGGAATTTTCCAAAGGGCTTATTGTTGGCCTAACTCCTCTCCAATTCAAGTCAGTGTTAAAACTCCCACCGATTTTGGTTGGAGCAGACTTAAGTGAATCCTGACTGCTTTGAAAGTCCCAGCCTAGCTCTGTCAAACCTTTTGGGAACTTTTGGGATGCAAGATGCTATATAGCCATGGGAGGTGGTGGTGATGTATTAAGCCTTGACTAACCAGTCCATCTAGATGGCTCTTTTGCTCCTTAGCATGACAGATCAGTCTGTTCTCTGCCTGTTACACTGATGGCGATGATAACCACAAATAACCTGTGCTGGATGGTGCGGATTGTCATTTAATGGCTTCTCTTCCTGTCTTCTCTGCAGATCATGATCAGTAGATAGCATCTCACACCATGACCATGGCTCCCCGGAAAAGGAATCGTCATGCTTTGGGGTTTCTTTGCTGCTTCGGGGGAAGCGACCTCCCTGAAATCAACCTCAAGGATAATAACCCCCTCCAGTTCCTGGAGTTCTCTGTCCCAATCCCATCAGCAGAGGAGCTCAATGCTAGGTTCTCTGAACTTGTGGTGAGTTTCTGCCATTGACCTTATGTTTTACAGGGTGTGGGAGAGGTTTCCTGTGGGGGTAATGTAAGTTCTTTGGGGCAGGGACTCTTTTTTTTGTTCTGTGTGGCACCTAGCACAATGGGGTCCTGGCCCATGACTGGGGCTCTAAAGTGCTGTGATGATGCAAACCACACATGATGATAAGGAATCCTAACTTGTTGGGAGCTGGGAAAAACCTCTAGTGAGTTGTGTAGACTACTTCCCTATGTTGTGGTAGGGTTTAGTTAATCACTCTTGAATAGAAGGCTGTGTAACTGCTGCCTTGAATAGTTCTTTGCTAAGATTCCAAGGGAAAAGATGGACAATTACTTGGACACCAATAATATTTCAGGTCTGAATGGGATTAAATCACTACCAACAGTGATTCTTTCTTACAGGGTTAGGCAGATAGCCCTACCAATATGCCTTGGAAGAAATTGCTTCCCAACCCTAAATCTGGCTATCATGGCATCAGTACTTTGATCCCTGATCATTGCTCCAGAGATCAATTTCCTATGGCTGCCTTTGGGATAAAATGCACGGTTAGAGAGTACACCAGGAGATTTGGGGTTTTGGCCCATGTATGGAATGGAGATAGTACTTGTTTCTCATCTGTCACCAGCAGGAAATCACTGACAAGTAACCATGGCGATTTTGTTGCATCTGTCAGCTGCCTTTGATACCTTTGGTCACGAGGTGGTGGTGACACAGTTGTAGGTTTTAGCAGGAATGGAAGGAGTTTTTCAGTTGAAAACAAGGGGCAGTATTGAGCAATTTCTCAGTTGCTCCAAGGTTCCTCTAATGTAGTGTGCTGGAGGATTCCATTCTTCATGGCCATTCCTTTCCCTTCCCCCCTCCTGTTCAGCATGTATGTGAGGCCACTGAGGGGAGATGGAGACAATATGTATTATGGTGTCTACAGTAGGAAGAGGACACCCAGCGGGACCCTTGCGATGCAGTTGACCAGCTTATCCGGTGTCTGAGCAAGACTGGGGTTTAGATAAGGGTGAGATGTGTGTGACTACAGATAACACTTAGGTTATGCTGGTGGGGTGGGGGAAGTCAGTAGTATTGGCAAAGAAGATACTGGCTCCCTCAATTGGAGTTACATGCCTGATTTGTCAAATAGTTAGCAAAAAGGATCTCCAGCTGCTTCAGGATGACCAAACAGCTGCAGTGGCCAAGATTTTTTGCATCATATATGGTTAATCAGAAGGTTGCAACCTTTTCCTTTGGATGTGGATATTGTCACACTGACCCAGGCCTTTCGCAGCTTGAGACTGGGTTACTATAATGTGCTTTATATGAGGTTACCCTTCAGTCTATTGGAAGCTGCAGATGACACGGAATATGGCAGCCTGCTTGCTGATTGGTGTTTCTTATGGGAGCATATTACACTAATGCCCTGTGATCTACATCAGCTGCAGTTTATTTCTGGGTGCAATTTATTGTGTTAATTTTTCACCTACAAAACTTTAAATGGCTGGTCCTGGCTAGCTCAGCCTGTTTTTCTATCAATGTCATATTATGATGGCTGAAGTCAACCAAAGCACTGGAGCTATTTTCCCCATGGGAGGTCCCTGAAGTGTTTGCTATCCACCTTGGTTTGCCAGAACCTGAATCTGCTGACCTTCAAGTCCCACTGCAGGGTCTATGATGCTCTGCCAGGTTTTTCCTGGTGGGGAGGAAACGTTTCTGGGAGGAGACTGTGTGTATATACGATATAGATATAATGATGGGCGATCACTCGTTACCAAGTATGATCATCTTCCGTGGGAGTTATGGGTCCTCAGGTGGCTAATAAGGCCAATCTTTGAACCAAAAGTTCGGTTACAATGAGGGCAGATGTTTTCAGGCTCAGCAGGAGGCTGTTGACCATGACTGGAGACCAGTCTCTCTTTCCTCCTGCATCTCTTGTCCTCTTCAGCTTGTCAGCGAGCAAGTTCAAAATGCAGGGGACCATCATGTAGGATTTCACTCCATTTTAAGCGATCCAGGGCAAGTGTCAGTGTCAATGTTATACTTTTTTTAGGTTGTCCTTCAGCAAGTCCTTATAACGCTTCCGCTGTCCACCCACGTTACAGTACCCTTCTTTCAGCTGAGCGAACAGGACCTATTTTGGGAGGCAATGGCTGGCATCTGGACAATGTGACTAGCCAGCAGAATTGCCTTGATGCTGGTGGTCTTTGCCTCTTTCAGAACGCTAATATTGGGGCGCCTGTCTTCCCATTTGATCTTCAGAATCTTATGAAGGCAGTGTTGATGGTGCCTCTCAAAGACTTTCAAGTCATGTCTATAGGTTGTATGGGTCCAAAACTTGGACAACAGTGTTGGGAAAATAACAGCTTGATAAACAAGAAGCTTGGTGTCTGTCCGAATGTTGTGATCTTCAAAAAACCCTCTTCCGTAAATGGAAAAAAAGCTACATTGGCACAGTTCAGGCGATGTTGAATTTCTGCATCAATATCTGCCTTGGATGAAAGATGACATCCAAGGTAGAGGAAATGGTCGACATTCTCCAGTGCCACTCCATTGATTTTGATAGATAGGGCATGTAACACCTCATTTGGAGAGGGCTGATAGAGCACTTCACTCTTCTTGATATGAAGAGTGAAACCAAGACATATGTAAGCATCGGCAAACACATTCAAGATACTTTGAAGATCTTTCTTAGAGAGGACAAAGATTGTGTTATCAGCATACGGAAGTTCCACAATAGATGTTGTGGAAATCTTACTTTTGGCTTTCAGCCTGCTAAGCCTGACCAGCTTTCCATCCATTCTGTAAATTATTTTAACACCATCTGTAAACTTCCCAGCAATTAGATAAAAAATGACAGCAATAAAAACTGCAAACGTGGTTGGAGCAATGACACAGCCCTGGTTGACTCCTGTTTGCACTTTGAAAGGTTCACTCTGGGAGCTACTGCTGCTCAGAACAGTCGCTTTCATGTTATCATGAAGCAATTTTAGGACATTGATATATTTATCAGGACATCCAATCTTAGAAAGTACAGTCTAGAGGGCACGGTGATTCACTGAATCAAAGGCTTTAGTTAGATCAATAAAAGCCTTGTACAGTGGTCGGTTTTGCTCCTGACACTTTTCTTGCAGCTGCCATGCTGTGAAGATCATATCTGCAGTTCCACAACATGGTCGGAAACCACTCTGACTCCGGTAACATTTCTTCTGACAAATGCAGAAGGCGGGTTGTAAGGATCCGCGCCAGAACTTTGCCTGCAATGGCTAGGAGGGAGATACCATGATGATTTCCACAGTCCATTTTGTCACCCTTTAAAGAAAGGGGATAATCAGGGCATTCATCATTTCACTGGATATATCCTCCTATCCAGGTTTTAAGGATAAGCAGGTATAGCGGTTGAATTAGCTCTGGGCCCCCGTCTTTAAAGATTTCAACGGGGATCCCATCTAGACCTGCTGCTTTCAGGGCCGGCTCCAGGCACCAGCCTGGCAAACAGGTGCTTGGGGCAGCCGCTCTGGAGAGGGGCGGCACATCCAGCTATTCAGCGGCAATTCGGCGGACAGTCCCTCACTCCCGCTCGGAGCAAAGGACTTTCCGCTGAATTGCTGCCGCAGATCGCAATCACGGCTTTTTGCTTTTTGGGGTGACCAAAACCCTGGAGCCGGCCCTGGCTGCTTTGTTGTTGTTCATCTGCTTAGTGGCACTGTGTACCTCATACAAATTGGGAAGTATCAGGGGGTAGCCGTGTTAGTCTGTATCTACAAAAACAACAAAGAGTCTGGTGGCACCTTAAAGACTAACAGATTTATTTGGGCATAAGCTTTCGTGAGTAAAAACCTCACTTCTTCGGATGCATAGAGTGAAAGCTACAGATGCAGGCATTATATACAGACACATGGAGAGCAGGGAGTTACTTCACAAGTGTCGAACCAGTGTTGACAAGGCCAATTCAATCAGGGTGGATGTAGTCCACTCCCAATAATAGATGAGGAGGTGTCAATTCCAGGAGAGGAAAAGCTGCTTCTGTAGTGAGCCAGCCACACACTCTCAAAGAAACTGAGGAACCACCTGATCAGCATCCTATACAGCAGACAGGAGAAGATCAAGAATGAGCTCTCAGAACTGGAGACTCTCATACAATACCAGCCTTCCACACAAACTTCAACTTGGCTGGACTTTACAAAAATGAGACAAGCCATTTACAATGCACATTTCACTTCTCTACAGAGGAAAAAGGACTGTAAGCTATCTAAACTAATGCCTGCCACTGGGGGCTATAACAATGGTACCCTCAACTCATCTAACAACATTGTCAATCTTTCCAACCACACACTTAGCCCAGCAGAAGAGTCTGTCCTATCTCGGGGACTCTCTTTCTGTCCCACCATCCCCACGAACATGATACAGTTCTGTGGTGATTTGGAAGCCTACTTTCGTCGTCTCCGACTCAAGGAATATTTTCAACGCACCACTGAACAGTGCACTGACCCACAGGAACCTTCCTACCAACACTACAAGAAGAGGAACTCTGCGTGGACTCCTCCTGATGGTCGAAATGACAGACTGGACCTCTACATAGAGTGTTTCCGCAGACGTGCACAGGCTGAAATTGTGGACAAACAACATCACTTGTCCCATAACCTCAGCCGTACAGAACGCAATGCCATCCACAGCCTCAGAAACAACTCTGACATTATCATCAAAGGGGCTGACAAAGGAGGTGCTGTAGTCATAATGAACAGGTCAGATTATGAACAGGAGGCTGCCAGGCAACTCTCCAAGACCACATTCTACAGGCCACTATCCTCTGATCCTACTGAGGAATACCAAAAGAAACTACACCATCTGCTCAAGAAACTCCCAGCTACAGTACGGGAACAAATCTACATGGACACACCCCCAGAACCCCGACCAGGGGTATTCTATCTGCTACCCAAGATCCATAAACCCGGAAACCCTGGACGCCCCATCATCTCAGGCATTGGTACTCTGACAGCAGGATTATCTGGCTATTTGGACACTCTCCTCAGACCCTATGCTACCAACACTCCCAGCTATCTTCGAGACACCACCGACTTCCTGAGGAAACTACAGTGCATTGACGTTCTTCCTGAAAACACCATCCTGGCCACCATGGATGTAGAAGCACTTTATACCAATATTCCACATGAGGATGGACTACAAGCTGTCAGGAACAGTATCCCTGATGAGGCCACAGCAAGCCTGGTGGCTGAGCTTTGTGACTTTGTCCTCACCCACAACCACTTCAGATTTGGGGACAACTTATACCTTCAAGTCAGTGGCACTGCTATGGGTACCCGCATGGCCCCACAGTATGCCAACATTTTTATGGCTGACTTAGAACAACGCTTCCTCAGCTCTCGTCCCCTAGTGCCCCTCCTCTACTTGCGCTACATTGATGACATCTTCATCATATGGACCCACGGAAAGGAGGCCCTTGAAGAATTCCACCTGGACTTCAACAATTTCCACCCCACCATCAACCTCAGCCTGGACCAGTCCACACAAGAGATCCACTTCCTGGACACTACAGTACAAATAAGTGATGGTCACATAAACACCACCCTATACCGGAAACCTACTGACTGTTATACATACCTACATGCCTCCAGCTTCCATCCAAGACACATCATACGATCCATTGTCTACAGCCAAGCCCTAAGATACAACCGAATTTGCTCCAACCCCTCAGACAGAGACAAACACCTACAAGATCTTTATCAAGCATTCGTAAAACTACAATACCCACCTGGGGAAGTGAGGAAACAGATTGACAGAGCAAGACGGGTACCCAGAAATCACCTACTACAGGACAGGCCCAACAAGGACAATAACAGAACACCACTGGCCATCACATACAGCCCCCAGCTAAAACCTCTCCAGCGCATTATCCACGACCTACAACCTATCCTGGAAAATGATCCCTCACTCTCACAGACCTTGGGAGGCAGGCCAGTCCTTGCTTACAGACAACCCCCCAACCTGAAGCAAATACTCACCAGCAACTACACACCACACCACAGAAACACCAACCCAGGAACCTATCCCTGCAGCAAACCTCGTTGCCTACTCTGTCCCCATATCTACTCTGGCAACAGCATCAGAGGACCCAACCACATCAGCCACACCATCAGGGGCTCATTCACCTGCACATCCACTAATGTCATATATGCCATCATGTGCCAGCAATGCCCCTCTGCCATGTACATTGGCCAAACCGGACAGTCCCTCCGCAAAAGAATAAATGGACACAAATCGGACATCAGGAATGGTAACATGCACAAGCCAGTAAGTGAACACTTCAATCTCCCTGGTCATTCTATCACAGATTTAAAAGTCACTGTCATTGAACAAAAAAACTTCAGAAACAGACTCCAAAGAGAAACAGCAGAACTAAAATTCATTTGCAAATTCAACACCATTAATCTGGGCTTGAATAGGGATTGGGAGT